>NC_137006.1:1247500-1255000 GCF_032717465.1 Coenobita brevimanus | reverse complement strand
ATATTCCACAGCACTTCTTCGTGACTAGCATCATATTCCACAGCACTTCTTCGTGACTAGCATCATCATATTCTACATCCCTTCCACAGCACTTCTTCGTGACTAGCATCATATTCAAGTACTTATCTGTTCTAGCCAAGTGTTCACGATGAAGAGATTGCAATTTTGGGCCAAGTTAAATTGAACAGAGTATCGCTAATGGAGAGTATTTTGCAACCCCTTCACTGCCAGGCTTCCCCATGGTTAAATAAAATCGTCTGGACAGCATAAAATAATAATAAAAAAAGGTGAGTATAGTCACGTGGTTATTTTTTGCAATATTGGAGCTTTCCGCATTCTAAAGTTAAGCTTCCCAAAATACACCATTACCCAACAGGTTTAAACAGCTGTAGTAATATTTTGCAGGCCCCTAAGACGCAAAAGCAGCTGAATAAAACCGTCTGACGTTAGGGGAACAGAATAATAGACTTCTCTCGACCATGTGTGGCGCTAAAACTCCAAATCTTTAAAAACCTATCGACAAAAATGCGCCCCGAGCCTGGCCATTGTTTACATTGAGGTGGGCGGCGGCGTCAGGGTCTCGCGTTTTCTCGCCAGATCACGCCCAAGCATAAACAAACATGGCCGCCACCTGTTCTGCGTAGGGGGGGCCTCATATAAAGCTTCTGGGCATAATATTCTTTGGTTTTTGTGGTGTTTTGCGCGCGCGCGCGCGTGTGTGTGTGTGTGTGTGTGTGTGTGTGTGTGTGTGTGTGTGTGTGTGTGTGTGTGTGTGTGTGTGTGACAACTGGAATTTGAGAGAGAGAGAGAGAGAGAGAGAGACTTGTCAACCTTCTTTCCTTCCTGCTCCCCCCTCTCTTCCTTCGTCCTTCCCATCTTCCTTCCTCTTTCCTATCCTTCTTCTCTTCTTCCTTTCTCCCTATCCTTCATCTCTGTTCATCTTTCCTTCTCCTTCCTATTCCTTCTATCTTCCTCCATACCCCTCCTTTTTTCCTCCTTCCCTCCCTCCTTCATTCCTTCCCCCTTTCCCTCCCTCCCTCCCTCATTCTTCCTCTATCCTAGCTCTTCCTTCACTCCCTCCTCCCCACCTTCCCCCCTCCTCTCTCCCTCTCTCTTCTCTCCCTCCCTCCTGCTATTCTTCCCCCTTTCCCTCCCTCTATCCTAGCTATTCTTTCACTCCCTCCTCCCCTCTCTCTCTCTCTCTCTCTCTCTTCCCTTCCCTTCCATGCACTCTACTTTCTCATCTCTCTCTCTCTCTCTCTCTTCCCTTCCCTTCCATGCACTCTACTTTCTCATCTCTCTCTCTCTCTCTCTTTCTCTCTCTCGTCTAGAGTTACCAGCCAATCACTTTACACTTTAACCGTTCACTAATTACTGTGTGAGAGAGAGAGAGAGGGGGGGGGAAAGAGAGAGCATGGAAGGGAAGGGAAAGTATTTGAAGGGAAGAGAAGGGAAGGGAAGGGAAGGGAAGGGAAGGGAAGAGAAGGGAAGGGAAGAGAAGGGAAGGGAAGGGAAGGGAAGGGAAGGGAAGGGAAGAGAAGGGAAGGGAAGGGAAGAGAAGGGAAGGGAGGGGAAGGGAAGGGAAGGGAAGGGAAGAGAAGGGAAGGGAAGGGAAGGGAAGGGAAGAGAAGGGAAGGGAAGGAAAGAGAAGGGAAGGGAAGAGAAGGGAAGGGAGGGGAAGGGAAGGGAAGGGAAGGGAGGGGAAGAGAAGGGAAGGGAAGGGAAGGGAGGGGAAGGGAAGGGAAGGGAAGGGAAGGGAGGGGAAGAGAAGGGAAGGGAAGGGAAGGGAAGGGAAGGGAAGGGAAGGGAGGGGAGGGGAAGGGAAGGGAAGGGAAGGGAGGGGAAGAGAAGGGAAGGGAAGGGAGGGGAAGGGAAGGGAGGGGAAGGGAAGGGAAAGGAAGGGAAGGAAGGGGAACTGAAAGAAAGGAAGGGAAGGAAGGGGAACTGAAAGAAAGGAAGGGGAGGGCTGTGGCTGAAGGAAGGAAGGAGAAGGAGGGAGGGGGAAAGGAAGGGGGAAGGGAGAGGAAAGAAGGAGGGATGAGGAAGGAAATGGTGAAGGGGAGGGAGGAAGGAGGGAAGAGGAGGGTGAAAGGGGGGGGGAAGAAAGTAGAATGAACGATGAGGAGGAGAAGAAGGGAGAAAGGGAGGAGGAGGAGGGGGAGAGGGAGGGGAAGGAAGACAGGGAGAAGAACCAGAAAGGGAGAGAAAAAAGGGGACAGGAAGAAAAGGGAGAGGTACTGACAAAAAGGAAGTGAGGGGAGGAGTTAGGCCAAATGAAGGGCAGGCGGGGGGAGGGGGGAGGAGGAGGAGGAGTGGGGGGGGAGGGGGTATATGACAGCAGGTGACGACTACCAGCTTTGCCTGATACCTGACACCTCCGGGTTAGCCAGGGTGAGGCAGGGTTAGGCATGGAGAGGCAGGGTTAGGCAGGGAGAGACAGGGTAGGCAGGGTAAGGTAGGGTGAGGCAGGGAAAGGCAGGGTAAGGCAGGGCATACATTAAACCTGCCTCAACATGTGACCTGGCATTGATGGAGAGAGAAATTACACCTTACCATGTACTCAGGTGTTTATCTATCTATCTGTCTCTATCTCCTATCTGTCTATCTATCTATATATGAACTTCTAATTACATGAGATAGATATACAGAGAGATAGACATAGATAGACAGATAGACAGATCAAGAGACAGACAGACAACCTTCATATTCCGAGAGAGAGAGAGAGAGAGAGAGAGTGTGTGTACACCTTTGTAACCTTGAGTACTTCCCGGTAATAGGTAGTACACAGGTAACCATGTATGTGTGTACGGTACGTCCATATGTATGTGTGTACGGTACGTCCATATGTATGTACGTACGCATGTCTGTATGTATGTATGTATATGTGTATGTAAGTATTATGTGTGTATGTATATGTGTGTGTGTATGTATGTATGTATATATGTACCGGTACGTATGTATGTATGTATGTATGTACGAACGTATGTATGTATGTATGTCGGCGGGTGGATTGGTAGATAAGTTATGTAGGTGTAAGTTTGTAGGTATGTATGTAGGTAGGTAGGTGGGTGGGTGTTCAGGTAGGTAGGTAGGTAGATAGGTAGGTAAGTAGGTGGGTGGGTGGGTAGGTAGGTAGGTAGGTAGATAGGTAGGTGGGTGGGGGTGGGTGGGGGTAGGTAGGTAGGTAGGTTAGGAGGTAAGTTAGTATGTAAATAGGTTGGTAGGATTCTAGGTTAGCTTCCTGGAATGTACGATGGTAGGTAGGAAGATAGGTAGGTAGGCAAGACGGTAGGTAGGTAGGTAATTTGGTGAGTAGGTAGGATGGTTGGTAGCTTGGCAGGTAAGTAATTAATGAGTAAATAAGTAACAGTAAGTAGGAAGAGAGGAAGGAAGGAAGGAGGGAAGAAGGGAGGAAGGGAGGGAATGAATGAATAAGGGAGGGAGGGAGGGAAAGAAAGAAGGAAGGAAGGGTGGGAAGTACTGTAGGAGAGAGAGAGAGAGATATTGTTTCACACATCAATCTACCCTTGGCCTTTAACCCTTCTCTTCCTCTCCCTGTACCCTATCTATCTACCCATCTACTTATCCATCCATCTATCCATTAATAAATCTACCTACTATCCTTCATTAACCCCTTCACTACTAATATCCTCTGCTAAGCTGAATAACTGAATAAGTAAACTAATAAAATAATCTACCTCACTACAACAGCTGGGATATGACTGCCATAAGAAACTCAGCAGATCACTTCTTTATGCAGCCAACCACCACCTCTCTTAATATACGGCCACCAACCTATAAATATACTGTACATACCAGTAGATAGATAGACAGACAGACAGATAAAAGTGTGCTAGGCCAACTCCGTCCCTTCCTTATCCCTGCACAGTTGTTGACTTTATACAGGGGTTTTATCCGCCCCTGTGTGGAGTACAACTCTCATGTGTAGGGAGGCTCCCCACATACAGCTCTTCTCAATAGGGTGGAGTCAAAGACTTCTCGTCTCATTAACTCTCCTCCTCTTACAGGCTCCCTTCAACCTGTCTCTTCGCCGCACTGTTGCATCTTTATCTCTTTTCTATCGCTACTTCAGTGGTCACTGCTCCTCTGAACTGTCTGCTTGCATCCCTCCACCACTACGGTGGGTGCGTAGCACTCGTCTAGCAGCAAACTCTCAACCCTTTTCTGCCCAACTCTAATGCAAGAGTTAACCGCTACTCCCAGTCCTTCATGTATGCAACAGGTCAACTCTGGAATTGTCTTCCTATGTCTGAATTTCCTACTGCCTATAACCCCCAGTCTTTTAAACCAGTGTGTCCAGGCATCTCGAAATGAACCGATCTTGAATTTGGCTCTCTCTTATCTTGGTTTTTGTTTTTTCTTGGAGGGAACAACCAGGCGGGCTTCTGGCCTTTGGTTCCTTCTTTCTTGCATTAAAAAAAATCTAACCATCCACTCACCCATTAGACCATACATTTTAAACCATCCACCTCTCTATCCACCTCTCCATCCATCCATCCACCCCAGGCACTCAACCGTCCACCCCACCACCTGCCTCTGATAAGATAATACACTACTTTAAATCAATGACTCACGCAGTTTATGTGCACGTGTGTGTGTGTGTGTGTGTGTGTGTGTGTGTGTGTGTGTGTGTGTGTGTGTGTGTGTGTGTGTGTGTGTGTGTGTGTGTGTGTGTGTGTGTATTTTGAGACTGTGTACGAGGTATGCAATAAATGTTTGTGTGTAAGTGCAGATAGAGACTGTGTACGGGGTATGCAATAAATGTTTGTGTGTAAGTGCAGAATGTGTGCAATACCGTGTACGTTTTTTTGCTATATGCATGAGCAAGGTCAGATTCAATCATGCACTGTGTGTGTGTGTGTGTGTGTGTGAGAGAGAGAGAGAGAGAGAGAGAATACATCGCAAAAACACGTGCATATGTTTACAAGCGAACCACGTGGCAATGTTTACAAAAATCAGCTGATCGCCTAGAACAGCTGATACGGTGACAACACATTCGCTTCCTGTTGGACCTGAGAGAGAGAGAGAGAGAGAGAGTACGGTAGTAGTAATAGTAGCAGAGGTAGTAGTAGTTGTAGTAGAATGATTAATAAAAAGTAGTAGTAGTAGTAATGGTAGTAGCAGTGGCAGTAGTAGTAGTAGTAGTAGTAGTAGCAGAATTCCTAGCAGTATTATCTCACTACAAAAACAACATCACTATATTACTAACAACATCAACAACAACTACAGTGAGAGAGAAGTAAACAGCTGTGCTTCAATTAAACAAACAAACAAACAACAACAACAACAACAACAGTGCAAGGGACGGGCGTGGAGAGAATAACAATGATGGGTTACTTTCTCTCTCTCTCTCTCTCTCTCCTATCTTTAACTTGTCTCTTTAATTATCTCTCACTCGAATTCACATTATATATCTCTTTCTTTCACATGTTTTACTTTCTCTAGTCATCTCTCTCTCTCTCTCTCATCATTTAACTTGTCTACTTTTCTCCCTCTCATTATCTCTCTCTCTCTCTCTTTAACCCGTCTAATTCTCCCCCCCCCTTCTCTCTCTCTATTTAACTTGTCTAATTTTCTCCCTCTCATTACCTCTCTCTCTCTCTCTTTAACCCGTCTAATTCTCCCCCCCCCTCCTTCTCTCTCTCTCTATTTAACTTGTCTAATTTTCTCCCTCTCATTACCTCTCTCTCTCTCTCTCTCTCTCTCTCAAGTACCCTCCTAGCTAATCTCAACAACGACTCACCAATCAATCAACCAAACAACCAATGTAAATCAAACAACTAATCTACCAATCAATCAACCAATCACCAAACAATCAACCAACCAACCAATCAATCAATCAACCACTCAATCAACCAACCTAACAATCAATCAATCAATCAACCACTCAATCAACCAACCTAACAATCAATCAATCAATCAACCACTCAATCAACCAACCTAACAATCAATCAACCAAACAATCACCAACCCAACAATTAACCAAACAATCAAACGATTAACCAACCTAACAATCAATCAATCAACCAACCCAACAATCAATCAATCAACCAACCCAACAATCAATCAATCAACCAACCCAACACTCAATCAATCAAACACTCAATCAATCAATCAACCAACCCAACAATCAATCAATCAACCAACCTAACAATCAATCAATCAACCAACCCAACAATCAATCAATCAACCAACCCAACAATCAATCAATCAACCAACCCAACAATCAATCAATCAACCAACCCAACAATCAATCAACCACTCAATCAACCATACCAAACAACCAACTAAACAACCAATCAACCACACAACTAAACAACCACACATGTAAATCAACCAATCAATTTCACTCAATCAACCCGACCTTCTCAACCACGATACCAGCAGACTTAACCTCTCTCTCTCTCTCTCTCTCTCTCTCTCTCTCTCTCTCTCTCTCTCTCACTGTAGGATACATGGAGTAACACGAGAATACAGCGCTAGTCACGAAGAAGTGCTGTGCAAAGGATGGCGCTAAAGGTGTTGATGTCATGTGTGGAAATAAGGGGGACCATTTTACCCCAAAAGGTCTTCCGAACTTGCAGCTCCATTAAGGCTGGGAATTACTCATGAATATTATAGCATTATTTTTTACTGATTACTACTACTACTACTATTACTACTACTATTAACTACTATTACTACTACTACTATTAACTACTATTACTACTACTACTACTATTAACTACTATTACTACTACTACTACTATTAACTACTATTACTACTACTATTAACTACTATTACTACTACTACTACTAACACTAACTACTACTACTACTATTAACTACTATTACTACTACTACTATTAACTACTACTACTACTACTACTACTACTACTACTATTACTGCTGCTACTACTACTACTACTATTAGTACTATTACTACTACTACTATTACTACTACTACTACAATTAACTACTACTACTACTATTAACTACTACTACTACTACCACCACCACCACTACTATTACTACTAGCCTACTACAACTATTAACTACTACTACTACTACCACCACCTCCACCTCCACCGCCACCACCACCACTACTACTACTACTACTACTACCACCACCACCACCACCACTACTACTACTACTATTACCACCACCACCACCACCACTACTACTATTACCACTACTACCACCAATACAATCACCATCACCACAACCACTACTACTATTACTACTCCTACCACTATAGCCTAACAAACAAACACTGCCTAACCTACAAACACACACACACACACACACACACACACACACACACACACACACAGACGCTGACAGATACCACGCCATTCTCAGTGTGTGATTAAGTGTGTGTGTGTGTGTGTGTGTGTGTGTGTGTGTGTGAATGTATGTATGTACGTGCATGTTTCTGTGTGTGATAGTGTAAGGCAGTGTAGGCCTATGCATGTGTGCGTATGAGGGTGTGTGTACGT
>NC_137006.1:1230000-1237500 GCF_032717465.1 Coenobita brevimanus | reverse complement strand
CATCATCACCACCATCATCTTTATCAGTTTCATGTCTACACTTTGCTATGAAAACAGTCTTACTCATACACAAGGGAGCCCCCTCCTCTCTCTCTCTCTCTCTCTCTCTCTCTCTCTCACACACACACGGGCAAAAGTTCTGTCTATGCAAGTTACACACACACACAAAAGCAAAAGTTCTCTCACAGCAAGTTACACACACACACACACACACACACGGGCAAACGTTCTCTCTCGGCAAGTAACACACACACACACACACACACACACACACACACACACACACACACACACACACACGGGCAAAAGTTCTCTCTCGGCAAGTTACACACACACACACACACACACACACACAATTCTCTCTTTGTCTCTCACGAACCCAAAAAAGAACTTTCTCTGTCTGCCTTTCTTTCTTTCTTTCTTTCTTTCTCTCTCTCTCTCTCTCTCTCTCTCTCTCTCTCTACGGCCTCTATATTAACACATCCGAAATAGACTAAAACATACAGGGTGGTACAAAAGTAGGTTGACATTTACCGCTTATCCCCACACAAAAGACACTCTTATAGTCTCGTGAGTGTTCAAAGTGTCCCCCCTCGCCACGGACACATTCCTGGAGTTTGTCAGCCACACTTCGACACACATGAGACTTTTGCAAACATAATAAAACATAATAGTGACAACCTACTTTTTGCACCACCCTGTATAATCCAAGAAATAGAAAGATAATTACCTCTCCCTCTCGTCTTTAATAGTAAGTTTATAATTCTACTACTACAACTACTGGTACTACTATCACTACTACTACAACTACTACTAATAATAATAATCCATCCATCATCCAATCCTACATTGCCCCATGAGGAGCGTAGGAGCCCAGGTTTAGGCAAGTTGATCCTGACATTTAAGATGAGAGTGACCAGCCTCACTCATCCCTGAGTGGCATTACGTGAGCAATAAACCCCAACCATCCCTTGGATATAAACCTTCACCGGCTCAATCCGATTGGAGTGCAATAATTACCCACTAAACCACCAGGCGCCAAAATTTGGTTATATGGTTACCACCCAGCGTAGTAAATGGTTTCCTGGTGTACAGGAAACCATTTGGCTTGTCACTCAGTGTAGAGTCACCCACAGGCAGAAGGAAGAGGAAAGAATGAAGGAATGAAAGACACAAGAGGGAGTGTAAAGTCACCCATAGGCAGAAGGACGAGGAAAGGATGAAGGAAAGAAAGATAGAAGAGGATGGAAGGAAAGAAGGATGGAGGAGGAAAGGGCAGACACCCGAGAGCAGCACTACATCAAGTGAGTGGATGGCGAGCACATTATAAAGAGTTCAGACGTGAGAGAAGGACATTTGAGAGCGACAATTGAGGACGATATTGCAACAGACCCTCTCTCTCTCTCTCTCTCTCTCTCTCTCTCGTTTATACACATACACTGTTTCATATTCGTCTATTTTTTTTACACAGTCTCTCTCTCTCTCTCTCTCTTTATACACCCACTGTCAAGGCTGGCCATATTAAAATCCATCTCATTTTTTGACGAAGAAGAAAAAATTAATACGAGAGAGAGAGAGAGAGAGAGAGAGAGAGAGAGAGAGAGAGAGAGAGAGAGAGAGTGTGTGTGTGTGTGTGTGTGTGTGTGTGTGTGTGTGTGTGTGTGTGTGTGTGTGTGTGTGTGTAGACTGACGATAGATACATGGATAGATAGCCTAAACGGTACTTATAAGGTGGTAGTAGTAGTAGTAGTAGTAGTGGAAGTAGCAGTACATAACCTAATGGAAGGATATATGTAACACAGAATAGGGTAAGTGTAATAAGCAAAATAAATCTCTTACGAATAGATGTTAGGGAAAATACGGCTCCCAGCCTTCATTAACCCCTTCCTGAATAAAATCATCTTAAAGTAGAATTAAATGAAAAACAGGTCATCAGACTGAAGGGGTTTGAGAAGAGGAGGAGGAGGAGGAGGAGGAGGAGGAGAATGATAATGATGATGATGATGAGGAGGAGGAGGAGGAGGAGGAAGAGGAGAAAATAGTAAAAAAAACACAAGATACTCTGTTCACGCTAACTACTGCCACACACACACACACACACACACACACACACACACACACACACACACACACGTTCTCTCTCTCTCTTTCTGAATCTTTGTCTGTAGCCCATGAACGTAACTATGAATCTATCTGTCCATCTATCTCTATATCTATGTTTCTTCCTACCTACCTATCTATTAATCTCCCTCTCTCTCTCTCTCTCAAAACACCCCCAGGTAATTTTATACAACTCACAAAAACCCGCCACAAATAATAAATAATAATAATAATAATAATAATAATAATAATAATAATAATAAACAGTAATAATAATAATAATAATAATAAAATCTTCCACAATACCCATGTACAGTTTTTCTTCCTGTTTCGTCCCGTCTCTTTGTTCATCATATTTACTGCTAATTGAACGCTTTCGGGAGTGGACGAGAATTCTGATATATGCTGCTGTGCTATATTTCTCTCGGGTATATTGGGGGTATAATTTAGCGACATAGATAGTGGATGTTCTACTACTTGATATAATGATTATTTTCAGGGGATTCTTCGGGTAGTTTTGAGTATACAGGAAAAACTCATCAGTGCCGAACCTGCGTCTATGCCAAGCCGTGAGGAAGCAACACTGACTGAAGGTATTTCGGGTGGATAATCATCAAGACTTTCACACAGTATTATCATCAGCTAAACTGGATTCATGTTAATACAGCCTTTTAACAATCAAATTTACTCAAAGAATTCCTGAATCTATACATCGTCCCGTTTACACACACACACACACACAATCGGGACGGTATATTTTTGCAATGCTTAGTACAATAATGCTTTCTTTTTCATTCTTGTAAACTCGAAGCGTTTAAAATCATGTTTACGAAGAACTAGTCCCGCGAGTAATAAGGTAGTGACGGTAATCATATAGAAGCAAAAACTCTCTCTTATCTTTCACCTGTGCTGTGATTGGCCCGGTACTTTTCACTGCCGAGGGAGGCCATAATGTGCTGGACACGATGAAATTTGCCCGTCGCCTTGATAACACTCATTCTTCAGCGTCTTACACTCTCCCCCTCCCTCCTCCTCTTCATCGTCAGCATCAACATCCTTCCTATTCAACTTTCTCCTTCGCTGTTCCTTACTCTTGCTTCTTTTCCTCCTCCTCCTCCTCCTTCTGCCACATTCATTACCATCCTCCTACTCCTCCTCCTCTCTCGTAGGCATCTCTTCTCCCACTTTCCACAGCATTCCTCCCCACACACCCCCATTAACCTACCCCACAACACAAAAACCTGTACAAATATATATGCTTCACTATCACCATCACCGTCTCTACCCACTAGCTTAGTACGGCTGCCACGCGTTCATCATCATCATCATTATCACCATCAATATTCTTCTCCTCGTCATCATCATCAACTTTCTTCTCCTCCTCCTCCTCATCATCATCATCATCAACATCCTCCTCCTCATCATCATTATCATCATCACTAACATCCTCATCATCATCATCATCAGTAACCTCCTCATCATCATCACCATCATTATTATCATCATCATCAACATCCTCTTCATCATAATCATCAGTAACATCCACCTACTCCTCCTCCTCCTCCTCCCCTTCTTTCTCCTCCTCCTCCCCTTCCTTCTCCTCCTCCTCCTCCTCCTCCCCTTTCTTCTCCTCCTCCTCCTCATCATCATCATCACCACCAATCGGCGTACCCCTATCACCACTACTATAAATGAGGTGGGCAGCATCTATACACAAGTACTGAGGATATAGTAGCACACACACACACAAGCAATTCTCCATGCATATTTTTCCCATTCGTACTTGGCCAGCGTGGATGGTATTTATTTTGTCTATCGCTCTCTCGTACCCTAGAGAGAGAGAGAGAGAGAGAGAGAGAGAGAGAGAGAGAGAGAGAGAGAGAAACACGAACTGAGACAAGAATGCAATTATTATTATCAATTTTATTATTATTATTATTATTATTATTATTACCTGTGGCGCCTGGTGGTTTAGTGGGTAATTAAGGTGCTCCAATCGGATTGAGCCGGTGAAGGTTTATATCCAAGGGATGGTTGGGGTTTATTGCTCACGTAATGCCACTCAGGGATGAGTGAGGCTGGTCACTCTCATCTTAAATGTCAGGACCAACTTGCCTAGCCTCGGGCCCCTACGCTCCTCATGGGGCAACACTGGATTACATGATGAGTGAATGAATTATTATTATTATTATTATTATTATTATTGCCATAATTATTGTTATTAATAGTGGTAGTGGTGGTGGAGGTGGAGGAGGAGGAGGACGAGGAGGAAGAGGAGGAGGAAGAGGAAGAGGATGATGATGATAAGGAGGAGGAGGAGGAAGATGGGAAGGAGGAGGAGAAGGACAACGAGGACGAGGCTCATCCGAACGTGAACCCAGTGGACTGCAGGCTGAGGAGGAAACTAAGGGACGTTTGTATAACCGGGCAGGTCCACTGCCGGGCTATATCAGTGCCACCACGTGAAGGCGTCCCTCTCTCTCTCTCTCTCCACCTTCCTTTCTTGTATCGTCATCTCCCCTTCTCTCTCTCTCTCACTCTTGCATGATGTCACCTCTCATTCTACTCACTCTCCCTACCTGTGTGTGTGTGTGTGTGTGTGTGTGTACAATATCATCAGTGTATTTAGGCGATAATGGTAAATTTCTCTCTCTCTCTTTTAAATTATTATTCAGGTAACGTCACACTAAGATACTCGCACAGGTAAATAATAATAATAATAATAATAATAATAAAATCAATAATAATAATAATGATGATGATGATAATAATAATAATAATAATAATAATGATGATCATGATGATGATGATGATGATGATGATGATGATAATAATAATAATAATGATGATAATAATAATAATAATTATAATAATAACAATAAGCAGATGAAGAAGAAGAGGAAGAGGAAGAGGAGGAGAAGAAAAAGAAGAGGAAAAAGTGGAGAAAGAGGAGGATGATGAAGAAAAGGATGAAGAAGAGGAAGAAGACCAACAACAACAACAATAATAATAATAATAATAATAATAATAACAATAAGAACAATAATAATACCGGTAATAATAATGAAGAGGAAGAAGACCAACAACAACAACAATAATAATAATAATAATAATAATAATAATAATAATAACAATAATAAGAACAATAATAATACCGGTAATAATAATAATAATAATAATACCGGTAATAATAATAATAATATTAATAATAATAATAAAAATAATAATAAAAGGAAGAAAATGGAGAGTAAGAAGATGGGAAGAATGAAAAAAGCAACATCAATAATAATAATAATAATAATAATAATAATAATAATAATAAAAATAATAACAATAATACTATCAAAAATAACAACAACAATAATAATAATAATAATAATAACAATAATAATAATAACAACAACACTAATAATAATAATAATAATAAAAACAATAATAATAATAATAATAATAATAATAATAATAATAATAATAACAATAATTCCTACGTTAAGTAAGTACGCAACACCTTCCCACCGTCGACTCACTTCCTCCCTTACTCTCGCTCCCATCACTTTAAATCCCCATAGTAAGGGATTAGGCGGATTTATAAAACGGATTTGTTAATAATGGGGATTAGGGAGGCTTAAGGAAATCCTCTCCCCCCCCCCCGTTCCAAAAATCAAGGATGACGTGAAGGAAAGGAAGTGGAAATGTGTGTGTGTGTGTGTGTGTGTGTGTGTGTGTGTGTGTGTGTGTGTGTGTGTGTGTGTGTGTGTGTGTGTGTGTGTGTGTGTGTGTGTGTGTGTGTGTGTGTGTGTGTGTGTGAGTGGGAAGCACACTCAAACAAACAAGCACACACACACACACACATTAAACATTCAGACACACACCACCTTTCCTGAGAGAGAGTGAGAGAGAGAGAGCGAGCGAGAGAGAGAGCGAGCGAGAGAGAGAGAGAGAGAGAGAGAGAGAGAGAGAGAGAGAGAGAGAGAGAGAGAGAGAGAACACTTTGGCATTGCTATACCTTCTTCACTTCAATAGATTAACACTAGAATATGATGCTAGTTACGAAGAAGTGCTATGGAAAGGATGTAGAATATGATGCTAGTCACGAAGAAGTGCTATGGAAAGGATGCAAAATATGATGCTAGTCACGAAGAAGTGCCATGGAAAAAATGTAGAATATGATGCTAGTCACGAAGAAGCGCTATAGAAAGGATGTAGAATATGATGCTAGTCACGAAGAAGCGCTATGGAAAGATGTAGAATATGATGCTAGTCACGAAGAAGTGCTGTGGAAAGGATGCAAAATATGATGCTAGGCACGAAGAAGTGCTGTGGAAAGGATGTAGAATATGATGCTAGTCACGAAGAAGTGCTGTGGAATGGATGTAGAGCCGTAGCATTGTCTTTCTGCCACTGAGCTACGTGAAATAAGCTACAAAAGGACGAAAATCTGGGCCAAGTTAAGGTGAAAGGAGTAGAGTTATATCTATCTATCTAACATCTATCTATCGTATATTTATCTATATAACATCTATTTATCGTACATTTATCTATCTATCTATGAAGGTGAAAATAGATGTATATTATTTGGGACACCTGGAGCTGTACTGATTATTTTGGACATCACTGGACCTCTCCTGAATCATACTTTTTGGCTGACTGTATGTATAAATAATAATAATAACAATAATAAAATAATAATAATGTTACTACTACTACTACTACTACTACTACTACTAATAATAATAATAATAACACCAACAATAATAGTAGTAGTAGTAGTAGTAATAATAATAATAATAATAACAGTAGCAACAACAACAACAATAATTATAAAAACAATAATAATAATAATAATAAAAGCAATAACAACAACAATAATAATAATAATAATAATAATAATAATGTCAAATTACAGCCTAACAACATCTAACACAATCAGGAATTCTACATAATCTAAATCACTCGTTAATTATTCAATACTTAAAATCTACAGCATGTAATTAAGAACATAATGAGGGCAATTAGTGGAGATGATACTGCCTAATGACTCTAGCAGAAAGGACAGTTATGGTGGTGGTGGTGATGATGAGGAGGATGGTGGTAGTGGTGGTGATGAGGAGGATGGTGGTGGTGGTGATGGTGGTGGTGGTGGTGGTGGTGGTGGTGATGATGATGATGATGATGATGAGAATAATGATGATGATGAGGAGGAGGAGGAGGAGGGGGAATGATGATGATGATGATGATGATGATGAGGAGGAGGAGGAGGAGGAGAAGGATGGTGGTGGTGGTGGTGATGATGGTGATGATGATGATGATGAGGAGGAGGAGGATGGTGATGATGATGGTGGTGGTGGTAGTGGTGATGATGAGGGTGGTGATGATGAAAATGATGATGATGATGATCAG
>NC_137006.1:1215000-1225000 GCF_032717465.1 Coenobita brevimanus | reverse complement strand
GATAGATAGATGGTTAGAAATAGGCAAATATACACATAAATAGAGAAGTAGAGATAGTACGATAAACAGAGAGAGAGAGAGAGAGAGAGAGAGAAGGTGGAATAGCCCTGAAGCAATACCACTACTTCAACACAGAAGCTGGAGGGGCATTCTCTCTCTCTCTCTCTCTCTCTCTCTCTCTCTCTCTCTCTCTCTCTCAAATCCCTTCAAGATGTTTATACTCTCTCTCTCTCTCTCTCTCTCTCTCTCTCTCTCTCTCTCTCTCTCTCTCCTAAGCTGAATAAAATCGTCTGGGGTTGGCATGTATTCAATATGGACGGTGCGTATTAGTGCGGAAAGAGTGGCATGTGAAGGTGTGTGGTGTGTACGAGGAATGCTAGGCCAGGGAAAGGGCTTGAAACCTGTGCCCAGATTCGAGCACATAATAATAATAGTACCGTAATAATAATAATAATAACAACAACAATAATCCATCCATCATCCACTCCTACATTGCCCCATGAGGAGCGTAGGAGCCCAGGTTTAGGCAAGTTGGTCCCGACATTTAAGATGAGAGTGACCAGCCTCACTCATCCCTGAGTGGCATTAAGTGAGCAATCAACCCCAACCATCCCTTGGATATAAACCTTCACCGGCTCAATCCGATTGGAGTGCAATAATTACCCACTAAACCACCAGGCGCCATAATTTGGTTATATGGTTACTACCCAGCGTAGTCAATGGTTTCCTGGTGCACAGGAAACCATTTGGCTTGTCACTCAGTGTAGAGTCACCCACAGGCAGAAGGAAGAGGAAAGAATGAAGGAAAGACAGAAGAGGGAATGTAAAGTCACCCGTAGGCAGAAGGACAAGGAAAGAATGAAGGAAAAAAAAACAAGAGGATGGATGGAAAGAAGAATGGAGGAAAGGGTAAACACCTGAGAGCAGCACTATATCAAGTGAGTGGATGGTGAGCGCCCCCACCTACCACAAAATAATAATAATAATAATAAGAAGAAGAAGAAGAAGAAAAAGAAAAGGACAGTAGTAGTAGTAGTAGTAATAGTAGTAGTAGTAGTGGTGGTGGTGGTAACAGTAGTAGTAGTAGTAGTAGCAATAAAAAATAAATAAATAAATAATAATAATAATAATAAAACCATCACGTCCTCGGGCTGAAGGATATAACTGCTGAAGCAAAGAATGAGGAAGAAGGAACCAAATTAAATATATAAGAAATTTTGGCTTACAGCGCAACAGAGAGAGAGAGAGAGAGAGAGAGAGAGAGAGAGAGAGAGAGAGAGAGAGAGAGAGAGAGCAAGGATTAATTTGGACTAGCAGCGCAGAAAGGATACAACGAAGTGCACAGGATAAATCTGGCCTAACAACGCAGATGGGTGAACGATAAAAATGGGATAAGCATAAACAAATGCATCGCGGCCTGATGACGTCATCTATAAACATCCCGTGACGTCACACCTCAGGGCAGCCATTATCCCAACCTTGGCTTTGTTTTTCGTTTTTCCCCTTACATCCTCTTATTGTTCACCCATTTCGTAATTTAATTATTCTCGGATATATATTCTTTATTTTGGAGTCCTTGGCAATTATAAACATTTAAACAAGACGCTAAAATATAAGATTTATTCTGAGGTGAACGTTAGAATAGGAAAACAAAAACGAAAGCGATGCGCACGGATGCACACCAAGAAGGGCAGGAGAGGGAAAAGGGAGAGGAGGAGGAGAGCGAGGGAGGAGGAGAGAAAAGAGGGAGAGGAGGAGGAGAGGGAGGGAGGAGAAGAGGAAGGGAGGAGGAGGAGGAGGAGGAGAGGAAGAAATGCAGTAAAAAGGAGGAAAAAGAAAATCAAAAGAAGAAAAAGTAACAGAAGACGGGAAGAAGGGAGAGGAGGAGGAGGAGGAAAGGAGAGATGGAGGAGATGAGGGAGAGAAGGAGAGGGAAGAAAAAATGCAGTAAAGGCAAGAAAAAGAAAATTAAAAGGAGAAAGATAAATAAAAAGGAGAATGAATAATAACAACAGGTGATACGGAAATGTAAGAGCGGTTTGAAAGAAAATAAGGTCGAAGCAGAGGAAGAAAGGGAAGAAGAAGTAGACACAGACGAAGAAAAAGAAGTCAAAAGAGGAAAGAAAAAAGGCGAGGGAGTTGAAGGTGAGAGGGAAAAGATGACGGAGCAGGAGGAACGCAAATGAAAGGACAGGGAACGAACGTAAGAGAAACACTAGACACACACTTCATCTTGGTCTGCTCTCATTGTTGTCACTCCATTTTAGTCGCTGGGTCATATTTCGCGGCGTTAATGAAGGGTGCCGACCACTGACACATTAATCCCGGAGAAAATGGCCAAATTAGTGTGAAATAAGAACTCCATAGGGCCAAAGCAAGAACAGGTGGGTAGGGCGGAGGTTTTGGCGGGAAGAGGCGTGTGGCAACCCGAATCGTCTCACTTCCCGGTACTGTTTTCACCACATAACTCATTCACAGTCTAGGGCATCATATTAGCTCTACAAACACTAACTACAAACAACACTGACTGACAACACGGAAGACAAAAGTTAAGAGTAAGACTAAAACAAACGAATATCACCATCAGTAAATATTATGATGCATGTGGTAGCCCTCACCATCTCACTATACCCGGTACTCTTTTCACCATCACTGCATTTCTCGCCCTGTGGCATCAAATTAACACCACTAACTCACACCACAGGGGAGGAGGAGAAAGTCAACTAGCAATATAAACATGATCCACCATCTCTACCATATTATCATGATGCACAAATTTGAAAACGGATAGGTGAGAGCGCCCATGTTCAAACCGACAGGGGTAGCTAATCTTAAATCTAATGCTCACTTTTCTTTCCCTTTCTCTTTTTCTCTCCTCACTCCCTCGACAGCTGGCCTAGTAGCTGTTGCGTAATTATGGGTAGTGACAGCTCTCGGCACTGTCTCAACCTTACAGGGAGAAGGGGGGTCTAAAAAAGAAAGGAAAAAAGAAAAGGCAATCTTGATGACTTTGTGGCACCTGTTTTTTGCGTTTTACTTTTAACTTGCCAATCCTTCAATCCGATGACGTGGAGAGAGAGATTTTAGAGAAAAAATAGGTCTATGGAGGGAGAAATAGGTCCATGGAGGGAAAAATAGGTCCACGGAGGAAAAATTATTACCGTACTGTATTAATTATTATTATTATTATCGTTATTATTATTATTATTTATTATCGTTTACATTACTGTTGTAATTATCATTATTATTATTATTATTATTATCTAATATACTATAGCAGTAGCCGTGTGTGTGTGTGTGTGTGTGTGTGTGTGTGTGTGTGTGTGTGTATTTTGGGCAGGCGAAACTACACATTCAAATCGCACCAAAATTGGCACAAAAATCGCAAAAAATCGCTGATGTGAAAAAACTTGGTCCCATCACGATTGAAAAACTTTTACTATGTTTAATAAGCGATCACATTTTGACCAAAAAACGCTGCTCCCGAAGCCCGGCATAGGATCTCCGTAGAATTTTTTGCCCAGAGGTAGAACTAAAATAAACTGGGTTCCATTACCGAAGCTGCAAATAACACGATCAGTTGGTTAGCTGCAAAAAATCCAAGTGACAACGTTACACCAGAACAGCACATAAACGCAAGAGCCCTAAGCAGGAGCAAGTGCGAGGGGCCCGAAGGGCCCACGAGCACTTGCTATTATTATTATCGTTATTATCATCGTTATTATTGTTTTTATTCTAATCATTATTGTTATTATTATTATTACTATTGTTATTATCATTATTATTATTAGTACCATTATTATTATTATTATTTTATTGAAGGCTATGTCATCTTAAATGTCAGGACCAACTGCCTAGCTCCGGGCTCCTACGCTCCTCATGGGGCAACGTAGGCTTGGATGATGGATGGATTATTATTATTATTATTATTATTGCTATCTCCAGACGATTTTATTCAGCATAGGAAAACAGCCTAGCAGTGAAGAGGTTAATGAAGGCCGTATCTAACCCCTCCAGTTCCATAAATCCCCCTGAACATACACACACACACACACACACACACACACACACACACACACACAGAGTTAATGTGTTGTTATCCATCTCATACATAGTGATAGAATTTGACGAGAGAGAGAGAGAGAGAGAGAGAGAGAGAGAGAGAGAGAGAGAGAGAGAGAGAGAGAGAGCTGTTTTCCACTCATACATAGCGATAGAATTTGACGTGTATGTGTGTGTGTGTGTGTGTGAGAGAGAGAGAGAGAGAGAGATTGTCACACAGCGATAGAATTTAACGTGTATGAGAGAGAGAGAGAGAGAGAGAGAGAGAGAGAGAGAGAGAGAGAGAGAGGCTCCACTACCAGATGGCTCTCCTAACAGCAAAAAAAAAAAAAAAAGAAAAAAAAAAGAAAAGAAAATCGCCTGGTAACATCATTAAGGAATTTAATGACGTGATGGTTTAAAAGGGGAAAGGTGGCAATTATGACCTTTGACCTCTCTCTCTCATACACGTCAAATTCTATCGCTGTGTGACTTCAATAACAGCACGTTCTCTCTCTCTCTCTCTCTCTCTCTCTCTCTCTCTCTCTCTCTCTCTCTCTCTCAACAAAACATTGCCCTACACCGCTGCAAGATATCCAATAATAATAATAATAATAATAATAATAATAATAATGATAATAACCGGATACAAAGCACAAGACAAAATAATAATCAACTACTACTACTCTATTTCTGCTAGTATTACTACTACTACTACTACTAATCATCATCATCATCATCATCATCCGGACCTCCTTTCCCATCCTAGGGCACGGTGAGAAGTTGCAACGTCCAGACAGCCTAAGTTTGCCAAATTCGATGAGTCACGCGTCCATTCACTCATCATTCAAGTCCATGGAATCCTGGCTCCATCAGACAGAACAAAAATAAATCAGATACAAAGCAGAGAAACACAAAACAATAATATGGCAACACCGGGCCCTATGACGTCACAACATGGCCGCTCCGGGACAATAACAAACCCTGGGATGTTTCGTCTTCCTCACACCAACTCGGCTCCCCCA
This sequence comes from Coenobita brevimanus, assembly GCF_032717465.1. Classification (NCBI taxonomy): domain Eukaryota; kingdom Metazoa; phylum Arthropoda; class Malacostraca; order Decapoda; family Coenobitidae; genus Coenobita; species Coenobita brevimanus. The sequence goes on along the minus strand of NC_137006.1, from coordinate 1,219,934 downwards.
ACTTTACACACTGATTGGCGTGAGTGTGTGTGTGTGTGTGTGTGTGTGTGTGTGTGTGTGTGTGGTTAATTATTCGTTTTAGTGGCTTCTTTGCTATGTAGGAATATTATTTAAAATGTACAGTGATAAGGCATACTGTTGGTCTATATTAACTGCAGTCTCTCTCTCTCATACACGTCAAATTTTATCGCAGTGTGTGATGGATAACAACACATTAACCTCTCTCTCTCTCTCTCTCTCTCTCTGTCACACACACACACACACACACACACACACACACACACACACACTCATGACCTGCAATTTATCTATACCTAGCTACTGTATATACCCTCCCCCCCCCTCTCTCTCTCTCACACACACACACACACACACACACACACACACACACACACACAATCATGACTTGCAATTTATCTATATCTAGCTACTGTTACCCCCCCCTCTCTCTCTCTCTCTCTCTCACACACACAAACATGACTTTCAACTTACATATCTACCTAGTACTCTCCGCCCCCCCCCCTCTCTCTCTCACGACTGCGCTATGCATTTCCATATCCTCCATTCTTTCTCATTCTCTCTCTCTCTCTCTCTCTCATGAAGGTAGGGAAGGAGAGGTGTGAAGGGTGAAGTAGGTATTTTTAGCAACCACTCGAGATACTGTCCTTCCCTCCTTCTCCTCTCTCTCCTTCCCTCCTCTTCTTCTCTCCTTCCATCCTTCCTCTCTCTCCTTCCCTCCTCCTCTTCTCTCCTTCCATCCTTCCTCTCTCCTCCTCTTCTCTCCTCCTTTCTTCATTCGCTCACTTTCTTTTTTATCTCTCTCGTTTTCTTTTCCTTCCATTGTCTTCTTCACTTCTTCTGTCTCCCTTTCCTTCTTTTTTTCCTTCTCTCTCCTTGTCCCTTCCTTCCTTCTCTCCTTTCTTCTTCCTTCCTTCTTTCCCTCCTGCCCTTTTTTCCCTCTTCCTTCCCTCTCTTTCATTCCTTCTCTCCTTCCACCTCCTTCCTTCCTTTCTTATATCCTTTCTTCTTCCTTCCTTCCTTCTCTCCTTCCCTCTTCTCTTCTTCCTTCCTTCTCTCTTTTCCCCTTCCTTCCCTCCTTCTTCCTTCCTTCCCGCAGATTCTTTCACTTCCCTCTCCTTTCTGGTTTTCCTTCACTCCTCTTCTGTCTCTCCTTCCATCCGTCCGTCCTCTCTCTCTCTCTCTCCTTCACATCCTCTTTCCTTCCTTCCATCTTTCACACCGCTTCCCTCCTTCATCCACTTTCTCTTCTCCCTCTTTCCTTCTCATCTTTATTTCCTTCATTCCTTCTCTCACAGTCCTTCCTTCTTCCTCCGTCCTTCCCTCCATTTTCTTTCTCGTATTCCTCCTTCCTTTCGTCTCACTCCTTCCTTCTCTCCTCCTCTCTCCTTCGGTTCACTTTTCGTCCTTCTTCCCTTCCTTTCTCTCCTTCAATTACTCTGATATTCTCTCTCTCTCTCTCTCTCTTCTTTACTCCTTTTCCTCATTTCTCTTCCTTCCCCCTTCTTCTCTCTCCTACCTTTCTTCCTTCTCTCTCATTCCTTCATGCATCCTACGTCCCTCCTTCCTTCATTTTCCCTGTTTCTATATTCTTCCCTCCTTTTCCTTTTCCTCCTTCGCTCCTTCTTTCCCTCATTCTCTCCTTCCCTCTCTCACTATTACTCTTTCCATCACTACCCCTTTTGTCAATACTTCGTCCTTCACTTCTATATCCTTCCCTCCTCCTCCTTCCTTCCTTCCTTCCATCTCTTCCTTCACATTTCACTCTCCCTCCTCCTTCCTTCCCTCTTTCACTGACTTTTTTTCTCTCCTATCTCTTTCTCTCTCTTTAACTTAACTCTTTCCAACTCGCTCTAACTTCTCCAACAAAAACTGCTCTCTCTCTCTCTCTCTCTCTTTCTCTCTCTCTCTCTCTCACTCTGTTTACTTCCGTCACTACATTTGCTTTGTCTAATTTCTCATCTATCTATCTATCCATCCATCAGTCTATCTATCTATCACCTCTGCTCTATTTTCTTTTCTGCTCTCTCTCTCTCTCTCTCTACCAGGTGTTACAGGAGCTAAAACAAAATCACAGGTGTATCATTCACACCTGTAGGAGAGAGAGAGAGAGAGAGAGAGAGAGAGAGAGAGAGAGAGAGAGAGAGAGAAAGAGAGAGAGAGAGAGAGAGAGAGAGAGAGTTGAAGTCAGCTTTGGGCCATATTCTCGTGGGTCAAGAAGACTCCCTAACACCTTTTCCTTAGCGATTTATTTTTTGGATATGGCTGGTTAATATCCTTGTGCACGTTATCAATGCAGAGAAGGGCGATATTAGAATGCTTTAAGTAATACGGAGATGAACAGGAAGGTGTAATAGGGAAAAATGAGTTGCTTAGGAGAAGGTGTTAGGAATTCTGAGGAGTAAACTTAAGCGATGCGAATTTCTGTGTTTGGCTTTTTCTTTCTCCCAGCCCCTCTATCTGTCTATCTATCTATCAATCTATCTATCTACAGCCAGACGCCATAATCCCGTAAGCGTAAGGGGTGGCCATTTGTCTTTGAGTTTGTTACTTTATGGGGAGGGGCACTAATCCTCCGCCAACCCACTTGCTGACACGTAGGAAACACGTATAGGTTGGTCATATGGTTACCACCCAGCGTTGTAAATGGTTTCATGGCTTACAAGAAACCATTAGGATTGTCACTCAATGTAAAGCCACCTGAAAAAAGAAAGAAGAGTAATAAAACGTGAGAGGAAAGACGCGAGAAACAGGAAGAGAGAAGGTCAGAAACAGAAAAAGAATGACAGAGGTGAAGGACGAAGTAGGCAGCACTACATCAAGTGAGTGGATGATGGTCGCCTACACCTGCTTTAATTTACCTTTAAAAAACTGAGTAAGAACTTAATGAGATAGTCAGGACAAACTGGTTTAGTTAGACTACGATACAAAAAGGATATTATGAAGAGAGAGAGAGAGAGAGAGAGAGAGAGAGAGAGAGAGAAAGAGAGAGAGAGAGAGAGAGAGAGAGAGAGAGAGAGAGAGAGAGAGAGAGAGAGAGAGAGAGAAAGAGAGAGGAAGGGAAGGTGGGATATACATTACAGAACACGGTCACACACACACACGACACCTGTACACCACACCTGTCCCTCACACACACGCACATCTCCCCCTCGTCTCTCATAACACACCTGTCCCGTAGCGGCACACCTGCGTCACCCATGTTACGGCAACCAGCACACTTTCATCACTAATGGCGACATAGCAGGTACACACACACACACACACACACACACACACACACACACACACACACACACACACACACATTGACCTATCCTAACCTTGCTTACTCTAACTTACCCTAACCTAACCTAACCTAACGTCCTTTGACCTAACCTTGTGTATAAGCGTCAATCTGCCACCTCTCCACCTTGAATACTGGCCTGTACACACTAGCCTAGCCTAACACATTCTAACATGCCAAACCCCTAACATAGCCTAACCTAACGAAACTTAACCCAGTCCAGCCTAACTTAATATACCTTAACACAGACAAACCTACCCTAACTTAACCCATGTTTTTTTTTAAGTAAACAAAAAAAAATTGGTTGTTTTTTATGGTTTATTTGGGTGTAATGTTTTTTCTCTGTTAATGGCACTGATTCTGCATTTTGTACCGGTAATGAAGGTGTAATTTTCTACTACCATCGAGGACGCTGAAGGAGATTTGAGTTCATTCTTTTTGCCAAAGGGATACCTACTGCTTTCTTATCTTAATTTCTGTGCATATATATTTTTTCTGTGAAGACTAACACCGGTATAATATATGATTTTGGGCATTTTAATTTGTGTTAGTAACCTGATCTAGTTCCACACCCATATATAGCTATACTGTATACATAATTTAAGTGCAAAAATAATGGGCATACATAGTCTTGTTTTAAAGTTTGCTGTTTTCCCCCAATTTTGAAATATGTCTTTTTTCCATAATTAGCTTGTCAATTAGAGTAGTGGGCATCAAAAGCTACAGGTACATCTGAAATCAATAACTCTACATGCTGGATAAACTACAGTATTTTGTATTACCGGTACACAGATATAATTCTTTAATATCCGTAGTAATAAAACACAATATAGTAAGAATAATATCAGTCATCCCTTTGGTAAAATGTTAAAAAATCTTCCTTTGTTAACAATTCTGGCAGAGTTTCTTACCATAAGTATTATATAACAGTAAATATCGTTAATGTTATACTGCCCTGATATTCCATGACACCGAAAAGTCCACCATTACATCACTCAGCACCACACCACACCACACTACACACCACGCCACATCACACTGCACCACACCACACACTACACCACGCCACATCACACTGCACCACACCACACACTACACCACGCCACATCACACTGCACCACACCACACCAAACTACACCACACCACACACAACCACACTACATCTAAACCAAATCAAACCTAGCTTAACCCAACCTAACCCAGTCTAACCCAATCAAACCAAGCAACGCAACCCAACCCAACCCAACCTAACCTCACCTAACCCAGTCCAAGCCAATTTAACCTAACCCAACCCAGCACAACCCAACTAACCCAACCTAACCTAATCCACTGCCACCCAGTCTAACCCAATTCACTCAACATCATCCTAACTTACCCTAGCCTAACTTAATTCATTCTAACTCATTCTAACTTAGTTCTAGCCTAACTTATTCTAACTTAACCTAACACAAGCAAACCCTCTCTCATATTCTGTTGGCTTATAATATCATCGGTAACTCATTTAGGCTAACGCTGCCTCCAGTGAGAGAGAGAGAGCGAGAGCGAGAGAGAGAGAGAGAGAGAGAGAGAGAGAGAGAGAGAGAGAGAGAGAGAGACATTCTTAGACCAAATAATTGTAGGATAGACTGAT
>NC_137006.1:785000-1210000 GCF_032717465.1 Coenobita brevimanus | reverse complement strand
TCGAAAGCGTAAATCACCTGTATGACGTCACAAGCCAGTTTCAAACACGGAGATGCCTTGTCTCATACAATTAACCCTTCCTTGCAACGCAGTACCGGTACGCCATTTTGCATCACTGGACACTTGCATAATTGACTTACCTGCTTTAAGATATACATTATGATAACTACCTCACCCCCCCCAAAGAAAAGAAAAAAATCGTTACGTCAAAAGTTTTTGGACAACTTATAACGCTGCTCAGTGCAAGATTTAGCCGCTACTAAACTATGAATTCCATCAACGGTAGCTGAATTGGTGGAGAGGCGGTCTGCAGTCCTAATGGACCCAGGATCGAATCCCGGCTGGGAAAGGAAACAGTTTAAGAACTGATTTTCATAAAAGCAGACTTTACTGATCTACCAGAAGACTCACCGACATGTAAAAATACCCACGCTAGTACCAGTACACCAGTCCTGTATGAGACAGCCCTAGCATGTATTCAATATGGATGGTGGGTGTTGGCGCCGAAGCGATGACATGTGGAGGTGTGAAGGAGGACTACTGGGCCTTGGGATAGGCCCTGAAGCATTTACCCAGAGTTGAACACAAAAAAAGTCATCGGAACAACATTTTTACGCCGAAAACCTGGCAAACAACGTGAAAGAATAAGGAAAAACGACTAATGCATAGAAAACGGGCGAAGTTATGAATACGGCACAACATAAGAAAAGATTGTTGAAAATAAGAGAAACAGGAAAAACAAAAGAAAAATAACAACGGCATTGAAAACTGGATGACAACTTACCGCACTGAACAGGAAAATATAAAAAGGAGTTTAAAATGAATGAAAAATAACGTTACAATGCGAAAATAAACAAAAGCGTTAAGATATGAACGTAAAACAAAAAAAAAAAGTAGGAAATTAATAACTGCTGCTTTTTTATTATTATTATTTTTGTTGGGATGTAAAATTTCGTTATAGGAACAAAAGAAAAAAGGAATAATTACATAACGTAGTCAACACTCACCGAATCTAGGCGGGGTAATGGCGTCATCGGAATCAAACTCGGCGTCATCCTCAGCGGTCGCCATCTTGCCACACCACCGACTACCAACCGCCATCTCATTCCAAACACATCCTCCGCTTCCTGTTCTGCCATTTAATTCCGAATAGGCACACAATTTTCTGCAATCACAAATCCATTTCCAATTTCCAGTCACTTCTGAGTTTTACTGCGATCGCACACACATTTCGTCATTTTCTTCTTTTCGATTCGAGTTCACAGTATCGCTCATGCGTTTCAAATGGCCGTTTCTTTGCGTTTGTTTTTTAAAATTTCACGTATATCAACCGTCAGTTTTCTGCGTTCGTGTTTCAAAATTTCAAGTGTATTAACCGTCACTTTTTCGTACACAAATTTCAGATTCCTTCAGTATTACCGATCAATATGGTCTTCTATGTCTTTCTGTTTATATATTCCTCTCCATTTTAATGCTTCACTCGTCTTATTTCACCCTTGGCTTTGTGTTATTTCCTCTTCATGTACCCTTCAAAGTTCGTAGGCTACATCATCTTCATTTGTCTGTCCAAAATTTTAGTATATACCCAAGAATTAAGTTAAACGACTGGTTATCTGAAAGCTCCAACCGGAGATGTGGAGAGATAGTAAGTTCAGGCCAAGTTTACTTAATGTGGCAATTTTAGGCCAAGTTTACAACGAATGTGGCAATTTTAGGCCGAGGTATGGCAATTTTCAGCCAAGTTTACGAAGATATGGCAATTTGAGGAAGTCTAAGAAGATGACAATTTTAGTCCAAGTTCACAACGGGTATGGCAATTTCAAGCCAAGTTTACAAAGGCTATGGCAGCTTTAGGCCGAGGTGTGGCAATTTTAGACAAAGTTTAAGATATGGCAATTTTTGGCCAAGTTGACGGAGGAGATGGCAATATTCAGCCAAGTTTACAGATATCGCAATTTTAAATGAGTTTACAAGAGATGGCAATTTTAGTTAAGTCGTTGCCGATGAATACATAAATTTTAGACCAAGTTAAAGTGAAAAGAGTTTATTACCCGGAATCTCACACCTCCAGATAAAACTATAATTATTTGGCTTCGCTGGCGTTTCACATTGAACGTTACCTTGACAAACTGTTCCGGGAGCATTCACATTTCTTTACATTTTATTTATTTATTTTTATTTATTTATTGTTATTTATTTTTGAAGGTAGCCCTCTCATGGTCTCTTCTTTACCACATTCCTTCAGGTAACTCCTTTTTTTTTTTTTTTTTTTTCAAATTTGAACGCAGAAGTTTGGAGGTTCAATTATATATAATTTTTTCTTATTCCTGTCAATGTCACATCGTTTTATTTTGCCCATATTGAGTCATAGGAGCCCCAGGATAACCACAATAGGGACTCGTCGCGTTTTTCACCTGAACATTCACTGTAGATTGGTTGTGAAATGTGTAGGTTGTGGAAGTATTCATAAAACGACATAAACCAATTTCTGCGATATACGTGTGTGTGTGTGTGTGTGTGTGTGTGTGTGTGTGTGTGTGTGTGTGTGTGTGTGTGACTTTAATATCCACTCGCTTCGTTGTGAAATATTCCGTGGCTACATGAGAGGGGATAAAAGTATGTACAAGCAGTCTAATACATGTCGCTGGTTCAGATCTCAAACTATTTCGATTAATAACGTCTCTACTGCAGTTAATTACAATTGGAATTAATTTCTCGTATTTTTCACGTTAACACTCACTCCAGTTAGGTTATGAAATCTTTAGCAGCCGCATAAACAAAGATACAAGCAATTAATCTTACACACACAGGTTAAGCACAAAAATATCTGTAAATACGGGTTCCTCTCCACTCATCCACGCACCACCACAGCCAGAGGAATACTGACGCCACATCCCATCTCAAGCCTGTCTCATCGGAGTTGCCAGATCAACCCTCATTTTTTTAACATTTCGTAATCTTATCTCCTTACCCGTCCATTTACAGGGTTAATTTCGTGACTCGAGGCCTAAATCCTCTCGTTAGATCGGTAGAGGATGATGTAGAATGTTGGATGTGGATAAAAATAGCGTGTTTGGAAAGACAGTTCGGGGTATCAGGATGTGCATGTGGCAATGTTTTGGTCCCTTAACCTCGAGATTGCCCTTTGTGGTTGATCTTTTTTCTTTCCATATATGTGTACATCTTTTACTCATCACGTTTGTATAATATAGATGTGAATGTAGGTTTTTATATAACTAATACTACTTAAAAGACACACGGTGGAAGAATGGGTGCGGTAGGACTGGTTAAGATATAAGAAGGCAGGATAGAACAGTCAACCAATGTAGGATATTCACAAAGTAGGACAGGGCAGTGAAAAGCAGGCCATGGCACGGCAGGGCAGGGCAGGGCAGGACATTAAGCGGGAAATCAGAGCAGAGCAGGGCAGGGAAATTTATGACACAATTGGGCAGGACAGGGAAAGGCAGCGCGAAGGGAAGGGTAGGCCAGGAAAAGGCAGGATAAACACGAAAAAACAGAAGCGCAGGGCAGGACAGAGAGCAAATTATTAAACAAACCAGGACAATGAAAAGTAGTGCAGGACACATTAGGACAGTGAACAGTAAGGGATATATAGGGCAGTAAGAGGTATGCCAGGACAAGACGGGGCATGGTAGGACAAGGCTGGACAGGACAGGAAAGGAGAACAGGACAATGCAACGTAGGACAGAGTAAGACAGGGAGAGGCAAGGGAAGAGAAGGCAGTAAAAGGCAGACCAGAACAGGGTAGGACAACAGTGAAATGAAGGACAGGATAGTAAGACAGTGAAACGTTAGGCAGTGAAACATAGGGATAGCCATTGCAGTGAAAGATAAGGCAGAACTGGATAGGGTAGTGAAAGGCAGAGCTAGGCAGGGTAAGGCAGTGAAAGATAGATGTAGGAGGGTATGGTAGTGAAAGAGGGGTAGGTAGGGTAAGGCAGTGAAAAGGTAGAGAGGTAGCAGGGTAAGGCAGTGAAAGATAGGGGTAGGCAGGGTAAGGCAGTAAAATGTAGAGGTAGGAAGGGTAAGCCAGTGAAAAGGTAAAAGAGACAGGCAGGGTAAGGCAGTAAAAGATAGAAGTAGGCAGGGTAAGGCAGTAAAAGATAGAAGTAGGCAGGGTAAGGCAGTTAAAGAAGTAGGCAGGGTAAGGCAGTAATAGAGGTAGGCAGGGTAAGACAGTAAAAGATAGAAGTAGGCAGGGTAAGACAGTAAAAGATAGAGGTAGGCAGGGTAAGGCAGTAAAAGATAGAAGTAGGCAGGGTAAGGCAGTAAAAGATAGAGGTAGCAGGGTAAGGCAGTAAAAGATAGAAGTAGACAGGGTAAGACAGTAAAAGATAGAAGTAGGCAGGGTAAGGCAGTAAAAGATAGAGGTAGGCAGGGTAAGGAGTGAAAGATAGATGTAGGAGGGTACGGTAGTGAGAGACAGAGGTAGGTAGGGTAAGGCAGTAAAAGATAGAAGTAGGTAGGGTAAGGAGTGAAAAGGTAGAGAGGTAGCAGGGTAAGGCAGTAAAAGACAGAGGTAGGCAGGGTAAGGCAGTAAAAGACAGAGGTAGGCAGGGTAAGGCAGTGAAAAGGTGAAGAGGTAAGCAGAGTAAGGCAGTGAAAGATAGATGTAGGAGGGTACATTAGTGAAAGATAGAGATAGGCAGTGTAAGGCAGTAAAAGATAGAGGTAGGCAGTGGAAGGTAAGGAGGTAGCAGGTTAAGGCAGTGTAAAGGTAAAAGAGACAGGCAGGGTAAGGCAGTGGAAAGGTATGTGGGCAGGCAGGACAGAGAGGCGGTTGATGTCCCCTGTCCTTCGCGGCGACATACGTAATCCAAGACGTCACTGTATCAATTTATTCCCCGGGACGGTCTCGGATTCAGGACCCTCTGCCACTCCCCATCCTCAGCCTCATACCTACGCGTCTGGTTATATTAAATGATATCAGCCATTAGTTCTATGCTCTCTCTCTCTCTCAGGATTCGGCATAAATTCTCTCTCTCTCTCTCTCTCTCTCTCTCTCTCTCAGGGTTCGGCATGAATTCTCTCACTCTTTCAGGATTCGGCGTAAATTCTCTCTCTCTCTCTCTCTCTCCACATAAATATAGGTGTCTCCATGGTAACTAGTCAAATCCACCCTCCAGTATGACTACACTGCCCACCATATCTGAGCTGAAAAGGGCTAGAGATCTTTGTCAGGTTAAAGTGAACGTACTGTATCCATTAATTTTCTTCATTTTATAGCGTTTCGTAGTGAAGGGGTTGATTTGAAGGCTATAGCCTAACCCATGCATTTCAGAAAGACGTAGTAGTAGTAGCAGTAGTGGTAGCAGTAGTAGTAGTTGTTTTTGTAGTAGTTAGAACCCCTGGCCCAGCTAGATTTGAACCCAGTGGACTGCAGGCTGAAGCTACCCTGATACTGCAGCCCTCCATCATTCTTCAGGGGTATAGGGAGGGAGCTGTGGGATGTTTATATTAACAGGCAGTGGAGCCATGAGATTATATCGGTGCCACCACGTGAAGGCGACCCTCATATCTGAAGAATAGGAGGAGGAGGAGGACGAGGACGAGGAGAAGGGAAAACAAGGGCGTCACGTAGCAATCTAAACCCTTCATTTCACTTTCCAGTGCTGAATAAAATCGTCTGGATAGAGCAAGAACAAAGTAAATGGGGCAAATATCGCGAACAGGATGAGAAAATGAGACGGGGAGGAGGGGGGGGGGTATTTCAGACTCCATCCTTGTCCTTTGCATATTTTGTTCACTTTAACTGGGTCTAAAATTGACATCCCTCCATCTTGAATGCTAAGCTGCAAGAAGAGGCTAACAATAGAATATGGTGCTACACACTGTTTACTTCACTTGGCCTAAAGTTGCCATCTCTCAACTAAAGCTGCTATCTCTCCATCTTGAAAGCCAGTTTAAAGACGAGATTAATACTACGATATGGTACTAGTCACGAAAAAGTGTCATGGAAAGAATATATATCCATGATATCGTTTGTTCTGCCACTGAGATACGGGAATTAAGCTGCAAAAGGAAAAAGAATCTCCACCAAGGTAATGAACGACCTGTATTTTAGTACACGGTGGCGACCGTCATCCACTCACTTGATGTAGTGCTGCCTACTGTACTTCTTCATTAGCCTTTATCATTCTTTTTCTGTGCCTCCCCTTCTCTCTTCCTATTTCTCCCATCTTTCCTGTCAGTTCTTATTGCTTTTCTTTCCTTTACAGGTGGCTTTACATTGAGTGACAAGCCAAATGGTTTCCTGTAAGCCAAGAAACCAATTTACAACGCTGGGTGGTAACCATATAACCAAACCATACGTGCTCCCTACGTGTCAACAAGTGGGTTGGTGGAGGGTTAGTGCCCCTCCCCGTAAAACAACTAACTCAGAGTCAAATGGCCACCCCTTACGAGATTATGGCGTCTGGCAATAGATATAGAGATAAAATACTCTGTTGGAAGGGCACAGGGCAAGAGTGAGAGCAGTGGAAATGAGTTACTGAGTTCTCTGTAAGAAGCATGTGGAGTTCTGTGGAGGTGGACGTAAGATAATGTTAAAGGCGTTGTTTTGTGATGTGATTGAGAACGTTGAAAGTAAAGTGAGACAGTTTGGCCATGTGGAGAGAATGGAGAATGTACGACTGACTACGTGAGGGTGAACGAGATGGAGGAGGCAGGGGAAGACCGAGGATGAGACTGAGAGGTACTGTATATACATGAATGAGGGGGGGTTAAGTTTGAGAGAAAGCTGTTCGGTGTCAGCACTGAAAGACAATTTGTTTGTGACCACTTTTTCTGGTTACAGACAGACAGACAGACAGACAGATAGATATACTGTATATAAAATAAGCGAGTTACTGCCCTCTTCATATTACAATATCTACCCAGGTATATTATCTACTTTTCAGAGAACCCATTTTTGTTCCTTTTTTTTTTTTTTTTTTTTTTTATTCTTGCTACCCCCAGGAGGTTGCTAATGACTTAATTTTTTAACTGGAGGGGTTCAGTGAATCTTCTCGCTGTGGCATCACTGTAATCAGTCGGCACTGCTCCCTATCCCCCAAAAGGATGGTGGTGGACTGCAGGCGCTTAACGTCAGCCTGCACTTTACTGGATTCATGTTCAGATGAGCCTGCGGTCACAAGAACAATACTTGCAATTTTACTTATTCCGTTCCACAGGAGTACCCACTGTTTAATAATATCCAGCTCAATCCTGCATCATCCTTGAACATGCTTGAGGTCTCGTTCACTCTGGACTTATCTTGGAAAGATCATATTACATCTCTTGTAAAATCTGCTTCCAAGAGATCAGGTGTGCTAAGCTAAGCCGACTCCGTACCTCCTATATCCCTGCACAGTTGTTGACTTTATACACGAGTTTTATTCGCTCCTGCATGGAGTACCGTACAAGTGTCATGTGTGGGGAGGGTCTCCACATACAGCTCTTCTCAGTAGGGTGGAGTCAAAGGATTTTAATCTCATTCATTAACTCTCCTCCTCTTACTGACTCCCTTCAACCTCTGTCTCTTCGCCGAACTGTTGCATTTTTATCTCTTTTCTATCGCCACTTCAATGGTCACTGCTCCTCTGAACTGTCTGCATGCATCCCTCCACCACTACGACGGGCGCGTAGCACCCGTCTGGCAGCAAACTCTCATATCTTTTCTGTCCAACTCTGTAATGCAAGAGTTAACCGTAACTCCCAGTCCTTCATTTACGCAACAGGCCAACTCTGGAACTGTCTCCCTCTGTCTGTATTTCCTACTTCCTATGATCATCTTTCAAACGCAGTGTGTCCAGGCATCTCGGAATGAACGGATCTTGAATTTGCTCACTTTTGTATTTTTTTTTTTCTTGTAAGGAACAGTTTGTGGGCTCCTGACCTTTGGTTCCTTCTTCCTTGCATAAAAAAAAAGTTCTATACATCAGGTGTACAGTGGAGTAAAATAGAACTGGGATAGGGATATCATGTTAAGGAGCTTCTCTGTTCTCTACTTCATGTTAATGTTGTAACAAAAACAGGAATAGATTTATTATAGCGGCATCGTCAGCAATTGCAATAGTACTCAAGGTGGGGTCCTCGAATGGTTACTCTTATGCTACGTGTTCAAGAGTCACCTTCTTGTCCTCTGAACACGAGCTACTGAACTGGGGTTCCCTTCGCGACTGGGTCTAGAGCATGCAACTAGAGGAGCAGGGCATAAAAACTCGGATAAACCACTCGGATAAACCAACCTTACACGTACATTACCTTTGTTGCAACTCAAGACTGAATACAATATTAATATTACACACTGAACAGGTAGAGTCACACTGGGACAGGTGGACTCTGGTTCGGACTGCTGTGGACTTGGGCTGCTCATAGGTGTCATCCGGGTGTGGGAGGAATCTCGTCAGGTGTGCCCCCCCGCGGGAGGCATGGGACCACTGCCAGGGGCTGGGGCGTCCAGAGTGGGCTGCTGGGCGGCATGGAGGGGGACCCTTCCCTAGGGGAGCTTCGGTAGGAAAGGCGGCCCTGGGGCTGAACAGAGAGAGCAGGCGTGCTTGTCTGTGTCCGCTCCTGAAGGTGGACTGCTTGCCGATGGGGCTGGGGAGGTCATGCCCCAGAGTCCTGGGGGCACCCCTGGGGTGACTGGGGGCTGCGGTCTTGCTCAGGTAGAGTTGCCATCAGGGACTGCCTGTGGCGTCCCTTCCTCCTGAAGTCCGACAGCAAGGGGCGTCACCGGGTCACTGGCTGCAGCGCACGGACTCCCAGACTCACCACAGGGCTTCATCAGATCTCCTCCAGCTACAACTCCGCCTGGGAACTGCCTCTGTGGAGAGAGAGAGAAGGGTGTCCTGCTCAGCCTCTGGGTGGGTGGTGAGACAGGCAAGGGACGTTCTCCATGAGGGTAATCACAAGGGCAGCAGACGAGGGACGTATGGTGGCCAATCCCTCCCCACCATGGACGGTGGCCGTCGCTGCAGTTCTACGTGCCCCTGGGACAGCAGGTGAAGGACGTACGGTGGCCGACCCTTCCCGGCACGGACAGTGGCCGTTGCCACAGTCCTGTTCCCTGAGAATGTGGCAGATGAAGGATGGATGGTGGCCATCGCCGCAGTTCTGCCCTTCTCTGGGGTCACAGCAGGGAGACATACAGTGGCCGATCTCCCCCCGGTGCGGATGGTGGCCGTCTCCGCGGTTCTGTTCCCGGGAGTGGCTGCGGTTGAAGGGTGTACGGTGGCCACCCCTTCCCCAGTGCGGACGGTGGCCATCACTGTGGTCCTGCACGGGGTAGCAGCTGAAAAGCGTACGGTGGCCGATTCTTTCCTGACACGGACGGTGGCTGTCGTCGTGGTGTTGCCTGGGACTGTATCTCTCAAAGTCCCACTCCGATCCTGGCGAGTGCTGTTCTGGCTGGCAAGTAGTGTACCAGCATTGTGTACCTGTCGTTGGGTCTGCTTGAGAGGTAGAGGGGCACATGGTGGCAGGGGACATAGGACTGTCTGGTCCTGGCCCTCTACGCACTCTGCGCGCCTCCCCGTGGTCTCTCCTTGGGGTGGGTGTTGCGACACCCTGTCCGTGGCTCCTCCATGGGGTGGGTGTTGTGCCACCTCTTCAGTGGCCTCTCCTCTGGGGTGGGTATTTCAGTTACATTCCTTGTCGAGTAGTGGCTACCCTGGAAAAACTGGCAATATACATATTCTGGCTTTACCTGTGCTATTGAGGAATTTCTTCACTTGATAGTAAAATACTGTATAACTAACCAGTTACACTGCCATATTTATACTCGAACATGTCCCTCCTTTCCCTTCCTGTTCCCAGAAAAGAGAATGTTCGCCTCCAGGAAAATTCAGATATCATCCATTGGGTTCACATTCTGATGACTCTTGGGTCACAACAATCTGTCTACCTTACTCTACACAATATGATCCAAACTACCCTCCACTTTTTTACATACCATTACCATCCTCAGGCTTTAAGAGAAATCATGCCCACACACTGAAATCATTATATTCTGCTGATACCTGAAGAGGGTCCAATTATGCGACAGCTGTTTTATCTTTAGCCATCGCAATTTTTAAGATGTGGATGGATATAATTTCTTCAATGTGAACAATGTACGACACCCAGAAACCAAGACCCTTATGACTCACTGACACCCTCATGCTTTCTCTTCTATAATCACTATCACCCTACCCAAAATTCCAGTTACGCTAGGGTAGGATCCAGGTTTAGACAGGAAATTCAGGCAGAAGCTGTCAACAATGAATCCAGTGGAATTACTCATACAACCATTCCTCTATTACATATATACATAAAAATGAAAATGCAGCTTCTTATGGAATCCCCATACTGGGGCTGGCCATGGTACCGCTTTTCTTTT
Source organism: Coenobita brevimanus (assembly GCF_032717465.1). NCBI lineage: Eukaryota > Metazoa > Arthropoda > Malacostraca > Decapoda > Coenobitidae > Coenobita > Coenobita brevimanus. Next base: position 1,199,616 of record NC_137006.1, on the reverse strand, counting down.
ATAGACTGGAAACTAGACCAAGTGCCAGCACCAGCTAATTACTGTACTACATTTGCTGAAAGCCACTGGGGAAAAAAGAAAATTTGAGGCCTAACAAGATCTGTAATAATGTCAGTCAGTTTGAACTTTTCACTGACGTACTATCAGTCAGAAAAAAGATCAAGTGACTGTACAGTACTTGTGGCTGAATGTTCCTAGTCAAAAGTGATGATTTTTCATTCCCTTAGTCATCCCGTCCTGTGCTGCCCCATCGGCATCGCCAAACTGTGAAGTAAAGCCATTCAGTAAACATCCAAGGCAAAGGAGTTATTGTTGTTTTTATCTGACAAAAATTCATAACCCCTTTCAATTTAGCATATGTCCATGTGTACTCAGACCAGAGGATAAATCTGAGCAGTTACCATGAAGTTTCACTTACTTCAAAGCTGGGACTTGCTGAAGTTCAAGCAACCATAACTTAGTATTTAAGTTTTGGGGGTCACTTAGTTCCATTACATGAAAACAAACCAGCTACAGTCACTTGCCTCTGAATGGAATTGTTGTTGCTGTGCTGCCCTAGTCGATCTGCCTGAGCAGACCCATCAACCGCTGGCAATCAACTGCCCCTGCAGGGCCATCCCATGAAGTGAACTAATGTTCCCATGCAGCTGACAGCACTTCATCACAGCGAGGCACAGGGATCACTGTGGACACATTTGGTTCCATGGTGACAGCCACACTTGCTTTACTCCACCTGGTTAACGAGGGCACCATAGTAGTCTATGTCATCCCGATACTTGGTTATCTGGTTACCACCCAGCATTGTAAATGGTTTCCCCACGTTACAGGAAACCATTTGTCTTGTCACTTGGTGTAGGACCCCCTTATCTGGAAACAAGAGTTCAGTAACAAATAGTTGACAGGAAGGATAGGAAAATCGGATAAAAAGAGGAGGCCAGACACAAGAAAAGGATGACAGACAAGAAGGAAGAAGTGGGTAGCACTACATCAAGTGAGTGGATGATGGGCGCCCCCACCTACCACTGTTACGTACATAATAAATTCAGTACAATCCCTTGGACTTCAACTTTCATGGGCCACATGTGGCTGGTGTGCCTTAACCTACTACATCACCAGGTGTCACCTTTTAACTTTTTTTTATTACATCTTAAGTGCAAGTAAGCATTTGACTGTCACTGTGAGTCACCTGAAGTTGCACTACATTGGGTTGGAATATAGTGTGTGCCACCTTCAAAACACCAAGCTCCGTTCATTATGAAATAACAAAACTTGTAACTAAGTTACCTCAATCAAAAAAGGCACTTGTACTAGGGTAAAATAATATAGTAACATCCGTATGTGCTGAATTTAATACTCAATGACACACAAAAACAAAGTGACTAAAAAAAGTACTATCACAAAATTTACTACCAATAATCAACTGAGGTTCACAATGCAAGTTACAAAAAACTTAAGCTTACACATCCAACACGGCGACACAGACTTTTTCGTTTATCACATTTTATTTTTCTGTAAAAACTATTATGTACTGTGTTATTACAGCTTATGTGATTTCTGAATATACTTATAATATACATCAATCTGATATATCAAGGTAGGCACTGTTTAGTGTGACATGTACTTGATAAACACACAGATGCACATGTCAGTTTTTTAAGAGGTATTGTTCAGCCTCAGTAGCCCACAGGTTGCTGGGGAGGAATGTTCCAAGTCCTTCTGCACCCCTTCCATGACGTTTTTCTTCCCGCCACCACCAGATGATTTTACTCAGCTTTGACCAGGCCCTTCACTGTTAAGTGGTTAATGGAGGCTGTCTTGAACCCCCTCAGTTTTAAATCTTCTCCTGAACTGAATGAAATTGTCTGGTAGTAGCAGAAATGACCTGCAAAATACATCATCATAATATGGGGTTTAATTTACCTCTCACTTCCTTCACATCGCTCCTCCTCCTTCACTCCAGGCTGCATTTTAACACTTCACAATTTATACACATTATCATATGTAAACACAACTGCCTGGTACAATGGCATATGAATTATACACCTTGCTCCTTGTCAATTCAAATGCATAATAATTTATTCACAATGAATTTACTACTTCCCCTATACTACACTTCACAAACCACACACATCCTCAAGTCATAAGTTCTGTAAATCATTCTATCATTCTTTCACTCTTCCTCCCCATGGGCCAACCCTGGAATACTGAAAGCTTAAAACAAAAAACTGGCAATAAATAAAAGAATACTTGTATTGAAAGAACAAAAATATACATTTTGAGTGTTAGGGCCAATCTGGCTGATATATAACAAAAAATAATACAGTGACCAACGGCAGAATACAACATACAATACTGCAGGTGGTAAATGCGAGATATAACTAAAAATCTGTTCCAACTCTCATACCAGTGCTTGCAACCAGGCCTGGGGCAGGAGTCACTAACACCCTTGTACATTTCTCATAAGTTCGTAAACTTACGGTGAACTCCCACACACCAGCATGTCATACGATGTGTTGTGATCTGCCTTGTAGCTCAGATTTTCCCTTAAATGTAACATATTTCCTCATAAGGTATTCATAAACAGCTTAGTGACTCCAGCTCCTGATTCTTATGACCTACACATACAATACACATATCCTTCCCTGTCTACTGTACATTCCATCTTTGCTGCCTTCACAACAGCAGTCGTATCCTGAAACCTACAACAGTATGATAACGTTATGTCACTTGCTTGTGTGTGATATTTGGTTTAATAAGACAGGGATACCCTGCCGACACCAACACCCAACCTCTCACACAGAATCCAGCACCCCAGGACCAGTGATGAGGACGACATTGACGAGGAAATTGTTACGCCAAGCTCTCCCCTCCACGAATAACCCATAAAACATTGGGAGGTATTTGTGTTAAAATTTTGCTACTTTCTGATGCTTATATTCAGCTTAGGATAGACTTTTGGGACTGGAGGAGTTAGATATTGCCATAACAAACCCCTATTAATAAGAATCCTAAGCTGAATAAAATCATATGGTGGCAACAAGAATAAGTTAAACATCACCTGGATTCAGAGGGTTAAGACATCTGACTACCAAACAGACAGACTCCTCTTTTAACCCGTTAAGTGCGCATGGCGGTTTTTCGGAGGTGTCCGTGGTGCACAGACATAGGGGTAAAAATGAAATTTCCCAAAGGCCAAATTTTGTCTTAGGATTTGAGAGAACACATGCCAAAGTATATAGTAACGAAATATTAGCTCAATATTTACCTTGGTAAAGCCATGGATGAACATCGAAGTGTCTGACTCCCTACTGGAATGTATGGTTTTTGTTTTCTTTTTTGGTTTCAGTTTTGAAGGCTCAAACATGCTTGCATGGGTCGGCCTTGGTCACCATGGCACTACATTCGAAATTCACCTGCGCAGCCAGGGCTGTATTGAGCAGTCGCACTCGGAACAGCCCAGGCTGTATAGAGCAGTTAACGGGTTAATAAGGGACTAAAGTACTACCACAATTTAGAGAATGTTTGGCTGAAATGTGTAGTACTTAAAAGACTGGATACCATTAATAACATCAACCCTTCAATCAATGAGAGCTCTAACCCACTGCAGTGCATTTATTCTAACCCAATAAAATCTCTAACCCTCTTTTCATTGTTAATGGTGGAGTCAGATTGAAGGGCTGATTTGTCTAATGACCAGGGAGATTCATTCCTATCTCATGGCCAAGGTTCTTTAAGTTTTATGCAACCATGACTTAGTATTGAAGCTATGAGTGATCCCAAGTTTCCTCTAATGAAAAACTCAGTCAACCATGGGAACAGGCTATCTCAAAACCTATCACTTTCCTTCTATCAAAGCTCAGAGGTGATATGATGCTCAGCAATTTCAGCCAACTGAGAAATAATTTTCATGTGAAAGTTGGTCTGGATGACGATGATGATGATAATGGAAATTGTCAACATCCGAGCAGAGTTTACAAAACAATCACTAGACCTGGGAAGCCAAGGTGAAGGACTAACCGTGTAATACAGTACTGCATATGAGACTTGCAACCGCCACTTTAATTTGCACTACGCCTTACTCATTTATGCTGTAAGGATATGCAGGCTCTCTCCAGTACCAACTTCCAATATCAGACAGTCTCAGCAGCTGATCACACACACTACCAAATATACACTCCATCTATTTTCACTGGCTGATGGGGCAAACTAACAAATATGCAGTCTATTCATTGGTCAGGCCCCAATAGATAATGTAGGCTTTCCCAGATGCCACCTTCCAATATTAGCCAGTAAAACATTCCATGGGACATACTGCCCAAATGTACACACACTTTCACACGTGTTGTAAGGTGGGGTGGTGTCAGCTGTAAGGTATGGTACTCAAACAACACTCATGTCTTCTTCACATTTGCAGTCATTCGTAATGCCCACTGTTACTTTGCACTAACTGGCGGGTTATGCCAGGGGGGGTAACATAACTGAACAGTACTTGGTATAGTTATAATTGAGCATGGAAAAAATTAACAAAAGTTTCATAAATAAAAAGGCATTTGATTTTTAACTGGAATACAAGTATGGTATTTGTTTTGTGATTTTGACTTAAAGTACAGAAGAAATGCAATATTGACCACATTCTGTAATTTTTCTTCTACTGGTGCTAACTGAAAAAATCAAAATCCACTGTGATCCTAACATTCACATGACTAGGATTGATATTCATAAAAAACAAAAAATGTTTGAGAAAATTCCTTACACATCTGATAAGTGTAGCATTTTTCTGTACTTAGGAAAATAAATTCCCTTAGGCTCCTCATTTGCAACGAGGAAATTCTATGTACATATATAAAAAAGAACAAAAAATAATGCTAACAATGAACTCACACTTGCTTGGCTCAGTAACACAAGTACTATCAGGAGCAAAACTTCACTGACAGTCCCCTGCCGGTGTTGTGTCCTGCCTTCCACAAGTTCTCATTCCTCCATAAACATCACGAGTAACCTTCCTTCTCACGCTCTTTTGCCGAGTGCTACATACTGCTGTCACACAAATTTCACTTAATACCTTCCATTACTACACCTGGCAGGGGAGTGTCGATGAACTTTCAACCATGAGTGTACAAAACAAGGCTCAACATCTTGGTGGTGAAGATAAAGTAACGCGAGATCAAGTTAACAGGAAGGGCATTCCAAGCAATCCTCCAAGGACGATGCTGGAGGCTTTGGGGAATCCTGTGCCCAACCTCTGCCATGGCAGGTGCTTCCACTACCACGAGCAACCAGAAGTTCTCCATGGAAACTGAGAGAAATAGGGATATCACAGTTTTACTTCCACCACTACTACCACCATACTCAGTTTCCCTAAAAAATGTCTCTACTACAGTATTTCAGGAAAGAAAAATAATAATAATAATTCAAGGCTGAAAATAAAGCACTGATGTAAACAGACGTCCACATATTGATTTTATCCATTTTGAATTGCGATTATGTTCCACTGTGGTGTTAACAGATGACAATTGTCCGGTCGGCATCCAGGCAGCCAAAGGATGCCTAGTCCTCTAAGTCATCAGGCACGGGTGAGAACACATCCCCAGGAATGATAAAATACTAGTCTCATCAAACTCTCCACGGTTATCACTATAGTCTCCGTATGTGCTGGTCGTCCAGCTGGGAAAGTTTGCATGTAAAGCGTTTCTCGTGTTGCACTTCACTCTTCAATATACACGAAATGCACCAAAAACGCAACCAAAAAGCATGAATGGTAGAGGATATCACAATCTGAGGCCCAGCAACTGGTGGGTTGAGCTGAGAAGAGCGAGTCCTAGGAGAGGTGGAAGCTGTGTTGTCCTTCCCTAGCAGCAATCTCCAATTTGGCACGCATGACGTCAATACTGGAGTAGTCGGGCAGCTTCAGGTAGTTCACACACGTCATCACCGAGGGCAGGAAGTCGTCCGGATTTTCTCCAGCCTCAAATGTTTTCCTGACGATTGTCAATGGTGGCGTTAGGCTCCGGAAACCTGAAAGAGAAAAAGGGAAATAAAACTTGGACCAGAATAACAGGTGTTTGTTAAAAGGATAAAGCAGAGCAAATTACAGTAATGCCATACCCTCATTGGTTTTAACACTAGGGTGTGAGTTAATTAGACATCAGCAAGTGTACAGGATCATGAGTGTCAGATGAGGACAAAGCTGGGTTTGTAACAAAAACAACAAGTCGAGAGGAACGCCCAACATTAACCTGCCGACTCCTGTTGATGTATATATACGTCCACACGTTTTGTCACTGTGACTACCGTTGAAGTATATAAACGCGCAGCAATTGCAAGAGGATGAGAAAAAGGCAGAGTATAAGACAGAAGTGGAGGAACGATTGGGCAAATAAGAATTGGAGCAGATGGGGGACGTGGAAGGTGTGTGCAGGATATTTACAGAAGAAATATGTGCACCATGTGATGTGGTGTGTGGGATGAAGAGAAGACGGAGGGGTGTGCAAGGAACAGCGTGGTGGAATGAAGAGGTGGGACAGGCTATGGCACAAAAGAAGAAAGCATATAATGAAAGGATGAGAAATAGAGGCGTGGAAGAAGTTGAGAGGTGGAAGAAAGAGTTATATCTAGAAAGAAAGAGAGAGGTGAAAAGATTAGTAAGAGAGAGTAAGAAGAGAGCGGATGAGGAATTTCGAAGGAACTTGAGTGTAAAGTGGAAGGAATGTAAGAAAATGTTCTGGAAAGAGGTGAAAAGAGTAAGACAGGGTGGAAGTGAAGTTAGAAGGGGAGTGAAAGACAAAAATGGTAGATTACTAGTGGAGAAGGGAGAAAAAGTGAGCAGATGGAGAGAACACTTTAAGGAATTGTTGAACATAGAGGATGGAACTAATGCGAGTATAAGTGGCTGGGGAATGGCTGGGAGAAGGAGGGAGGTGAGAAGACAGGAAGAAATCAGTAGGATAGAAGTTGCGGAAGCAATGAATAAAGTTATGTTGGGGAAAGCCCCAGGAATTGATGGAGTGTGTGGTGAAATGCTGAAGTATGGGGGAGAGATAGTAGCAGAATGGATGTGGAAAATGTGCAGATTGGCCTGGGAGGAAGGTACAGTCCCGGAGGATTGGAAGTCAGGTACAATATTATTCCCTTGTACAAAGGAAAAGGGGAAAAAGAAGTGTGTGGTAATCATAGGGGCATCTGTCTTCTTAGTATAATAGGAAAAGTGTATGGTAGGATAATTATTGACAGAGTTAGAGAAAGAACAGAGGAATTAGTTGGAGAAGAACAGGGAGGCTTTAGGAAGGGAAGAGGATGTGTAGATCAGATATTCATTCTTAGATCTTTAGTGGAAAAGTTTCTAGAGAAGGGAAAGAAGTTGTATGCGGCTTTCATGGATTTGGAGAAAGCATATGACAGGGTGGATAGACAAGGATTGTGGAAAGTATTAAGAACATATGGAGGAGATGGGAAGTTGTTGAATGCTGTGAAGAGTATGTGCACGATGGTGCGAAGGCTGCAGTTCGTGTGGATGGTGAACTGAGTGAATTTTTCTCTTTGAAGGTTGGGTTGAAACAGGGATGTGTCATGTCTCCATGGTTGTTCAATCTGTACATGGATGGGGTAATAAAAGAGGTACAAGGTAGGGTAGTGGATGTTGGAGTGGCCCTGGTGAGAGAGGGTAGTGTTTGGAAACTCCCTGTACTGTTGTTTGCAGATGATACTGTGTTGTTAAGTGAAGATGAAGGGGAGCTGCAAGGCTTGGTGGATGAGTTTGGGAGAGTGTGTAAGAAACGGAATTTTAAGGTGAATGTAGGGAAGAGTAAAGTGATGGTCTTTGAGAGAGGTGAAGTCAGTGAATGTACAGAGAGGTTGGATGGTGAGGAATTGGATAATGTGAGTACGTTTAAGTACTTGGGTAGTGTGATGAGTAAGGATGGAGGTTTGGAGGGTGAAGTGCTAGAAAGGGTACAGCAGGGAAGAAAGGTTGCTGGTTCCTTGAAAGCAGTGATAAGAAGCAGGGAAGTGATCATGGAAGTGAAAAAGTTACTACATGACAGTATTGTGATACCAACTCTAACGTATGGAAGTGAAGCTTGGACGTTGTTGGAAGGACACAAGTCAAGAGTGAGAGCAGTGGAAATGAGGTATTTAAGAGGAGCCTGTGGAGTCACATGGAGAGACAGGCTGACAAATGAGGATATAAAGGAGCGTTGTGGTGTGGATGTGGATGTGATAGGAAGCGTTATGAGGAACACACTGAGGTGGTTTGGCCATGTGGAGAGGATGGAGGGTGAAAGACTGACGAAGAGAGTGTATGTGAGTGAGGTAGAGGGGGGAAGAGAGAGGGGGAGGCTGAGGATGAGATGGAGAGGTATATGAGAGAGGGGGGTGTGAGTTGGGAGCGGGGCAGTGAAATCGTGGGTGACAGGGCGACGTGGAGGTGATTTGTTTGTGGCCACTCCGAATGGGATTGAGGTGTCTGGCAATAGATTGATAGATAGAATTGCAAGGTCCCTAATTTGCACAATTTCCAAATTTCGTGTGTGATTTTTGGTACGTATACACAGGACACCTTCCTCTACAAGATGCCAGGCAGGGTCAATGCCTTACCCTGCATGACACCCCCCCCCCCGCACACCAGTCTCTGAAATCCACCTGCTGCCAGTAACCTGGCCAGTAAAGACATGTCTTGCCACAGTACGAAATTCAAGGCCAGAGTGATTCCTCAATTGATGGCAATGTGGAGGACAAAGTTTACGTAGCATTAGAGGAAGAAACAGTCAGAAATGATGATAAGGCAATATCGCCAAAAAGGGTCAGGTATGTTGATGTGTTTCATGAGTGAAACAATGCTTATAATGCCTATATTACTGTGTGAAAACCAATATACTCTCGTACTACATATATATTTGTATCAAATAAATAAATAAATACCGTTTCTGAGTGGTGTGGAATAGTTACCCTCCCATAGAACTTGTTTTCTTTGGAGCCAGCCTGATAGAAAACCCAGTAAGGTAAGGGGTACTGCTACCTGGATCGAGTATTTGAAACCTCAGGTGAGCGATTTCTCTGTGAATTTTCGATGTTCCTTACCCAAAGCGGCAGAAGTTGGGTGGGTGGGTGGGTGGGGGTGGGGGGGCAGTGGTGGAAAATCAGTCAGGACGGGGTGGGTTGATTACATGTCATTTGAAAACGGTGAGGTAAAAAAAAAAAAAAAAAAAAAAAAAAAATAGTGTGTGTGTGTGTGTGTGTGTGTGTGTGTGTGTTAGTTATGAGTAACTGTACAGTATACTACGGTACTATTACTTGTGGTAGGCTAACATTATCATCTTAGTTGATTAAAACAGTCTTGCATTAGCTGCAAGAGAATACTAATAGAGTTGTACCAGTGCTCCCCATATTTTCTGTTCAACCTCCAATCCCACCCCTAGACGGAGCGCAGTCAGTCATGCTTAACACCAACCAAAGACAGTCGTCCAGTGTATAGGTCACAGTTTGAAGCTTTGGCAGACCACATGAGAAACACTTTGCATGACAACAGAACTCAGGGAGTCCAGAAAAAATTCACATCATCCCCACCATGTCTTTGTTCAGTGCAAAACCCTGGCTACAACCTCCTTTCAGCCAGAGGAAGAGGGTAAGCAAAACATACTGTATGGCTCATTATTTAAGTCTGAAAGACAACTGACAGAACTCCCACTTGACATAAATGTTTGGTGGAAATTGCATTAAACTGGGTTGGTCAAAGTAGGGTTGGCAGGCTGAAGTACACTGAAAACTTCAACCAAACTGATTTACCAGTGATGCAGCTTTTGCAAGAAAGCACAAAGGCATTGTCTTCTTTCATGCAGAGTTATTTTCCAACTTTCTAAAAATGTGTCCCTCAAGATGTTAACAAAGAAAATGTTCAATAATTACTACTGCTATCATGACCTCAGGCTGATAGGTGCATGATTCTGGTGGACTACAGGCTGAAGTTGCCTTTCTTCTGCTGTCCACAAACCTTTTTTGGGATAGGCAGGAATAACTAGGCAGTGGAACTGCCTGGTTATGTTCATGACACAACATGAAAGAATCCCTATCCAGCACCCCAGTAGATATTACTACCATGATACACTGGACCAACCTCCAACAGGGAGCCTGGGTGAGCCTGTGACAAACTGAAGGAAGGAGCGCTGTTGTGCTGGGGTGTACTCAGCCAAGATCTGCAGCAGGAACCTCACAGCACAGGAGTTATGGGTGTAGCCGTGGTCGGGCCGGCAGCACTCGGCCAGCTGCTTCATATCCCACTGCGAGGCATCAGATGACCCACAGAACAGTTGCTCCAGCTCCTCGGGGTAGAACACGTGCAGCTGTGTCAGCGGGAACACACTCTCAAACCCTTCACGCAGCGCCTCCATCTGGCGCCGGACACCCTCACGCACCAGCCAGTCTATCACATGCTGCAACAAACCATCATTATCAATATTCAAACCCTTCACACAACACCTGCAAGGCAGTGCTTGGACAAATTTAACATTACCATCAAGAAACTAAAAATGCCACACCTGAAACCTGAATAAAAGAATACAGTACCTTAGTCTTCTTTTGGGGGATGAAGGGATGAAAAGAATTTGAAAACTGTAGTTCAAAAACCTAACAAAAGGAAAAAATAATGCTATATATACAATACTTGAACATCAATAAAGGATCTAACATCAAACAAAAAAATTCCCCCCCCAACACACACACATACATGCTCACATTAAAATCCAGAACATGAATAAATGAAGTAACACCATACATAAACATAATAATGGGAAGTCTAACACCACGCCTGAACAAACCAAACGCTAACCTGAACAAAGCAAACACCGAAAGAAATACAATGGCATACTTGGACATAATGGTCGAGGTTGGAGATGGTGACGGGAGTGTCTGTGCCGCCCTTCCTAAACTCTATGTTTGGGTAGCCAGGTAGGGTGAACGTCAGCGCCAAGTCCTCAACACTGCATCCATCCACTGTTAGCGCATCTAGCCTTGCCTGGTGGGAAATGTGAAATACAAAATTTTCCATCATCATTGCTGTCATCATCCTTTTTATTTTTCTCCTTCACCTAACCATCATTTTGCTTAGTCTTTCTATTCTTCCCTTCAGGGTCCTTCTCATTCTTTGCTCACTCTTCCCCCTCCTCCTCCCCGTCCCTCCTTATCATTATTAAAATAATCCAAATCTCTTCCACCCAGAAAAGTCAGGGTTGGGGACAAAATGTTGCACTTTTTTCTTAGCATATACTCTAACTGTACAGTATCTTGATTTTCTTTTTTTTTCCTTTTGATGACCTACCTGTATCTTGAATGTTATTTTTTTCTGTATGCTCTATATATAACTTAAATGTTCTAGTTATTATTTTCATGATCTATTTCATGATCTGACCATAAACGGTCTATCCATACTTAAACCTCAGCATGTATTATTTCAGTGATCAGTCAACCCACCCTTTAGTTCAACAGTGTTACTTTTGTTCCTATCATTACCTGATATGAAGTTATTTGATGAGTTTCATAGAGATTTCAAACCTTTCATTGTATCGTTTCCCATTATATAAAATTGTCATGATCCATCCATCCATCCATATCCTATGTTGCCCCATGAGCAGCATAGGAGCCTAGGGCTAGGCAAGTTGGTCCTGACATTTAAGATGAGAGTGACCAGCCTCACTCATCCCTGAGTGGCATTTTGTGAGCAATACACCCCAACTGCCCCCTGGATATAAACCTACACAGGCTCAATCCAACTGGAACACCTTAATTACCCACTAAACCACCAGGCACCATAATTTGGTTATATGGTTGCCACCCAGCACAGTAAATGGTTTCCTGGTGTACAGGAAACCATTTGGCTTGTCACTCAATGTTGAGTCACCCATAAGCAGAAAGAAGAGGAAAGAATGAAGGAAAGAAAGACAGAAGGAGTGTAAAGTCACCCGTAAGCAGAAGGAAGAGGAAAGAATGAAGGAGAGAAAGGCATGATAATATAAATTGATGTTTTTAAGATGAAGGGATTAATCTACTGCCACACACCGACTCTAATGCAAACTTGATGCGAGAATTATATTAAAACCTAAGACAGAAACCATCCATCATCTAGTTATTTCCTGCCTATTTTTATCAGGAGTGTACGAGCCTAGGGTTCTCAGTCCAGAAATTTAAAGATAAGATAGCCAATTGCTCATCCCCCAGTAACTGCGAACAATTAACCCCCCCAAACCCTGTGAACTAATACCCATAAAGGATACATCTGGTTGTAGGAGCTCAGTCCACTAAATCACCAGGCATCCAATTATTGGTTACATAGATTATAGAAAACGATGACAGATACCCAGTGTAGTCATCTGATTGTAGAACTACAGTGCGTGGACTGAGTTGAAGGTGAGTACAGTAAACCCTCAATATAACAAACTAACTGGTACCAGACCCTTGATGTTAAAGCCAAATGTTCGCTAATGCCGAACACCAAGTTGTTCAGTAATTTCCCAGGCATCGTGGTTTTTAATGAACAAAGATCGTTTAATATAGAGCGTCATTCAGCCATACACTTGTACACAGTAACATACAGCTAGATCTAAATGAATCTTTTTCTCAATAAAATCTCTATTTATTATGGCACCTGGTGGTTTAGTGGGTAATTGTGGCACTTCAATCGGACTGATCCGGTGAAGGTTTATATCTAAGGGGTGGTTGGGGTTATTGCTCATGTATTGCCACTCAGGGATGAGCAAGGCTGGTTACTCTCATCTTAAATGTCAGGACCAACATGCTCCTATGCATTTCATGGGAGAAGGTAGGATTGGATGATGGATGGTTGGATACTAACTTATGTGTTATTCTACCTTTCAGGAAGTAATTGCACAGCAAATACAGTACAGTCTTCATACAGCACAAGATAGGTTATGCAGAACCACGTGCAAAATCAAATTCACGCTAAAATGTGACAAAATAGGTCTATTTACATGTAAAATAGGGGGTTAGGTTCTAGAAGCCTTATATTTTTCGTTAAAAATATAGATCATTACAAACGTCTGCCTTTAGACACCCAAGACAGTGTGTTTATATATGATCTAACCAACTGGACACATCAGTGCATACTGCATTCTAACCTAACCTAACCGATTAGTTTTGCCCCCTAATACTCCCCACAAAAATTTTAATCACCAAGGATTGCCACTAAGCCTCTTGAAAGTCCTCATTACCAGTCAAGCAAAAGACTTTTGACCTAAACAACCACTGAGCTCTGTAAGGGCTCAGTGTAAACAACAAGTGAACAATGGCTCTGCCCAGCATCAGGCATATTTTGCCAAGAATCACTTTTGTCTCATTATTATATATATATATATATATATTGCAGTGTGAAACTATTTTTTGAAAGACATTTGTCATCAACAATAAAGAAAGAAAGAAAGAAAGAAAAAAATGCTATAAAGAAGTCATCAGCATGGAGTGATTGCGTATTTCTCACTTCTCAGATACACACGAATGCAGTAATCGTGAATAATAGGCAAGTCAGCCAAGCAATATAATTTGTACGACAGTACAATTCACAAGAACTGAGCTCACATAATTATCTTAACTATGTATGTCAACACATAGTGTCTTTATATATCGTAAGATCTTAATTTTCTCGACCAAAAATAGTCAGTTCATAAATGTCGGGCACAATGCTTCCCCCCCCCCCCACACGTTGCACTAAAGGTGAAAACATGAATTTTACTGCTCTTTCATCATTAATATACATATATTTTTTCAACAAAGAAAACTATGCACATTGTAAACACACATCTGACTCATATCTGTCTGATTGTTTGCATTACACTGTACGCTACTTTGTCCGACAATTTTACATTTTCATTTAGAATAAATGCTTTTCTTGTGTTCGTAACACTTTTTGGGTGTTTAGGCATAACTAAAGTTACTTTGGAACCACATGCTCAGAAAACTAAGAGGAAATGAGGAGCATGGAAATAAGCAAATAAACTTCTCATCGCAGTGACCATCTACACAACACTAAAGCAGGCTGTGGCAGGTGGTACGGGACATGGGTCACGTGGGTCAGGTCGGGTCAAGGAAGTCGACCAGTGACCGACAAAATCATAACACACGAGTTGTATCTGGAAATCCAATACCTACAAGCACCCATTTCCCACACTTTCTCTCGCACAACTGAGTGGTATTACTGTGATATTATGTAATTATGGGAGAAATTAAATGCCTGTGTTGTTGTAAGATCGTTGTTTCGTTTTGTCTTAAATCGCGACTCTGCTGTAAAAACTGCAAGTAGGCCTTTGGATAAAGCTATGTTCGTCCATCACGGTACGCCGATTGGTGCTTCCTGCACACCCATTCTTGTACCGAGCAAAATCTGTTAAATGAACATAATGTTTGGCCAGCTCAAGGTGGTCATTAAAACTGAAATTTGCTAAAAGAGTGTTTGGTATATTGAGGGTTTCCTGAACCTTCACAATATCACAAATATAAACCGTAAATCAGACTGATAAACAAAACCAAAGACTGCCGTACCTGTAGCTCAGCGCCAGTGACGCCCTCCTGCTCTGCCTGAGACAAGACCCGTCGCTTCTGTAACACCGTGGAGTTGAGGCGCTCCAGAGTGTGGCCCAGGGTGGAGTCCAGGGAGGTGACATCACCCAGACCCAGCGACCACTCCTCACTCACCAGCCACTTGTACACACACTCGTGCAGCCCGAGGTCCAGCTGTTAAGTAATGGAGAGTACACATCACAGTATTTTTAACCTTTTACCATAGGAAGCTTTGCATAAACTAAAAGGTACTGCATATCATTAGCCACTTGTAAACACACTCGTGTAGTCTGATGTCTAACTATGAGCTAGAAGGACAGAATAGTTTCATTTCTTTTATAAAGGCTCCACCATGCTTGCCTTGGTCACCTGATGATGGCTCTCTATGTTGCTTGATCTCTGGCAGCCTCTCTATTCAGTCCCTTATCCCTGGGGGATACATTGTTTAATGTCATATACCAAAAAGAGGTTTTGCTGAAGTTAAAGAAATCTGTCACCATCCACCAGTACACACAATGATCCAGCCTGAGGATTAGCTGTGGAGTTAGGGATAGTATCCATTGCTTTTACCTCTACTACCTTAAGTTAAAGAAAACTGTCTGGGGTAACAATAAAAAATCAATCTACTGTATAGTATAGGTAATCAGCACTGAAAGCAGCTTTTTATTTTACTTTTGCTATGAAGTCCTCACTAATCAAGAACTGCCAAGAACAGTTCTACTGCTACCTATGATGCTGATCTGCCCCTTTCCCATAATTTACAGTAGCAGTCACCATGAAAGAAACTTCCTTTAATAATAATAATAATAATAATAATAATAATAATAATAATCATCATCATCATCATCATTACCTGGACCTCCTTTCCCACCCAAGGGCAGGGTGAGGAGTAACAATGTCCAGACAGCACAAACTTGCCCTAATCAAATAGGCCACACTTCCATTCACTCATCATTCAAGCCCCCGGAATCCTGGCTCTACCAGATACGCCAAAAACATTCACCACATTCTGCAGCTTCACACAAACGTATCCAATTGAGTCAATCTGGATACTGCAATGCTCACAAGGGGTGCCAAAATCCCTGATCATGCACTTCTCCTCACAACATTCATCCAGCCAGCTCGATCTCTGGCCTTTTGTTTCTCAAAAGCACCAGTTCTTCCATTGGGAATTCACTAGCGTTCAACACACACATACATTATTTTTACAACTACAAGAATTGTGACATCTCTCATTAAAAAAAGGTACATGTAACTACCACACCAGTAACAAATGCTTGCACATAATTATTTTCCTTCCAAACAATATCAACCATCAATGTTTTAACTCCATACAATCTCAAACCCACCCTAGTCATCAGCTCTATACGGTCAGACTCCTACTTACGAAGGATCGACTTACGAAAAATCCAGATAAGAAAAAAAGTGTGTGTGTGTGTGTGTGTGGGGGGAGGTTGTCATAGCAAGGAAGGATGGAGTCAGATGAAGACACTGACGAGGAACTGAGGTGATAATTGCAGTCCAGGGAAGGGTAGGGGATAAATGGAGGAGTGGAGACAATAATGGGCTTTAATCTGAGAGGAGAGGAGAGGAGAGGAGAGGAGAGAGAGAGAGATGGACTTATGAAAAAAAAGCTTACAATATCTTTTAAGAACCAATTATTTTCGTAAGCTGGGGACTGCCTGTACTTAGAATCACACAGGGTACACAGAGAATGTTCTTGGAACAAACAGGATCAATATAACAACCATTTCTAAGTTCAGTACAGCAAAACCTCAATGTAACGGACTGCAATATACCAGAGTTCGCTTTTACCAGAATTGAGAAGCCAACCGGACTAACTTCTTAAATGTCGGAGAAAGTCCTATAAAGCCAGAAGCAGTATGGACTGCCTGACCACTTCAGCTATGTTCACCACAATAAGATAAATTTAAGGCATTTATCAGTGTACAGAACAGTATTATTATATATGTATTTTACCATTTGATTATTGTAGTGAATGTATAATACAGTACAGCACTGCACTGGTAGTGAAAAACCATTGGTGCGATCCAGACAAATGTCTGATAT
Organism: Coenobita brevimanus; assembly: GCF_032717465.1. NCBI lineage: Eukaryota > Metazoa > Arthropoda > Malacostraca > Decapoda > Coenobitidae > Coenobita > Coenobita brevimanus. The sequence goes on along the minus strand of NC_137006.1, from coordinate 1,182,990 downwards.
CATGGAAAAAGTCAGGGTCAGCAGGGGGAATTCCAGACATTGCTTTTATCAGACTTTCGCTTCTTTCGGAATGGCCTGGGCCCAAATTAATCCGTTATGGTGAGGTTTTACTGTACTATGTAAATACAAGCACCAACTTTGGTTAACAAAATTAGTGAGAATATCGTATCTACACACTCATTTATCCTAATTCAGCTCTGCTTCACGCACCCACAACTGTATGCAAGCACATATGGACACGATGGAAGAACTGAAGTGAAAGGTACAGTTAACCAAGAAAGTATCATGCCCTGGGTTTGAATCTGCATGGGCCATGCTGCAACAGGTCAGCTCTGGAACTGTCTCCCTCTGTCTGTATTTCCTCCTGCCTATGATCTCCAGTCTTTCAAACGCAGTGTGTCCAGGCATCTCAAAATGATCGGATCTTGAATTTGGCTCTCTATTGTATTTTGTTTTTCTCTTGGAGGGAACTGTTACTGCGGGCTCATGGCCTTTGGTTCCTTCTTCCTCGCATTAAAAAAAAAAAAAAAAAAAAAAAAAACTCATAGAAGGTAAAAATTTCAATCATCATCATCATCCGGACCTCCCTTCCCACCCCAGGGCAGGGTGAGGAGTAGCAATGTCCAGACAGCCCAAGCTTGCCCAGTCCAATGGGCTACAATTCCATTCACTCATCATTCAAGCCCCCAGAATCCTGGCTCTATCTGATATGCCAAAAACATTCACCACATCTGTAGCTTCACATAAAAGTATCTGATTGAGTGAATCCGGATGCTGTCACGTAAAAAGGGGTGCCATCTCCCTGATCATGCACTTCTTCGCAAAACATTCATCCAGCCAGCTCGATCTCTTGTCAGACCCCTAGTCTCACCGACTTCCATACCTCTCCTCCTCACACACTCATCCACCATCTCTACCTTCTCCTTGGCCTACCTCACCTCCTCCCTCCTACAAATTTGCTAAGATATACTTTTTTCACCACTGTATTGTTATCAATTCGCTTCACATGACCATATCATCTCAGTACACTCTTCGATTCTGGTGTCATGGAATTCCTCACACCGCATCTTTCACGAACCACTTTATTTCATATCCTATCCGCCCTCTGTACTCCATATACGTTCCTCAGCAGTCCCATCTCCACTGCTCTCACTCTTGACTTTTCATTTTCAAGCCACACCATAGTCTCATATCCATGTGTTCAAATTGGCACTAACAATCCTTCATGTAAGCCTCGTGCAGCTGCAACACTCAAGCCTCTGTTTCTTATCAAGGCCTTCATAGCACCAGCTACTTTCCTTCCTTGTGTCACTCTACTTTCCACTTCTTTTGCACATTTTCCTCTCTTTTCTATCACTGTACCCAGGTATTTGAACTCTCTCACCATTTCCTCTCTCTCTTCATTCACTGTATCACCACACTGGGAGTCACCTTCTCTCTCAAAAACCATCACTTTATCCTTTTTTTACATTTACTCTCAAGGCATGATGCTCACAGTCATCAGCAAAGCTCTGCACTACTCTACCAAGTTCTTGTGTGGTCTTTGCAAGTAGTACTGCATCATTAGCATACAATAAATTTGAGATATTCCATCCATCACCATTCATTACCAATGCTATCCCTCTCTCCATTACACGTGTTTTTACTTATCTCATCACCATATACTGTATGTATATATTATATATATAAGAAACAGGGAAGTGAGCATGGAAGTGAAAAAGTTACTACATGACAGTATTGTGATACCAACTCTAACATATGGAAGTGAAGGTTGGACGTTGTTGGAAGGACACAAGTCAAGAGTGAGAGCAGTGGCAATGAGTTATTTAAGAGGAGCCTGTGGAGTCACATGGAGAGACAGGCTGACGAATGAGGATATAAAGAAGCGTTGTGGTGTGGATGTGGATGTGATCGGAAGTGTTATGAGGAACACACTGAGGTGGTTTGGCCATGTGGAGAGGATGGAGGGTAAGAGACTGATGAAAAGAGTGTATGTGAGTGAGGTGGAGGGGGGAAGAGGGAGGGGGAGGCCGAGGATGAGATGGAGGGATGGGGTGGAGAGGTATATGAGAGAGGGGGGTGTGAGTTGGGAGCAGGGCAGTGAAATGGCGGGGGACAGGGCGACGTGGAGGCGATTTGTTTGTGGCCACCCCAAACGGGATTGAGGCGTCTGGCAATAGATAGATAGATAGATAGATAGATAGATAGATAGATATATTGAACAACCATGAGGACATTACACAACCCTGTCACACGCAGACACTGATCGCGAACCATTTACTTAGATGCCCATTTACCCTACACATGCTTCACTACCATCATAACTCTTAACGGCACCTAGCAGCTTACCATCTACACCGTACATGTGCAAAACCTTCCACAATCCTTCTCTGTTTACTCTGTCATTTGCTTTTTCCAAATCCATGAATGCCATAAACACCTTATTGTCCTTCTCACAAGCATTCTCCACTAACTGTCTTACTGCAAATATCTGATCCACACATCCTCTGCCACTCCTAAAACCACCCTGTTCATCACTTGCTATGATTTCTGATATTTCTCTTACTTTCTCTACAATAATTCTTCCATATACCTTCCCTACCATACTCAATAAACTTATGTCATGATAATTCTTGCACTCACTTCGCTCACCTATATTTTGTACGGGGGTACAATCACAGCCTTTTTCCACCTGCTGGCACAGCTTCACTCATCCATGCCATCTTACATATCTCCAACAAGCACTTCATTCTGCTCTCTCTCTGCATACACCTCACCAATCTCAGCTGCTTTCCCATTTTTCAGCAGTTTCACAGTGTTCTTCACCTGTGCGAGTGTCACTTCTGCTGGCACTGCATTCCTTCTCTGCACACCCCCAAATAACAGTGACTCTGCTCTCTACTCCCATTCATCAGGCTTTCAAAATATTTCTTCCATCAGGTCCTTACTTCACCCTCTTGGGTTAATAAGCTACCACTTACATCCTTCACACTTTCACATTTCTTTCTGCTGTCATTTCTTACATTCCTTATAAAACCATGACTCAGTGAAGGTAAACTATCTATCAAAAATCCAGCCTGGCATGGGTCAACCTGGTGCCTCAAAATATACAGCACCATGTACATGATGTCTTATGCAATTTCCACTCCACATAATACCAAGAACAATTTTTGCACCTACTCACAGGGTGCTCCACATATCACAATGCTTCGTCCATATTTCAAAATGATACATGTGAGAGGGCTGATACTTTTTTTGGTTGACCATGTGGAGAGGATGGAGGGCGAGAGACTAACGTGGAAAGTGTATGTGAGTGACGTGGAGGGGAGGAAAGCGAGGGGGAGGCCGAGGATGACATAGAGGGATGGAGTGGAGAGGTATCTGAGAGAGAGGTGTGAGCTGTGGGGAGGACAGTAAAATGGTGGGGGACAGGGCGACATGGAGACGATTTGTGTGCGGCCACCCCTTAAGCAATTAAGGTGTCTTGCAATAGGTTGTATGTCAAAAGCTACCCCATATAAAAGAATAAATGCCAGTTAACAGAGATACAGATAGTCAGTTATACTTACCATTCTGGAGTCCATGACTGCCTTAGCCATAAACTTGCCAAGAAACCTGAACTTGGTCCTGAGTTTGGTCATTTGTGTGGACTTCATATTCCTTGGGACTGGCATGGGGTAAAGTCCATTGCTGGCATTGACGTACTTCACTGCCTTGCCCAGACTCTCTTCCGTCCTCTCCTCCACAGTCACGGTTTCCCCGCGCCATAATTCAAGGTCAGCCTTCTGTAGCTCCTTAGACACAAGCGCATAGAACTCCAGTGTGGGTCCCAGCCCGGTGCCTACTTCGTTATCATACTGGATCTCCAGCATGGCCCGGGAGGATGCCAGGTCACTGATCACAGCCTCTGCTTGTTTGAGAATGTCTTCACGGGACACTGTGCGTTTCCGCTTCTCTAGCCTAGGGGTGACACGTTCACTACTGTCCACTGAGTTTAGCTCTGGGGATGAGTCCATCAGTCGCTGCAGTGCACGGTCTCGGTCAAATGACACAGCATAGAACAAAAGCTGACGCGTCTCAAATGGGAACAGGAACGGACTGGAAAGAATCAAGCATAACATTAGATCTTTATCACAATTACATTGTTACAAAATTAATGAGGGTCTGATGATATTGTAATAATCCGAAAGGCAAACCAAGAAGTATTTGTGAGATAACTATGAAGTTGCAGGGAGAAAAATTGCAGCTCTGAAGAAAAACAAAATAGCTGCACACTTTATAATAGGAAAGGAAGAATGCTTGAAAGGAAATCTATATATGCATACATATGGACAAAAGAACCTTAAACTCACGTCACAACCACGTCCTGTAAGAGAATCCAAGACAGTTTGATGCATCAGAAAGATAAATGGACAGATGAACAGAAAAAATAAAACCCAAAATAATAGAAGAAATATATATGGCCAAGTAATGGTACTGTATTTTTCTCCCAAGCACAGAGTTAACCCTGTCACATTTCAGGGCCATTTTTGAAACACTTTACATTTACCATTCACTCGTGACACGTTATACACCATTAGTTACCTATGGGAATTATCCAGTTATCAGGCTGATGCCATTTAACTGATACTCCATAGGTTTCATTGCAGACAAACAACACCTTCACCAGGAGATGCAACAAGAAAGCACGATTGTCTAACAATGGAAACATGACTATCAAAGGCATTCTTAGACAGCAGTATGACAGTACTTGGTCCTGGTACTGTAGATGTTGTATACTAATCCATCAGCTGCATTTCTTAACACTTGCAAAGCACATGACAGATTCTGTAAAGTTTTTTAAATGTAGCTGTCACTCACCAAACATAAGCAATCTGAGGGAGCCACGGGGGAACATTTCCTGTCATAATGACCAACGGGTCCTGGAGCTGCCTGTTGGCCTTGGCAGTGAGCTTGAGATTGGTGAACTCTGAGGTTGGGAGTGGGGGTGGGTAGCAGGCAGCGGGGTATAGGGAGCCATAGTGGCGGTTGAGGGCGTGGAGGACCCGCAAGAGTGCCAGCACCTCCAGACTGGGGTCGCTGACGGTTACACTTGCTGGCAGGGTGCTGGTCAGGTACTGGTCTAACACACTGCTGTTGCTGCCCACAATACTGCGGTCTGTTGGGGATTGGAAGAGAAAAGAGCCTTAAATCTGAGTTGCTTAAGGGGTATGTTAAAAGCAATCTCTACCTTTCCACGTTGCTTATATGAAATGTTAAAAATAATCTGCATGTTGCTTGTATGGTGTTAAAAATTGTCTCCATGGCTTTTAAGGGATGTTAAGAATAATTTATATTTACCTATGTTGCTTATAAGGAATGTTAAATATGGTCTATGTTGCTTATTAGGGATGCTAAAAACAGCCTGTCTAAATATCACCTTATCCATTTTTTGCCCCATCAGGAGCATAAGGGGCTGGGGCTCAGCTACTCAGTCCTGACATTTAAGGCATGGGTGGTAAACCTCCCTTGTCCAAGTGAAGGTATATGGCAATGAACTCCAGCTACCCCTTGAAGTAGACTCTGACATGCCCTACCTGATAAGTCCTTAACCCATCAGACCACCAAGTGTAAAGAATGGACTCACAGTGACAATAACATGGCAGACACAATTGTTTCTGCCTACGATATTGCAATCTGTTTTAGTTTTGAAGAGGATGAAAAACCTGTGTTGCCTATAAGGGATGTTAGAAATAGTCTCAAAGGAACAATAACATGCCTGACACATTGCTGTTGCAGCTGACAATGCTGCAGTCTGTGGAAAATGTGACACTGAAGACTTACATCTGTGTTGCTTATTTTTTTCATTCAAAGGAAATTAGTCTCACATGGTCACCAACAAGTCTGACACACTGCTGTTGCCACCTATGGCTCTGCAGTTTGGGAGTTCTGAGGATGGAGGATCAAACCTGTGCTGCAACTTCAGGCTAATTACGAGATGCTACCCAAAAGTTTCGGAGGGGGGTTACTAATCACCACCATCCCCTTCAAAGTAGTCTACTTAGGTGTGCACACATCGATCCCAGTGCTCCTCCCATGATAGGAATGCATTCTAGAAGTCCTTGAGCATCAGCCTGTTCAGAATCTTCTGTGATACCTCCTGGATTACCACAATGGCGTCAAATCTTGGTCCTTTCAGTTGGATTTTCATTTTTGGAAAAGGGAAAAAATCACATGGGGTCAAATCTGATGAATATAGGAGATGGGGGACAACTGGCATGCCTTCTGATGCCAAAAAGTGCTGAACAACAAGGGCTGTGTGTGTGGGTGCATTGTCATGGTGGAGCACCCATTTGTATGTGTGCCACTTGTCTGGACGTTTTCGCCTCACGTCCTCTCAGAGCCGTCTCTATGTGTCACAGTAGAACTTTGGACTGATGGTCTGCCCTCGAGCGAATTCCTTACGAAGAATGCTCTCTATGTCGATGAAAGTGTTGAGCACCGAATTCCCATTGCTCTTGACCTGAAGTGCCTTCTTTGGTTGGGGCGAAGCTGGACTCTTCTACTGCAATGACTGTTGTTTGGTTTCCGGGTCGTACCTGTGAACTCAGCTTTCATCACCAGTAATGACACTTGAGAGGATGCCAGAGTCATTTCTGGCCATTTCCTTGAGCTCTGTGCTGACCTCCATACGGTTCTGTCTTTGCTCATCAGTCAGGAACCTCAGGACAAACTTGGCAGTGATTCGTCTCATGTCAAGGTCACCAGACAAAATACATTGGCAAGTTTCGTACGATAGTCAAACAATGTCACAAACATTGTGGATTCTCCTCCAGCAATCTTCGAAGATGGTTCTTTGGCCACAATGTCAAGAGTGAACTGGTGGAAGGGCGACCAGAACATGCATCATCATCTGTTGAGGTTTGTCTGTTTTTAAAATGCTGAAACCAGTCATTGGTTGGTGTAACCCCCAAAGAATTGTCACCAAATGTTTGTTTTATCATTTTATGAGCATCTGCCACATTGTTCCTGAGTTTCAAACAAAATTTGATGCAGACATGTTGCTCTTTCACATCCCCTATTTTTGAGATCACAAAATTCGCTACCCCAAACACGATAGAAAAACACACATGTGCAGCAAACGCATCATCCACCCTGCACAATGCCACCTGACACACTAACAAAGGGTGTGTGCACTGCCACCTAGCATCCACATGCCTTACAACAAGTGGTTTCTGCCTTGCTTTCAAATTTCAGGAACTTTTGAGTAGCACCTTGCTGTCACTTTAATCTTACTATTTCCAGATCACCATGGTAGTTGAGTAGTTACTGTTGCTCACTAAGTAGCTGCTGGTCTGTTAGCATTAGGGCTTGAATCTTATTGATGGTAGCCTGACTACAGACTCCTCTGGTCATCAGACTAACAAATTAAGGTAAACAGTGTGATGTCACGGTTGAATGAAGCAATTAAAATTCTGGTAATAACAAGCTTGTTCTCTTTTTTTTGTGTAACATCTTGTAGTGTATTTGTGTGTACAACTGTGTAAAGCAGTTGTATATGACTATGTGGTATAATGTGTACTGTGATGTCTACTGTATACTGCAGTAGTACAGCTTGTTTTGGTTTTGTTGCTGTTGAACGACCAGTCTGTCTGGCCAAGCAGAATCATCACCTGCAGGCAAGCAACCACCCCTGCAAGGTCATCTCATGCAGTGAACTGATGTCCCCATGTGGCAGAGAGCAACTTGCCAGGTGTGTGGAGGTTTAGTTCTTGAATGGATGCCATACAAGGAAGTCTCCACTCAGTTAACAAGGACACCATAGTAGGCTCCATATCATCCCATTATTTTGTTTTGTGGTTACCACCCAGCATTATGAATGGTTTCCTAAGTTACAGGACACTATTCAGCTTGTCACTGGAAGTGGAAAGCTATGAGTAATAAAAGTGACAAGAAAGTTGGAAAAAGTAAGATGTGAGGAAGGCAGACAGAAACAGAATGATAATGGTGAAGGAGGAAGCAGGCAGTGCTACAAAAGAGTAGTTGCCAAAACCTACTATCAAGTAGTACAGATAAACTATTATATAGTATAGTATTCCCTCCTCCTTTCCTGCCTTCCTCTTCTGTCTTTCCTTCCTTCTACCTATGGGTGACTCTACACTGGGTGACAAGCCAAATGGTCTCCTATACACCAGGAAACCATTTACTATGGTGGGTGGTAACCATATAACCAAACTATGGCACCTGGTGGTCCATCCATCATCCAATCCTACATTGCCCCATGAGGAGCGTAGGAGCCCGGGGGTTGGCAGTTGGTCCTGACATTTAAGATGAGTGACCAGCCTCACTCATCCCTGAGTGACATTATGTGAGCAATAAACCCCAACCACCCCTTGGATATAAACCTTCACTGGCTCAATCCGATTGCAGTGCAATAATTACCCACTAAACCAGTCTGGTGGTTTAGTGAGTAATCAAGGCACTCCTGCCAGAATGAGCCTGTGTATGTTTATATCCAAAGGGTGGTTGGGGTTTACTGCTCACATAATGCCACTCATGGATAAGTGAAGCTGGTCATTCTTATCTTAAATGTTAAGACCAACCTGCCTAGCCCCAGGCTCTTGCACTCCTCAGGGGGCAACACAGGATTAGATGTATGTATGTATGTATGAATATGTAATAGTTTGGTACAATACCATATAGTACAGCACAGCATGGTGCAACATGGCAAAATGCAATGTAAGACCGTGGTACAAAACGCAGTATAATGAAGGTACAAACCTCCCACCAAGGCATCAGCCTTCTTCTTAGGACTGGTTTTGGAGCCTCCAGATTTTCCCTTCCTGCCCCCTGAGCTTCTGGTTGGTTCCTCCTCCTGTACTGGTCTGTGAGAAAACATACATATTAAAGCATAGTCATCTTCAACACCAAAACCATTTCATCATTATACCATCATCCAGACCTCCTTTCTCACCCTAAAGTGTGGTGAGGTAAGGCCCGAGAGCCATAAAGAATTTGACAAAATAAAACACTAACCAAAGTTTGGCCAAATGAATGAGTTACACACCCATTTACTCACCATTCAAGCTCCCAGAATATTGGCTACACTTGACTGGTCAAAAAACATTCTGCATGAGTCAATTTGACAACTGTCATGTTATACCAAGACCTGGCCATACACTCCACACAAAATTCATCCAGCCAGCCTGACTTCTTTTAAATTCCCTAACACTGTTAGCTCCAATACCTCTCTCTCTCAGCCATTTACCTAACTCACATTTCCCAGTATTTCAAGTGGGTAAGCAATACTGTGATATAAAATATAAATGTACAAGTTACTGACAGTGTCCAGTGCAATGGGCCATTTACAGTATTCATTCCAAGGTGGCTAAAATCATTGGGTCTGTAGTGTGAGTATCTACCATAATCCAGATCTGGGTTTGATCCTACCTGGGAGTGGACATTTATGAGAAACAGTTGTACTGAATTGGCCTTATATGCATTCTTAAATGTTTTTACACAGTAGGTTCATGGAATAAATATCCATATGCATTTGCCTACACTTCAGATGCCTCCTACACCTATACCCATGTGCCCAGTACAAGGTGTGGGTAGGTAATTCCTGATGTCACTAATCAAGGAAAAACTGCCATTCTTCGCCCAATTATTTAATTTTCAACAGGAAAGTCGGTCAACTAAACCCCATTCTTTGTATGTGCCCTCTGTGTCACTATAAGAGAGAGAGAAATAACAACATTTTTACTCACTCCTATAAGGAAGAGAGGCTGTACTATTGTCAAACAGAAGCAAAAACTGATGGTCTGAGTCTACCATCTCTGTTCTGGGACGATTATTATTATTATTATTAACCCCGAATTGCTGGGTGTTGGTAAGGACTGATGCAAAAGAGGCAGCAGGAGGCCACTGGGTGTCGGTAGGAGCTGCAACTGTTTTCACAGCACAGTCTGAAGTGGCTGCCACTTGATCTCGTCACCAAAGGTTCTGGAGTGACTCCTCCAACCCACGGCAAGCATACCTCAGTCATCACTGTGAATTTGCCAGGTGTAGGATGATTTTTTCCTAAACCTCTTGTCCCATTCCGTTGCTGCCACATGTGGACACCTTGCCTCATCCAGCCCTGCCAAGCCTCTTTCCAAGGTTACTAGGGAAGGACTGTGACAGTGTCGTAGTGCATGCCTTGGATGCCACTGTGTCTAGTTTATCTAGTAACGGGGAAGTTATCACGTCAAGGGCAAAACCAAAATCAGGGTCGCATGCAAACGCACAAACACATCCGACTTTGTTCCACCATACATTACTTCTTTTCATCACATCCTAACTCATCAACTTGATGACCTACAGTCTTGGGGATACTGTCTTTCACATGAAGAAAAGTTGGTGAGTAATATGGTCTTTAATTTGTTTCCCTAACTGCTATAGTTTCAGAGATATTTGGGTATGAAAACAGGTAATTTTTGGAAAAATGGTCATACTGAAAGAATGACCAAGCAATAAATAGGTCGGCGTGGAGGGGTTAAATATCAGTAAGCTTTACTTCTCATCCATTTCATTTATTTGTAGAGAGAGAGAGAGAAAAAAAAAATAGGCTTATAAGAAACATGTAATGATTCTTTAATACAATATATCACCACGAAACGGCTTTAAGATCATATGTTCCAACCATAAACAAAAACCCCCGTGCGTCACCTGCCCCGCAGGGCAGGATTGCAAGGTTGGCTTTTTTAATGTCAAATTCTTCGAATCAGGCTTTTTTTGAAGTGGATGGCTCCAAAAAATAGCTGGTTGGCATTTTCTTCTACTATGGCTTTTTTTCCTAATATATAATATACTGTACAGTATTTTGAAAATTTATAAGTGATCCTTTGTGTTATTTTTAAAATCATGAACTCAGCTGTTACAAGCTAACTTAGTATCCTATAAGATGAATTATAAAAAATGAAATCATTGTTTCCTTTCTATCGCAAGCGGTACTTTGAAGCCGTCGCCATCATGGGATTTCGGCTGGCGGTCTTGTCTCTGCATGTTTTTGGCTTTAAACAATGTACAATTTTCATATGAAAAAGCTTACAGATTTTCTTCAGCATTTTTTAGATGAAGCATTGTTCTTTTAAAAAACTAAATTGTGTGGGTTTCAAACCAAAGGTGCAGTTACAGACATGTATATGTGATGAACACTGTCACATGTATATGTGATGAACACTGTCATACTTGGTGTCTTTTATAGCTTCTAGCAACTGTTTTACTGCATTTATCACATTAAAGCTTATCTAGAATATTAGTATAACTACTGAAGAATAATATCACAAAGACCTTACGTGTGGTGTATCGATAACTAGCACAAGAGAGATTTTAGAAATATGCAACTTCTGGTCTGCACAGGGGTAGCCTGACTTCCATATTGAACTAGCTGGCAATCACTTGCAACTCTGGAGTTTGCAATGCTGGTAATTTCTTCAGTGACAAAGTGGTGTTCCTCAGACACAGGGAACACCTACTTTTACTGACTCATCACAACCCAGACCTTTAACCCGTGGATTGGGCAATTATTATTATTATTATTTTTTTTAATTATCCTGTGCAAAAAAATTATTATTATTTTTTTTTTATGTTTGAAGATAAACATCCAGGGCATCATCTAAAACAACAACAACAACAACTCCGTCTTTGCATAGGGCAATGCGTAAGTTTACGTAGGGGAACAGTAAAAAATTATTATTATTATTATTTTTTTGTTATTATAAACTTGAAGATAGACATCCATGGCATCATCTGGTGAAAAGAGAAAAATCTCTCTCCATCTTTGTATAGGGGTGGAGTAGTTATGGTGATGCACGGCCAGCACAGCCTGAGCTGTGGCTCGCAACACGAGGCTACCCAGACTGAGCTGTGGCTTGCAATCCACAACTCCATTCAACATAGTATAGCAGCACACATCCATTTCATTAGCAGAGAACATTCTCCTTTGCTTTCCCTGTGATATTCTAGTAGTACAGATACAAGCTGTCTAGCATGGGCCATCCAGCCTACTACAATTATCCTCTTTATGTTCTTATATTGTCTGGGTAACTCTTCACACATGTAACTTCAAATATATTACATCTAGTTAGTTCTATTTTATCACATATAGCAAAATGAAGTCTGATCCTATATTCACACATGAAGAAGACAGTTAAGGAATGCCAGTACACATCATTAAGTGGCCTGGAACAGAATAAAGTAGGAACAAATATTCCCAATAAAAAATATATCACTGTGTATCTATAGCCAGACATCTTCCTAAGAGAGTGGCTACAAATGAACAGCCTCCACGTCACTCTGTTCTCTGCCATCAGGCTGCCCTCTCTACAACCATTCACTCATACCTTTCCATCCTGTCCCTCCATCTCAGCCTGGGTCTCCCTCTCCCTCCTTCACATAATTCACTCTTTTAATAAATTCCTTTTTCCATTCCTTCCACATGGCCAAACCATCTCAAGGTACTACTGCTTCCCAGTACACCCACTACCTAAGCATACCTGTAGTATATAGTGTGGGTCTGCAGCCATATCGCTGAGTGTGAGATAGGCGTGTCAGTGTCGGTGTCTGGTTCGGAAGTGGCAGAGTCGGAGGGTCCAGAGTACTGGCGGATGGCCTGGTAGACAGTCATGTTGTAGGGCAGCACGTGGTCATTGATCACAAACTGCAGCTTGTGGCTTGACGCACTCTGGTTCACTGATACTGCCGCCTGAGAGACACACGAGTCAAAGTTAGTCCTTCTACTCCGAAGAAGCCTTTGACATATGTTATCACCACCACCACTGTCATATTATCGCCATCATTAAGACTCCTTTTCCCACCTGAAGTGGGCTGAAGTAGGGTCCACAAAACAAGAAAAGATAAAGCATGAATGAAGGAGACCTATTAACGGCATGCTCAGTGAACAAGCCATGTAATCATTCACACAACACACAACCCCTTGGACTCCTGGTTCCACCACATAAACCTACCACAGTAAAAAAAAAACAATCCCTACCAATGTAAAAATCATACCAGAGTGTCATCAATGTCTTCATCACTGTTGTCATCATCAGAGTTGTCGTCGTCGTCGTCCCTGAGGCGGCCATAACCCCTAATAACCAAGTAGCGCTCGATGGCCTGCACCAGCGCCAAGGGGTCCACCTTCACCGGCCCACCACGCCACTGTCTCACTCGGCTGCAGTCCGGGTGACGCTGTAGGTTGCACTGAGGACAAAAATACATGATGATGATAATGTACAATATTGTTATCACCGCTACTATGACAACACCCACCACCATCACAACAATGGCTGTCACTAACTGTTCCTTTCAGCTGCTGTATGAATGCTGCTGTAAGGTGTACTGCAGAGAGTAAAGCAGAAACATAACGATGCTTTACTGTCATCACCGTAATCAACAACTGTACTGTACTATCCAGATTTTTTTGGTACCTATGGATTGGGTGAGGCAGGATCCAAAAATTATTCATCATCATCATTATCCAGACCTCCTTTCCCATCCTGTAGCAGGGTGAGAAGCAGCAATGTCCAGTCAGCCAAAGTTTGCCCAATTCAATGGGCCGTGCCTCTATTCACTCATTATTCAAGTCCTCAAAATCCTGGCTACATCAAAAAAAATCTGTAACTTCACATATACCTAACTGATAGCGCCAATCCAAACGCTGTCATGTTAAAATGAGGTGCCAAATCCCTGGTCATGAGCTTCTCCGTACAAAACTCATCCAGCCAGCTTGCTCTCGTCAGTTCCCTAGCCTCACCAACTTCCATACCTCTCTTCCTTACACACTCATCCACCATATCCCTCCACCTTCTTGGCCTACTTTGCCTCCTCCCTCCTTCAAATTTGCTCAGATATGACTTTCTCACCACTCTGTTGTCATCCATTCTCTCCACATGTCCAAACCATCTCAGTACACTCTCTTCAATTCTGGTGTCCACAGACTTTCTCATTCCTCGTCGTTCACGAATCACATTATTCCATATCCTATCCACTCTCTGTACTCCACATACATTCCTCAGTAGTCCCATCTCCACTGTTCTTACTCCTGACTTCTCATTTTCTTGCCACATTAGAGTCTCACATCCATATGTTAAAGTTGGCACCAACACTCCTCCATGTAAGCCTCATGCAGGTGCAACACTCAAGCCTCTGTTTCTTATCATGGCCTTCATAGCACCAGCTACTTTCCTTCCTTGTGTCTTTCCACTTCTTTTGCAAATTTTCCTCTTTTCTATCACTGTACCCAGGTATTTGAACTCTCACCAATTCCAGTCTCTCTCCATTCATTAACATCACACTGGGAGTCACCTTCTCTCTCAATAACCATCACTTTACTCTTTTCTACATTTACTCTCAAGACACGACACTCACAGACATCTACAAAACTCTGCACTATTCTACTAAGCTCTTGTCCGGTATTTGCAAGTAGCACTGCATCATCAGCATACAACAAATTTGAGATATTCCATCCATCACCAATGCCATCCCTCTCTCCATTAGTCATGTTTTCACCATCAATAATATCAGAAAAAAACAAATGGGCATGATTATGCATATTGTCAATACTATCACTACGTTCAAACCCAACCATACAATGCAATCCCTCGTCACGTGATCGTTCACTTATGCTATCTTAACATTTTAGCATCTGTTTTCAACGTGTGATCATTTTTGCTTATTTGATTGCTGAGATTCCCTGGGGAGCACCCATCTTTAACATATGATCTTCGTTTTCACTTAAAATCTCACTATAATTCCTACATTTGATATATAATCAAATCCAACTTATTTTCCATAAATGTAATCTGATCATATAGTGGGGTCAAGTGTCCACAATCACCATCTTCACACTCATATAAGCCTGGGGCCAGAACACTGGACATATAGGTGGGTGAAATTTTACCATGAAATAATTGTCCTACCTTGAGCTGGTGTGTGTTGAAGAACTTGATGGCGGAGGTTGAGCCGCCACGTCCAACACCAGCCAGGGCAGTGCCAGGCAGGTCGTGCACCTTGACGGGGAACTGCTCCAGCTGGTTGACGCACCCATTGAGCTTACTGATTAGTGCTGAGAACACACCAACCTGGCTCGCATCAACACGACCCACACTCATTGGGCTAACCTGAAAAATGCCATAAGCAAACAGCAATGAAAATTATGACAAACATCTTACTCAAACTCATGCTAGATGCTTTATCTTAAACTTCATGCCAAATGCTTCACCTCAGACTTAATACCATCAACACAGCCGCTGAAATTCACTGATCAAGTCCGCTTCCTGTCCGATGAGCGAAGTTAAGCAACGTTGGGTCTGGTTAGTACTTGGATGGGTGACCGCCTTGGAACACCAGATGCTGTTGGCATCCCTACGTGTCAAGTGGGGTTGGTGGAGGATTAGTGCCCCTCCCTGTGAAACAATTAACTCTAAGCCGTTGGCCACCCCGTTTGGGATATATGGCGTCTGGCAATGAATGAATGATGAAGTCCAAACCCACACTTCTTTTCCTCTCCTTTATATGGGGTGGACAGAAACCTAAATTAGAAAAATCACCATCCTTACTTCTTTTCCCACCCTAAGATGGAATGAGGTAGGGTCTTTATAGTCAGAGAAAGAATAGTAACAGGAGAAAGTGCCTAAAGTCAGCCCAACTGAATGGCTCACACACTCATTTGCTCAACATTTAAGTTTAAAAAATCCCGACTCTACACCACAAGTATAATCATCCACACTTATGAGCATCATGATGACTCAAACTTATGCTGAATGACTTGTCTTAAAATTAATACCATGTGCCCCATTCCAAACTTTATATACTAAGTTCTTTTCTTCAAACTTTCTGCCAAATGCAATACTAAATATCTCAATCCAAATTCAACCCCATCACAACAATAATAGTCTTTTACATATTACCTGTGCTGTTTCCAGGTAATTTAGTTCAACAAATGCCCAATCAGCAGTGGGGTAAATGAAGACTATATCCAATTCTCTCAATTCTTAGGGGAATAAGTTGTCTGGAGGTATCATGGGTGGGAGGAGAGGGTGAATCACTGATTACAGAAGTCAAACTCTCCATACGTTCCTTCCTCTTCTGTCTTTCTTTACTTCATTCCTTCCTTGTCCTTCTGCCTATGGGTGACTTTACACTCCATCTTCTTTCTTTCCTTCATTCTTTCCTGTTCCTTCTGCCTATGGGTGACTCTACACTGAGTGACAAGCCAAATGGTTTCCTGTACACCAGGAAACCATTGACTATGCTGGGTGGTAACCATATAACCAAGTTATGACATCTGATGGTTTAGTGGGTAATTAAGGCATTCCAACTGGATTGAGCCGGTGAAGACATCCAAGGGGTGGTTGGGGTTTATTGCTCAAGTAATGCCACTCAGGGATGAGTGAGGCTGGTCATTCTTATCTTAAATGTCAGGACCAACTTGCTTAGCCCCGGGCTCCTACGCTCTTCATGGGGTAACATAGGATTGGATGATGGATGGATGGATGGAAATCCCAATGATTTCCCCTCTTTAATTCACAGTAATGTCTCTCCTCAAACTTGATGTCACATGCTTCACTTCCATGGCAAATAGTGTACTGTATCTCATACGATATGACACTGCCTCATGTCAGGCTTTGTATCATATGCCTCACCTTAAACTTAATACCATAGACATGTAATCCACAAAATTAACCAATCAAATATGAACTCTCCAAACCAGGATGATGAAGATAATCATCATTCATCATCATCTAATAATAATAACAATAACAATAATCACACGAACTATCATCGATCTGTCCAATAAGACCAACTTGACTATTATTCCAACCATTCAAACTCTTGGATTCATCCTACCAGATCATCAATCACACCTGATCGTTCATATCACTAACTATATCGCACAATATCTAAATTAAAGCCATTCAAAATACTGTGATCAAACTTTACAAATAGCCCTTTAAATACTACATGAGTGTTTACTGGTCAATCTCTATGCTTACTGGGCAGCCGAGGAAGACGTGAAGAAAATTCCTGAGTCTGAGGTGGCGTGGGGTGGCAGTGGTGGTGGCAGTGGAGGTGGTGCCATTTTCTGCAGTGCCGGCGCCGGCCAGCAGCGTGGCATCATGGGTCAGGGACAGGGAGGTGTTGTCCCCAGCAGTCAGGTAGCACAGCAGGCACCGCACCAGCCCGGAGTGGATCACCTCAAATGGACTGATGTCGCTCTCTGTCACAATCCGGCTTACCTCCCGCAGCGCTTCAACAGCATTGCTCGGCTATAACATAATAACATGCAGATATCAGTTGACAGTTGAAGACAGCACAGCAGGAACCACACAAGCCCAGAATGGATCACCCCAATCGAACTAAAGTTGTTCTGTCACACCAGTTTACAGTGCATCACAACAATGTTTGGCTTGACTGCAACAAAACAGACATAACAATTAAAAGTTAAAAGGATACTCTACACTCCGCTCTTTTTTTACCCCTGCAAAATTGTTGACTCTATAAAGGGGTTTTATCCGCCCCTGTGTGGAGTACAACTCTCATGTGTGGGGAGGCTCCCCACATACAGCTCTTCTCAATAGGGTGGAGTCAAAGGCTTTTCGTCTCATTAATTCTCCTCCTCTTACTGACTCCCTTCAACCTCTGTCTCTTCGCTGCACTGTTGCATCTTTATCTCTTTTCTATCACTACTTTAATGGTCAATGCTCCTCTGAACTGTCTGCTTGCATTCCTCCACCTCTACGACGGGCGCGTAGCACCCGTCTGGCAGCAAACTCTCATCCCTTTTCTGTCCAACTCTCTAATGCAAGAGTTAACTGTTACTCCCAGTCTTTCATTTATGCAACAGGTCAACTCTGAAACTGTCTCCCTCTGTCTGTATTACATGCTGCCTATGATCTCCAGTCTTTCAAACGCAGTGTGTCCAGGCATCTCAAAATGATCGGATCTTCAATTTGGCTCTCTATTGTATTTTGTTTTTCTCTTGGAGCGAACTGTAATGCGGGCTCATGGCCTTTGGTTCCTTCTTCCTCGCATTAAAAAAAAAAAAAAAACTATCATGACACTTTTCTTCCTACCTAACAACGGGGTGAAGTATGATCCAAAATAATTTAGAAAAATGGTACAAAAAGTGGGAGAATTATCATTAGCATGCCCAGTGAAAAGAGCCACACACTAATTCACAAGTCATTCAAGCCCCTTGAATCCTGGGTCTACCTCATAGGCCTTTACTATCTGCATATACTCCCCTCTCCTACCTTTTTTTAAAACAGTATACAATTTTCCCTACATACCCACTACACAGCCAACCCATCAATTATCAAGTTAATAAAGGAGTATCAAACCCCAGTCATGTATTTACTCCTCCATGCCGTACATAATTCATCCAAGCAACTCAACCTCCCGTCACTTCCCTAGCCTCATCAACTTTCACAACTTCCTTTCTCACATTCATTTACCATACCTATCCACCTTTTTGGCCTACCTTGTATCCTCTCACTTTTTAAACTCACTTGATAATCATTCCATATTTACCTTGTCATCTTTTTAAAATTGATCCACTACAAAAATCTTTCAGTCTTTCTAACACGTTTTCTCCAGTCTGTTGTACTGATAATTAATATTTTAAAACATATCCTCTACCAATTCATCAACCACCATACATTTTGATATCTTCCTAACTCACTCTAATGATGCATAAAAAATACTATCTATCTATCTATATACCTAGGCTGCTTCCCCCAAGGAAAGGGAGGTAGCCGAGACAGGATGACTCACTCTCCATTTACTCATCCATTCAAACACATTCATTCGCATCTTAGCTCCAAAGGGGAGAACGGACAGATCCTCACCGCATCACACCGCACAAGGGTCAACTGCACAATGCAATCAGTGACATCCGCAGCAGGGCCCGACAGCAGAACTGGTTTACCCCTGCCACATCATAACAGGCCCATCCCCTTACCCGCACCTGACCTGACTAGCTGATCAGACCAAATGCGGGAGAATATCCCCTCAGGGCTGCGTCATCACTTATTCATTCACAATTTCTCTCCATTTATTTCTGTCACACACAGCCACTCTTCCTTGCTCAACAGACATCCCTCTCGCATCCAGCGCTCTCTTCACACTGTCCATCCATCCTATTCGTGGTCTTCCTCTCAGCCTTACACCTCTCACATCAGATCTAGTTATCTTTTTCACCAATCGCTCATTATCCATTCTCTCCATATGCCCAAACCATTGCAACACCCTCTTCTCAACTCTACCAGCCATCTCCCGAACAACTCCAGTTCTCCTTCGCACTTTATCATTTCGCACTCGATCCATACGTGTCACTCCACACATACTCCTCAGACATCTCATCTCCATTACATTCAAACTTTTCCTCTCTGCTACACCCATATTCCATGTTTCAGCCCCATATAATGCAGTCGGTACCACAACACCCTTCATACAGCCTTCTCTTTACATCCATTCTAAGCGAACGACATTTAAACACTTTTTTCATTCCTCCCAGCACCTTTCCTACTTCATTTATTCTAAACTTCACTTCTGCATCTATTCTTCCATCCACAGCAACATGTGACCCTAGATATTTAAAACAATCTACCTCCTCAAGCAACTCACCATTCAAAACTATATTCATCCCCCTACCATCTACCAACCTCGTACACTTCATCACTACTCTTATTCTCATTTACTTTCAATTTCCTCCTTTCACACACCCTTCCAAACTCCTTTACCAACTGTCTCAATCTCTCCTCTGAATCAGTCACCAGTGCAGTATCATCTGCAAACAGCAGCTGCTTCAGATTCCACTCTCCTCCATCAACATTTACCAGATTCAGACCACCTAAAACTCTTGCATTCACCTCCCTTACAACACCATCCATGTAAATGTTTAACAACCAAGGCGACATCACACATGCCTGTCACAGCCCCACTCTCATGGGAAACCAATCACTCACAGCATTTCCCACTCTTACACACGCTCTACTATTTACATAAAAACTTTTCACCCCTTTTAGTAACCTACCATCAAGTCCATACAATCTTAAAACAGTCCACAAAGCCTCCCTATCAATTCTATCATACGCTTTCTCTAAATCCATAAATGCCCAAAACACATCCTTGCCTTTCGCTAAATACTTTTCACACACTTGTCTCACAGCAAACACCTGATCAATGCATCCCCTCCCTCTCCTAAAGCCACACTGCTCATCACTAATCACTCCCTCTGTACCCTCTCTAACTCTCATAATTAACACTCTACCATACACTTTACCTACAACACTCAACAGACTTATACCCCTAAAGCTAGTACATTTATACTTATCACCCTTGCCTTTATACAACGGGACCACACAAGCACTTGCCCAGTCAATTGGCACCATACCTTTCTCAAAGCACACATTCAACAATCTTACTAACCAGTCATCAATAGTCACTCCACCACCCTTCAGGCATTCCACAGCACACCCATCCATACCTGCAGCTTTCCCTGTTTTCATCTCCTTTACTGCCTTCTCCACTTCCTCCTTCGTGATCAAAGAATCATTCAACTCTCCCAACACATTTATTCCTTGCACCCTTCTATTCGCCAAAAAAAAAAAAAAAAAAAAAAAAAAAAAAAAAAAAACAGCCATGTTTCACCGTAGGGTATTGGAGTAGACCATGGTATAGCTTATGTTTTATATGGACTGATAACCAAACTGGGAGCCCAAACCAACTAATTTCTTCCCAACAGCTGCTGGAAGAGGCTGTGAAAAAAAACAAAACTAAGATGTGTCATAAGATTTGTTTACAGAGTATGTGAGTGTCACCATCTGCACTTTGGCTCTATCTACTTGTGGCTGAATGTTTCCTGCCTGAGTGATGATTGTGTGATTACTTACCAAGCTTGTAGCCATGCTTAACTCTCATGGTGGTATCTTTTGGGGTCAATGGTAGATAACCATTTATGACCTCTGTTCTAAAGTCTTCCATATACTTTTCCTATAACTCCTAGCAGACTTATACCACAATAATATTTGAACTCACTCTGATTATCTGTAACTTTTGAACAGGCACAATCATAGCCTCCTTGCATGCTGAAGGTACAATTCAACTCATTCAAGCTTTATGATAAATTCTCATCAAACACTCAACTCCACGTTGTGTCCTACATTCAATCATCCTTGCATAAACTTCAATACCTGCTGCCTTCCCATTCTTCACTTCTCATGTCACATTTTCAGCCAAAACATTCCTTCTCTATTCAAACCCAGGACCAATCACATTTATTAACATTCTGCATGGACCGTTCCCATGCATCGTCATTTCAAACATTCTTTCCATCTCCTCGTGGTCTTACATTCACCCATCACATTATCAGCTTTTCTTCCCACCCTCATTTCCACATTTTTGCACGTCAATGTAATATCTTATTTTGAGAGTAATTAATATTTTTCTACCTAGTAAATTCTGCCTACGGATGACTTTACATTCCATCTTTTGTCTTTCTTTCTTTCATTCTTTCCTCTTCCTTCTGCCTATGGGTGACTCTACACTGAGCGACAAGCCTAATGGTTTCCTGTACACCAGGAAACCATTTACTACACTGGGTGGTAACCATATAACCAAATTATGGCACCTGGTGGTTTAGTGGGTAATTACAGCACTCCAATCGGATTGAGCCGGTGAAGGTTTATATCCAAGGGGTGGTTGGGGTTACTGCTCATGTAATGCCACTCAGGGATGAGTGAGGTTGGTCACTCTCATCTTAAATGTCAGGACCAAATTACCTAGCCCCGGGCTTCTACACTTCTCATGGGGCAACGTAGAATTGGATGATGGATGGATGGATGGATAATTAATTTACCATACATTTGTCTTTCTTCTCTTAACAGAAGCTTATCTCTTCACTGTTTTCTTAACTTTTGATATACTCTCACTACAACCCCTTTCATGCATTCACCCTGGCCATTTTTTTTTTTTTTCCACTGCTCATTCTCCATTCAAATCCCACCAAGCTGAATCTCTCCCTTTTGCCCATTCAGGAGCAGAGGAGACCAGAGCTACGTTACTTAGTCCCTACATTTAAGGCAAAGGTGACCCACCTCCCTCGCCCGTGTGAACAATAAACCCTAGCCACCCTTTGGATGCAAAACACTTACACACCCCACCTGGTTGTGCATCTTAATCCAACAGACCACCAGGTATCACATCGTCATTCAGCTACCACCCAGTTTCCTGGGCTGCAGGAAATAATTAGGTTTGTCATTCAGTGTAGTCATATGAAGGCAATGTTACATCAACTGAATGTATAGTGAGTGCCCCCACTTACCACCTACCTTTCTTACCAGTACTGGTCAATATCCTTAAAACACCACACACACTTGCATTCCATGTATGCACTCTGCAAGCTTTCCAAATTAATCTGTTTCCAATTCACTAATCCTTACCTTACACTATCTTAAGCTCACAAGCATAAAACACAACAGCAATTTCCACACAGACACCCAGCTCAAACAGTTGTATAGCAGCTGTGGGTGATAAGAACATCAAAGGTGGGTGTGCATGAGATACAGAACATTATCACCATATAACTGACCTCCTGCTCAAGCTGCTGTATGGCAGCTATGAGTCTGTTGAGGACACTAAGCGCAGGGTGTGACGCTCCCTGCAACTCTGTTGTGAAGTACTGTTGGTTGAGTCGCTGTGCCTGCTCTCGTATCCACACCCGCACCACCTCCTTGTTGCTGCTGCTGCTACTGCTGCTGCTACTACTGCTACTGCTCACACTGTTCCCCACCAGCTTGTCCTGACGAAGCGAAAACAACCTGACGGCATTCTGGTGACGGAAGGTGGGGATATAGGTAATGTTTAACCTGCTTTAATTGTACAAAATCAACATAACACAGGAGCTGAGGAGTGAGTTCAGTCTGTATCACATACAATATGTTCTGCTTTGAGACTGACATATGTACCATATTTCATAAACATCCAGTTTGTATGCATTCTCTGTAGCTGCATGCTGGCTCATACAACATGGGTGAGCAACTCTACTATACGAGTTCAAGCCATGTTTTACCAGTCCTGAAGGGCAAATGATCCACAGGGCAAGGGGACACCACTTCATCACTGACGGCTTTTCGAGTGCAAGGTTAATATTGCATGTGGATATTTGTGCTGATGGGGTGGTTGTGTTTGTGATTGAGAGTCTGCTTGAAGCAGTGATTCAGAAAACTAACTGGCACAATCATCAATACAACCAAATTTTCCTAATAACAAAGGGTTGAATAGGATTAAAAAAATAAACAGAAAAAGTGCTTTTAACAAGCATGCAGTACTGAAATCAAAACAGAAAGCAGAAAAAAGGGTTAAAAGTTGCATAGAAGTTAATCTTCTCAGCAACTCTCATAACCCAAGAATGCTGTATACTTCAAGTACCACATATATAACACAATCTTATTTTTAATGCACAACTTTCAAAATAACTGATCACATAAGACTACAAAAAAAAAAAAAAAAAAAAAAAAAAAAAAAAAAAAATGATTATACAATTTCTACATAATGCTGCTGCATTGATCATCGTCCTCTTTTCAATGTAAGATTTATATTATTATCTATATGCTTCATGTACCAGTACTGAATAAGCACAGCAGATAACTAAGTGTCTGGCACGGTAATAAACTCTTAAACAACTGTAAAACAAAATGTATCACAAATAAATATATAAATAATCTTTCCCTGTCCCATTCTGAAACTAAAGATGCAAGTTTTCTTGAATTTATTCTCCAGAAAAATTCCCATGTTCAAAAATGTCAGATATTTGACTTAAAAAATAATAAACAAGGAATTGTATTAAAAAAAAAAAATAATAATAATAAATAAAAAAGTTTGTTTTGTGAGCAAGCGTACACCTTATTCAGGCAGCCACCAGAATGAAATATAAAGTGACAGGTCATTACACTGTCAAGGCTGAATAAGGGCTTCCTGGCATCCATAACATGTCATACTTACTGCTGAATCCATTACATGAAGGTGTGAAGCTTTTCCGTTACTATCTGGTTCACATAACTATAAAGTTCCTTAATGTGCTCACTCATTTCATTCCTCCCCTTCAGGCTTCCTCTAGATTAATTTTCATGATAACTATTCTCTCTGGCTTCCTCCATATTCCCTTTATTTACTCTTCCCCCTTCAACTTATTCCTACCACCCTTTTGGTCTTTGCCAACTATTTAGATTATGCCATCTTTCCATTTTCTTTCCCTCTCCATTCTCCTTCCAGCATGTAGTTTCTGTTATCTGTGTAAACTATTACCTTTTCTTCTCTACTTGCATTTATCATCTTACTTTCCTTCCGGCTTTCTGACCTTGCCATCCTTTTACACTACTTCCAGACATTCCGTACCTACTTTTCCCTTTAAACTTACTAATAACCACCACTCTACGAGCCAGAAATAAATCTTACCAGTAGCAGAATCGTGTGAGGGTGTGGAGTTCATAAGTCACCCCACTAACCCATCTATTACCAAACCCCTTAACTCCATCTCCAAACTGGTACTGCTACTATTAATACCCATGTTTTATTGATTTTCCCTGACGGTCTTTGCCATCCATTACGACTGTCAGATGTTCTCTAACCATTTTTCCTTCCTTTCAGATAACAAACACCGCATCACCAGGAAAGGCAGACAACAAACCTTGCCAGTGGGAGAATCATGCGATGGTGTGGAGTTGGTGGAGCTGCAGCGTCCCCAACGGGTTGGGTTGAAATTGGACAAGAAGGACTTGCTCCCGCCACCCCCACCCCCACCCCCACCACCGCTGCTACTGCTACTACTGCTGGTGGTGTTCCCTGCTACAAGTTTGGTTCGGCTGGCCATCCCACGCCAGCTGTCTCGACCCGCACCCAAGCCTGCATCTTGGGAGACAGGGATCGGTGAGGGGATGGACTGGGACCCTGCCATGGAATGAAAGCTGGTGAAGAAGTGAACTGGAAGACTGGGCTGGATTAAAAACTGATGAGGGGATATGCTAGTGGACAAGTTTAGGCTGAAAACTGGACAAAATTACCTGGTAGATCACGATGGATTTTCTGGTGAAGGGGTAACCTGGTACATTGAAATGAATACTGGTAAAAAAGAATGAACTGGAATCCAACCACAGAATGAGAACCGATGAAGGAATGAATTGGAAGAATGGGATACTGAAGACTGGTGTGGGGATGGAGTGATAAATTCAAATGGAGTGACGGTATTTCTTTGGTCCACTGAGCTTTTATTCTGGCATTTTCTATACATATTTTTCCATTCATTTGAGTCACATAATCTTTCATAACAAGGGGAAGTCAGTTAAGTCTTAACCCTCTCAGGAATGATGATGCAAATTGTGTCATATCAGTGTTAGGCTGAAGAGCAACCAATGATGCAATTTGTGTCATTTTGAACAAAAATATTCACCAAAAATGAAACTTTCACAGTAAGTGCATCAAACTTGGGTGGGTTACAGGGAAGGGTGTACATAATTCACATATATGATAGTTACAGGTTCAACAACAATATAAGAAGAGATAAACCAATCATACTTTTTTTTTTTTTTTTTTTAACCCCTTAACCGCGGGGTGTCACTTTCATGACGCTTGGGAGCAAGGGATCATACCACGGGGCGTCACTTTTGTGATTCTATGTTATTTTGAATTCGCCCGGGCTTTCAAGTGATAGCTTGTGTCATCTATCAGTACTACCAGTGTCCAGCTATACTCAGTTCTGCTAATGTCATCTGTACTCCCATCCACTGTTGACAATTTAGCCATTTTTCCCCTGTCCTTGGCTCCCCTCCTTACCTCCCCTACATTACCCTCTCCTCCCACCAGCCCAGCAGCGCTGCGCTATGCAAATCCTGGACGGATTTTTCCACTCATTTTATCCCTTGAAATGTGCCCTATGCCCTATTCTTATACAAAATAATATATAAAAGAAAGAGAAAAGGTAACTGATACTGCCAAACATCAGGAATGGGCTAATTATCACCTGGCAACACCCCATGTGCACTCGTTCGCTAATTTTCCCTGTTTATTTCCCCTTGAAATATGCCGTATGACCTATTCTCATAAAAATATATATAAGAAAGGAAGGGAGAAACCTAAGTGTTACTTACATTCACCTGGAACTACCTGATTTATTATGTATTGTCTAGATTTCCGGCCAATCATTTCATAACATATAAATTAGCAGCTGTCACCACGCTGACACTGTCAACCCTTCCCTGCCCCTAGGCCACATCATTCAGTTTACTGTCGTCTTTCAAGGTGAAACCATGTCGGATTCGCACGTCCAATTCTGCCGCTTCTTAGCCCCCTGCTAAGGGCCCTGTGACCTCTACCCCTAGTAAACCTCGTATGGGAAGGGGTAAAGGACAATGTGACTCTGCTGTGGAACGTGAACTGGCTAATTTATCAATGATAATGATGGACAGTGACTACGATCTTTCTGGTGACTCTAAAACAGTGCAAGTGGAAATGTAAATAATGTGTAAATAGCAAGTGAAAGCAATGAATGTAAATATAATTGAACAGTGGAAAATAGTTTTATAAGTTACTGCAAATGACAGTGCATAACACTGTGTAAATAAAATAGAAATGTAAATACTGTAAATAAAATAGGGAATGTAAACAGAAATGTAAATAATTAGTAATATAAGAATATGAGTATAAATACTTGGAGTAATGAAAGTGAAAGTGAAAGCTTCGCTCTAGCATGTATAAATACTTGCAGTAATGAAGGTGAAAGTGAAAGCTTCGCTCCCAACGCTAGTTTACTGAATGAGAAAGTGAATGCCCGGAGTGAAAATAAACTACTAGTACTGAAAGACACCTATGGACAAATATTGTATATATAAATAAGTGTAATAAAGTACAGTAGAACCTCTCTCATTCGGACTATATGGGGGGAAGGGTTGTCCGAATTAGCAGATTGTCCGGACCATCAGGATAATCTCCAGTTCATACCAAACTCTATCTACATATGGTATGTTTGTTAATTATTAACATATGTGGCATATGTCAACCCTACGTAACTGCAAAAGATGAAAGGATACCGGTACTAAAATAACAAAACTAATCATGTACGATAGTTTTGTATTGCATAATTTACAGGTAAGGCCATGACAAGAAACTAGCCTACATTTTAAATTGTAGTAAGTGACTAGGGCCCGTGTAGGCAAAAAAATATATTAATTAATTAACTGTAATATTTGGAATAAAAATAAAACTTATGTAGGCAAAAAATACATTGTCATCTTTGGCATATTGACAACACCCATATGGGCAAGAAGCTAATGTGTGATGTACAAGTAAAGCACATTTAAGTACAAAAAATAACCTACAGGAATCACTAAACACTGCAGAATATTCTGACCCATTTTTTTGTAAGCAAACTCCTCCTTTTAACACCTTTATTCATTACAGAACCTACACTTGCATTAAAGGGCATGGTAAGGAGGATTAACTTTTGAAACACAGTGTAAAAATATAAATGGTTGGTGAACTAGTTGATGGAATGAATGCTAGCGTATGTTTAAACAGGCACCCATGTTGCGACCTAGTGTGATCCGAGACTAAACGAATGACGATCGCTTTCCGCGCCGATACTGAAAATGACTTTGGAATTACTTTCAACATATTTTTGGAGCTTATTATTTTTAAATTTTGTCTGGATTAACAGAAATCCGGATTAAAGGGGTCCGGACTAAAGAGGTTCTACTGTACTAGGAATATAAAGTGTTAGTGTGTTTATGAATAACAAATGACAGCTCTGCCTCAGAAAACCAGCGGGGAACGAACGCGGGTGGAAAGCTCGTACGCGCTCATAATTTACATTGCTTTCAGTTTTTATTTATTCATTTTTTTTTAATATGGATTCCAAACTACTTGAAATTCATAAATAGTGTTTGTAGTTATAATATCAGGCTGTGGTAACCATATTACGGGGTATCGAGAAGTGTAAAGTGGAGACTTCGTTACCCAACTTCAGAAGTCTCCACAAGTCCTACGGTAGTCGACGAAGGCTCAACAAATATCCCAGGAGAAAGCTGAAGGTATGTGCCATATGCTTATGTAATTATAATATTCTAGGACTAATAACTGATTTTTGGCAAATATTTTTAAAAAGTCAGTCGGAGAGCGAGCACGGCACACTCCCGACATCCCCGGGGTTAAGGGGTTAAAGCTTTTGGCAATTTACTCAAAAATTATTGGTCGTAATGAAATTCCAAAAACATCATGAGAAAGCTTGTGAAATTCTGCATCTAGACATATGCTTTTGCTCTTGCACGGTTCATGCAAAATTTTGCGCTAGGATGTTGGGAAGTCATTTGAAGCTATTTTTACTCTTGAACAAGTTTCTTCTCACCGCATTTCTGCACTTTTACTCATCAGCTATGTGAGTTTTTATTAGCTTCTCTTATAGCATAAACACCAACGAAGATAATTATATACAATTTACTATCTATCTATCTCTATCTATTGCCAGACGCCTCAATCCCGTTTGGGGTAGCCACAAACAAATCGCCTCCAAGTCGCCCTGTCCCCCGCCATTTCACTGCCCTGCTCCCAACGTACACCCCCCTCTCTCATATACCTCTCCACCCCATCCCTCCATCTCATCCTCGGCCTCCCCCTCCCTCTTCCCCCCTCCACCTCACTCACATACATTCTCTTCGTCAGTCTTTCACCCTCCATCCTCTCCACATGGCCAAACCACCTCAGTGTGTTTCTCATAACGCTTCCTATCACATCCACATCCACACCACAACGCTCCTTTATATCTTCATTCGTCAGCCTGTCTCTCCACGTGACCCCACAGGCTCCTCTTAAATAACTCATTTCCACTGCTCTCGCTCTTGACTTGTGTCCTTCCAGCAACGTCCAAGCTTCACTTCCGTACGTTAGAGTTGGTATCACAATACTGTCATGTAGTAACTTTTTCACTTCCATGCTCACTTCCCTGTTTCTTATCACTGCTTTCAAAGAACCAGCAACCTTTCTTCCCTGCTGTACCCTTTCAAGCACTTCACCCTCCAAACCTCCATCCTTACTCATCACACTACCCAAGTACTTAGACGTACTCACATTTTACACCAATATAATCAATTTCCAGGAGCAAATTTGGCCGTGGAAAAGTTTTTCTTTGTGCGTGCATGGAAGCAGCCGTGGCTGGGTTCTCTGCTCTGCTTGTCCCGCAGACTTACTGAAAACTCACAGTTCCTGAGAGGGTTAAGCTGACTTGCTAGAAAAACTGACAATAGGAAATTCCTGTTTATCCTTCTGAGGTGTCATGGACTGAAGTAAGACAACAATAATCTATAATTTTAATGGATAAGAAACCAGTCTAAACATACACAGAAGTATAGGGGAGTGGAGGGGGGGAGGAACTGAACTCAACTATAAGACAAAGCAGTCACTCACTGGCACCTTCTAACCAACAGACTACCTGGCATCTGACCACAAGAAGGCACATAACCATAATTCATAAACAAGACTTTGGTTGTCAATTAAGAGCTATTTGGCAAACTTCAAAAACCTAACAAAAGCTAGGTGCAAAGTTTGTAAACCTTTATCAAGAACACTAAAACGGGCAACTCACTCTTCATGAAAAACTCGCTAAATGGTGATGATGACGCTGATGATTCTTCCTGGCGGCTTCTACGCCACGCCCCTGTGGTCATACGTGCCGTGCGCTTGCGTTTGAGGACATCATAGAGCCGCAACTGGGAGGGACTCTGCAGCTTCTCATCATCCTGGCTGGGTGGGGTCGGCAGTGAAGGTGGGGTGGCATCCGGGATGTTGCCATTGAATGAGGATCGGTCGGGAAGGAGGGGACTGGCTGGGCCAGGAGTGCCACCCCGCCCTGACCCCAAGGACAGTTCGGGGCTGCTCCACTTGGCTGCTGGGGTCCCCAGGGTGGCATCGGGGTCACACAGCCGCTTGATCTGGTGCATTACGCCCTCACGACGGAAGTAGATGGCAAAGATCTCGGGCAGCTTCAGCATGAGAATCTCTGCCATCTGAATTGCACCCACGATGATCTTTAGGTCATGCGAAGACAGCATGGTGGCCAGGTGTGATGATACACTCTGAAAGGTCAAACATTTTTCATTACCATCCTAACACTTTAACCCCAATGCGCCGGTTGACGTGTTGTCACAATTTTGAGCATGGAGCAACGTCATAGCCGCAAGCGTGTTCCCTCCACCCTTTGAACTTTAACTCATCATTGCTCATCGATGGGACCACCTGGAGACGTGGGGATACTTTCATTTGAAAGAATAAGAGTTGGTGAGTCTTAAGTATCTTTATTTTTTTTTTCTAGCTGTTATAATTTGGCAGATATTATGGTTTGACGGAAAGGGTATTTTTCCAAAATCACGGAAATCCCCACAGGGAGAAGCATGTGACATCAGAAAACCCCCGGCATGTAGGGGTTAAAGATCAAAAACAAATATCATCATTCCAACACAATCTATAATGTATGTATGGGGTGCCATGATTAGCTACATCACCCAAATCACAGTTATATACCAAATACAGGTAATACAGTAATCCCGCATTTTTTGCGGATTTTTTGTCTACGGTTTTGCCCTCTCGCGGATTTTCTTAGCATTAATAAGTTCAACTAAAATATCCTTGAATATACAGAAAACAAAAAATTTGAAATTCCCGCAGCTTCCAATTGTAGCGCGGTAAACTCACGCCACCCTCTGTCCCTTTCCCGCGGCCCCTCTGCCAGTGTTACCATATCTAGCATAATTTTATTCTTTTAGCATAATTTTGATCAAATTTTCGAGTCTGGAATATTTTTTAGCATATTAGAAGTTTTAGAATCATTCTAGCATAATATAGAATGGAATGGAATATTTTTGGAATAATTTTATAAAAGCTACAAATCAGAGAGAGAGAGAGAGAGAGAGAGGGAGAGACGAATAAGGTAAGATGATGTTTGAATAGTTGGTTACTTTCAGTTTGGGCTTGGTTGGGTTGGATTAGGTTAGGTTTTAGGTTAGGTTCGGTTTGGTTCGGTTAGGTTAGGTTAGGATAAGTTTGAGCTTTGTACTTTACCCATGAAACCTAGGTTTTTCCGATGGATTTTGGTATGATTCATTTGATTTTCAGCTTCATTTCAGTCGGAAATGACCATTTTCTGTGTTTCCCCCCCTCCCTATAACCCCCGATTCCCCAAAGATCCCCCATTATTGCAGGGGGATGGGGGGGGTCATATCTCAAAATCTGGTTATTTCCGACGGAAATGATGCTCAAAATCGAATGAATCACATCAAAATCCATCAGAAAAATGTAAGTTTCGTGGGAAAATGCAGTATGGGCAGAAAACCGATATTTACCCTCTTACTGTATGTAGGTTCATTTTAATATTTTCATAGTAAACAATACATAATTAATATGTTGCACGAATATGTATAGAATTTTATCATTTAGCTTCAAGTTAGCATAATTCATTTTTTACTTGGAACAAATTTGCTCAATCTAGCATAATTTTTTCACTGCCCTAGCATAATTTCGTTGTTTGGGTATGGCAACACTGCTCCCTGCCCCACATTCCTCTCAGTCCAGGCCTGACTGCCTCACGAGACTGGTGTACTTGCAACCGCACTATGATATGAGCCTCTTGCCTCCCACTTGCTTTCCACATGGCCCCAGGACGTAAGCCAGCCTCACCAAAGGCTAATAATACAATTAGTAAGAACTCCAAAGTGACAAAACGATCAAGAAAAGTTATGACAGCAGAGAAAATTGTGTTACTGTACAAGCTAAGAAACGACCGTGGGAGTGTTTGCTATCACCAGTTAATGCATCTTTTTATTTTGTACTGTTTTGTGAATAAATGTGTAGATAATTGTGTATTACAGTACGGTGTTTACGTTTTTCCTTCATAATGGAGTATGTGCTTTCAATCTTGTAAGAAGGTATTTCGGGATGAGTATGGAGGTTTCGGGACAATTCGCAGTCACAACAAACACAAAACAATTCGCCTTCATTAATGAAGATAGCTATGGGTGACGCTAGAATATAATTCAAAGGCGACTACAGCGAGGAAGAAACATTGACTAAAGGAGCAACTAATTAATAATATCCAGAACCTACGCTACTGAACACAGTCTTTGCTGGATCCCCCTGAAATATAGTTATTAAAGTATTGATTAATTAATAATAAGTATATTGATAAAAGTATTGATTAGTATATTTATAGAATGGCGGGGAATCGTCCAGGGTGCGAATTGTTCTGAAGGGGAATCGTCCATGTTTTGACGGGGAATTGTCTGACGGCGAATTGTCTCGCAATCAGTATGGACATGGATGATGGGCAGCATGGTGGACACAAGTGTAAGATTCAATTGTTAATAGAGTATTCGCGGAATTGAATTTTCGCGGGGGTTACAAGAACGTAACTACCGCGAAATATGCGGGATTACTGTATCAATGCAAATTCAAATCTATACTTTAATGACAATGATATATTGTTACTGAATCATTACCTCAAAATTGTGCATTACCTAAAGAGGAATTGTGTAATCTAATATCTAAGAGAAACATATGGTCACAATGCAGTACAGCAATTAAAAAAGACGGTGCATTTTAGTGAGGAAGAGGTGACAATGTAAAAAGTTTATGACTGCTACAGGTGAGAAAGACAACTAAATTTTGAGAAAAATGAGTGAAATCAGGTTATATTTGTGATGGCTGAAAGGAATGAGTAAAGTAACTGAAGGAGTGTGTGGGAACAACAGATGTAGGATATATCATAGTGGAGATTAATCTGTCAGTTATCTACTAGATGGGATGTGATGGACAAACAAGTACATAAAAAATACAGATAGATATAGACATGCTGTTTTTTTAAAATGCATAAACATGACAGCTATGAGAAAAATGACAACAGACAGATGATAAAGACAGACACGTACCTTTACCTTACCCTGAAAGACTTAGCACACACAGGTATATATTTAAAAACTAGATGTAAATAGGATACATAAGACAGGAAAATAAAATAAATAAATGACAATAACTGAAGATAAATATTTCGTTGAATTTAAGAATCTGCTGTAGAATATCATAGCTATTGATAAACAAAAAAGATAGAGCAGATGAGAAAGCTGAGGACACCTACCCTTACCTGACTTCAGGACTTGCTGTGGGTCTTTTGGCTACAGACAGAGATAGGCAGACAGATGGATAGGTAAGAGGGACAAAAGGAAGCCTACATGCAGTGGCACGGTGTACCCCAGGTGGAATAGCTGCAGTGTGCACCTGGGACCTAAACCTTCCCACATTTCCCTGCAACCAACATGGGAAGGACCATGGCCGGGCCCTGGATCCACACATGGTGCATATACTGTACTTTACTAAATTTGTAGGACAGCCCCACAGAGGCAGTTACTTACCTGTGGTTGACAGGTCTGCTAGGGCAAATCGACTGGGGTTAAGCAACAACACTGACAGACATATACAGAGACAGACAGAATAGATAGTTAAAGACACATACCCTTACCTGACTCTTAAGGACTTGCTGTAGAAGGTCAGGACTGGAGAAATGCACCATCCTGAGCAGTGCCCTGAGGCACTTGTACCGCACTGCTGGGCCGGCCGAGCTGCTGTACACCTCATACAGCAGACTGAACAGCGACCGGATCAGCGTCGACGCCAGCTCAGAGTCCTCTCGTAGGCACTTGGCTCGTGCATCTGTGGCCTGGGGGCAAGAAGGGAAAGCACTAGAATATACAGTACACTACATCATCATCATCACAATTATCCTAAGTTTCTCAAGCACAGTTGGCTGGCTTGTTCACCTGTGGCCTGAGTGCAATGAGTAAATACAGTGATATCCAGTGCTATCTGTGAGGGCTGCCTTCATGAGGTGGTACAAATATAACTGATCAGCTCTACTGCCCAGTTATATAGATGTCCCTGAACCTAACTCCCTGTTCCCCTGAAAGGAGGATGGTGGACTGCAGGAGGAAAGCAGCTTCAGTTTGCAGTCTGCCAGGTTCATGTTCTAATGAGCCTGGGTTGCGAGTTACTGTAATACACCACCACCAGCATACTCACTTCCTCATGCAGGCACCTGGTTCATGCATCTGTAGCCAAGTGCAAACAATAAGTAATACACACTACACCAGGATCATCATCATCAGTATCTTAATTTCCCTACAAAGGCAAATACCTTGTGCATCTATGTTAAAAGAGAGAGAGACACTACATAGAACTACCCCTATATTCCTATTTGCTGCTAATTCCTAAGCTGATCTGACAGTTCACAAAATTTATAACACCAGATGTATGGTTGTGATAGTCTGGGACACAACCCTGGCATGCAACAAGGACCACCATATTTATGTTCACAACTGCACCCAAGTGACTGCTACAGCCTGTTTCTTCTTACCTAATGAAGATCCCTGACCTATTATCAGCCCAGTTAATGGGCATGTCTACAGACCAGAGAGTTATCTGAACTGTAACCATGCAGACTCTAGCTCAAATAATTTCATGGAACCATGACTCAGTATTAAAGTTGTGGGAGTGGCCTAGTTCCATCAGATGAAAACAATGCCACTATAGAAATATCATTATGAAGTGCAAATCTGTTTATGCCCACAACTGTACCCGATGCTGGAGAAGGACACCTTTACAAGATGGCACCAATTTAACCATGCAGCTCATTTGCCTTTTACACAAAATGTCCCCCAACTCTCTCCCTATCCCAAAAACAATGATGGTGGACTGTCTGGAAAGGGCAATTTTGGCCCTGCAGTCCACTGGGTTAATATTTCAGGTGGGCCTGGGGAAAGAACAACAACTACAACTACTACTCCTACTGTACCTGAGTAGCTGCTAGTACACCACCCGCCAGGCCAGCTGGCACGATGCGACGCTGGACGGACCGCATGGTGCCGGAGTTGTCGTTGATCTGCTGCATCGAGTGGAAGTCTATCGTGTATGCTCGGCCCTGGATGCACAGGCTGATCTCATCTTCTCCAGACTGGTGTGAATGCTGAATGACGAGAAGAAAATATGGTGATGGTAATGGTAATGGTGATGATGATGGCAACGGTGATAATAATGTTTGAAATGATGATGATATAAAGATGGTACAAGCAATGAAGATCTCTATCCATATTTTGACCATACCTACAGCTAACACTGCACACTCCCAATTATCTCCACTCACCTACTAGCTGTTGGTAATACACTAGCTTTTGTACTCCTGCATCTATATTATATTTGCTCTCATCATCCACAGGGCCCTTAACTCCTCAATGGCCATGGGTTCAAAAACTTGCGGGGTCCCCTGGCGGGCCCTGGGACCACTTTTTCAAAGCTGTAAAATCGATCTCTTTATCTTACAGATTTGAAGAGAATCATCTGGCACACCTGGTTTTGTATTTTTTAGCTTCCTGACCCATCCTGTGATGCATTATGATGCATGGAAGAAGAAGAGTTGGTGAGTCTTAATGTGTAATGTGTAAACATATGGTTGAAAACATCCAAGAAAAAGTGACCACCTGAGTGCTTGGGATGGTAGAGTAGGGTCAGGTACACGTACCAGCAACCTTCATTCCCTTCTCATATTTATTATCAGTTTTCTATAACTCGCGCTGATTCAACGCAACTGGCATGTTTATGGTAAAGCGTCGCTTGACACCGGCGGCCATTGAGGAGTTAACATATTACAGTACTAAGTCACGGAAATATCTTTGCGTACTGCCACATTACTCAAGTTTGGTGATAAAAGCTTCGGTTGTAAACCACGAAAAACAAAACTCTCTCTTTCCTGAGCACATACAATCCCTACAAGTTACAGCAAACATGATCAGCACTTCACTATCACAACAGATAATCCTAAAACAACCCTGATAAAAGATAAAAGATCTCTGGCAGCACACATTTCACGTGGGTACTTTCTGCACTTTAAAAGGCTCACATCCAAAAAGGCTCGGGTGGCAAATACTATCACTGGTGTACTTCATTTAAATTTGTTTCACTCTCATCTTAAATGTCAGGACCAACTTGCCCAGCCCTGGGCTCCTATGTTCCTCTTCGGGCAACATAGGATTGGATGATGGATGGATGGATGGATGGATGTATTGTTTTGCTGACTATGAAATAAGGACAAACTGATGATGTAGAGCATGGTTCTAGGTGTGTTGGCTGACATCAATGCTGTACTACTGACGATGTGCAAAGTTCTAAGCATTAAGTTTACTTCAGTGATGAACTAAGGTTGTGCATTGTTCTAGGCACATTAGCTTACTTCAATGATACGTGAGTCACTGGGGGCGTAGTTCTGCCAGGCAGCGCGGTCGTCCTGCCATTGCCACGTGACAGTATCATGAGCACACCCAGCTGGCCGCTGGAGTGCTCCATCAATGGCAAAGATGCCGTCTGAAGGCAGGGTCGGCATCAATTCGCCCACCAGGCAGGTTATCTCATAAAGTTCTTGAGGACTTCGTGACACAAGCTCAACCTGAACACGAACAATAGCATTATTAGTTTCATGCCTCTTCACCCCTGATGGGGTATTCAAGGACTGTATGTGTATGAGAAATATATACATTACTCTTACCTTCACACAGTTTTTTAATATCCTCTATCTTTTTCAATGGCTGAAAAAACTCTCAACACATCACTTATACAGAAATCATACAGATACACCCTTATTTAGTCAAAAACTTATTAACTATCAAGTTTTGGCTAAAATGACATATCAGTACACAGAGGAATCTTACACGCTATACACTTGTACGATATAAAACCCTCAACAACATAAATGCTCTTTAAACCTGTTCTGAAAGCTTACAATTTGTGCCTAACAGTATTGAAGCAATACTGGCAATAAAAGCTATCACAATAACCCTTCCTATTCAGACTAATGGCAAAGATCTCCAAATGGCTAACCTGTTCGCCAGGAGGCTCAGTGGAGTTGGTGAGGAGGTAGCAGAGTGTGTGGGCAATGTTCTTGTTGAGGAGCTGCACAGCCAACTCAGGGCAGTTGCTACATGTCAGCGACAACATCCGCACCACCATGATAAATGTGCCTGAGCTCAACACAGGCGGTGACATTACAAGCTACAAGAAGAACGCTACAATTACAAACATAATGGGAACATGGGATGGAAGGGATGAGGGAGGATGACAAAGTGGTCAAAAAGGATGATGATGGTGGAATTTATATCAAATAAAATTCTGCCTGGCTTTATCTACATCCAACAATCCCCAACCAAGCCCAATAACCGAAATTTTTTTGAGATGGCTAAGATCCAGAAGCAAAAATACTAAAAATGCACAGGAAAATTAAGATGTGACGTACCAGCTGCTGTATGTTTGAGAGCAACCCATGGCCAGCAATCTCTTGTAGCCGGTTGGGGTCGTTCTGGAAGCAGTCCACTAGCCGGCTGTAGGCCAGACAAACGCTCTCAACACATTTCTTGTCACCCTGTCGATACAAAAAGGGTTAGTCTGCATTACACTATGAACTTACACCTGCCAATATTTTTATTTATCTATTTATTCTTTAATTAGAGCTCTGTCTTACACCTGCTGATACAAAGTGAGTTGGAGTTTAGAATTAAAGTTCTTTACTTGCTTTTTTCTTATTGCAGTTCTTTACTTGTCTGCAGTTCTTTACTTGTCTTACAGTTGATTTTTTTTTTTTTTTTTTTTTAAGTTTTTTGTTATCATACACCTGCCAATACAAACTGAGTTTGGGGA
The DNA here is from genome assembly GCF_032717465.1 of Coenobita brevimanus. Lineage (NCBI taxonomy): Eukaryota > Metazoa > Arthropoda > Malacostraca > Decapoda > Coenobitidae > Coenobita > Coenobita brevimanus. The sequence goes on along the minus strand of NC_137006.1, from coordinate 1,145,202 downwards.
TTACAGCTCTTGTTTTGCTCTATACTTTTTATTTAGAACCTGCCAATAAAGTTCAGTGCTACTGCTCTTTACTTTCTCTCTCTTCCATCTGCACCCTGAACAAATCATACATATAAATACATAAACAATACTGACAATCTAAAACAGTTACACACACACACACCACTGAGAATCTAATATGGTAACAGGCCACGTACATACACAAAATGAATGCGTACCTGAGAGGTCAGGCGGGATGAGAGTAGCTGGAGGGAGTCTGCAATGAAATGGAACTCGTCGGCAGTGAGGTTCTGGCAGCAGTTGGCGGTGATGCTGAGAGCCGCGCGCTGGGCATTAGTTGAGAAGAAATCTATGTACATCAGGCATGCTGATACTCCATGCTGTAGGAGAAAGAAGGGAAAATTGCAATGGCTGCTGACAGTAAAAAAAAAAGTGTGTGAGAAAGTGAGGTATGGAGAGTGATGAGGCTGGGAAACTGACTGTATATTACCATCAAACTGGTTAGAATAATTTTGTATGGAGCAGTGGTTGACATGGGTTTGCCACCCCTGTTCTTTCCTGGTAAACTGATAGCCACTGGACTGGCTAGCAGAAAGGTGTAAGAGGTTTGTAAGGAAGGATAATATTGCCTGTGATGTTGCATCAGGATTCTGGAATTTCTGGGGGACTGAATGATGAGGAAGGTTCATTCAATTGGGCAGGCTTTTCCTAGACCTCCTTCTACCAGATTATTTTCTTGCTCTCTGGATCCTAACGCGCCCCATTATAATGTGGCAAATGGTCTCGGGATGATAATGAGAATTTACTGTGCTACCACATTCACTGGACCAGTACCTCCAAATCTAGGAACCCACACATGGAAACTAGTGTCATCTAAAGTACAGTAAGTCCTCAATAAAATATCCCTTTCCTTAATTTTTTATAATTTAGGTCATAGTATTTTTTATAATTTAGGTCATAGTAAATTACAGAATGAGTTGTTTACACGACTTCCAGTACTACCTATAAAAATGATTTACCAGTTTCTTCTCATGGAGTGGGATGCCTTCATGTGGTGGCACTGATAATCAGATCACTCAACTGCCTGGTACTACAAATGTCCTCCAAAAGGAGGAGAGTGAACTGAAGATGAACTAAAGCCTACCATCCATTGGGAACATATTCATGATGAATCTGGGCTACCAAGTCTACAACTACTAAAACTACTCTGATTGGATTCTCCGAATTTACAATACCAGTTGTAGTTACGAAAAAAAGTTGTGATATCCTGCGGCACACCGCTGACAAAGATGGCCTGTACCTATCCAGCAGGTTGTTTGTTGCTCTCAAAGTCACCTTTGTACTTACTGCCTGGAGGATGGCTTTGGAGTGCTTGCGTGAGAGCATATCAAGGGCCGTGAGGGACTGCTCAGCCACATCCATACACTGAATCACCTGTAGCTTCTCCAGGAACACTGGTACTGCATCCACCACCACTGCTGATGACCTTGGTAACGCCTCCATCATGTATGTCAGTGCACGACAAGCATGGTTCATCTGCACATGCGGAAAGAAAGGGCATGAATATGGAAGAACCATCAACCACATACCTAGTGAAACATTCAGATATCATTCATGTCCCCAGCAACCTGGCTCAATCTCAGATTTCACTATGTGCACATGTTTTTGCTATTTTCTTTCAAAAAATACTTCATATACAACTGTCTGACAATCAATCTATTGATTACCAAGTTTATTAGGGCTGCCAAACCCTTTGCCATATGCTCTTCTGTACATAATTAATAAATTCATCCAACCAACTTGATGCCATGTCAGTTCTCTAGCCTTATCAACCTTACCTCAATTTCTCACTCAATCACCACACCCATTATCTACTACTTGGCCTACCACCACATTTACCTTCAAATTCACCTCATATACCCTCTGCATCACCCGATCTATATCCACTCTCTCCTTCTGACGATACGATCTAAGCATTCTTTCACTCTATTATCAACAGAGATAATTAGGTCAAATCCTTTAAATTTTGTGATAATTCTTATCCTATGGATGCTAGGAACTCTACATACATACCTCTACCTATAAACAGTATAGCTAGATGCTATAATCCTGCAAGGGGGGGGCAACAAACAAATCACCATCATGTCACACTGTTCTTCACAATCAAGCTGCCTTACCTCCAATTCACACAAACTTCCATCATAAATCTCTCCACCTAAACCTCAGTCTTCCCCTCAATCATATACCTCTCCACCTCATCCTAAGTCTCCTTCTCATTCATATACCTCTCCACTTCATCCTCAGCCTCCCTCTCATTCGACCTTTCCACTCAACTCTCAACTTCATCCTCAGAATCCTCCTCATCCATATACCTCTCCACTTCATCCTCAGTCTCCACCTCATTCTAACTCTCCACTCAACTCTCCACCTCATACCCAGTCTCCCCCTTATTCATATACCTCTCTACCTCATCTTCAGTCTCCCTCTCCAGCTCCCCCTCCACTTCACACACACACACACTCTCCTACTCAATCTGTCATGCTCCACATGCCCAAATTATATTACATACATAACTTAACAGTCCATACCATATCAAAGTTGTGCTCCATATTGAGGAGGTTGATAAGCGCTGGGGTGACCTGTTTGATAGGGAAGCCAGCCAGCGTGTCCTCATTGCCCATCACCAGCAGCTGACACATTTCAATCACTGCCTGCAGTTGTTCACTCTCCTCCCCATTCGCCTGCAGCCCCACCAGAAGCTGCTGCGCCTTCGAGCCTATGCAAAAAATACACACATGCTTACAGCGCACCATTACTGGCACCATCAACCTAACAATTAACCACATCTGAAGTATAGTACTGTATTTTAAAAAGGCTGGTAGGAAAGAGGACATGGAAGTTCCTAAAAATAAAGAAAACTAAAACATACTGATACCAAACCAGGAAAGGGAATAACCTTCGTAACAGAAAAATAAAACCGGAAAAAGATAACTACAAAAAGGAAAATACTAATCCTTCAACACAAAAATACAAATCCACTTAGGAAAAAAAAAACTTCCCACACTAATGGTACCAACAGCAGTTGACATAATTCACTGATACAAAACTATCAGTACTTAAGCATTCTCTCTCTCTCTCTCTCTCTAGCAGGTGTGGGATATACTGTCAAAAGATTTTCAAAACAATACTGTAAGTACTTGTAATACTCTATTATAAATACTTGTAAGTGTGCTGCACCACACTTACATGTGTAAACACAAGAAGGGTTAAAAACTCTTTCTAGCTTTCTGCTGCCAAGGAGTCCATTACACTGACTCAATTACACATTTACACCAAATGATTATATTCACCTAAGGATATCCAGGGAGTCACAGGGTTAATAAATGATGATGTAACTGTCACTGGGGAGTGCCTTTACCATAACTTATGACCTACTGTGGTAATTACAGCTGTAACTATGAACTGCATAGTTATCCTACATAAAACACAATGAATATTATTTATCAATATGTACCATATTGTCCTTGCTGTACGACCACCAGTAATGAGAGACATACAAGACATCCTCCATGAAAGTAATGAGGAAAAAAAAAAATAAATAAATAAAAAAAATTAAGTGAGATCCTGGATTAGCAAGTTGAGACTTTGGCCTATCTACTCTCTCTCTCTCTCACACACACACACACACACACACACACACACACACACACACACACACACACATGGATGGCGATGGAGTCAGCAGGCATCTAATATCTATAAATTTTGGATAAACACAGATTTTGGACTCTCTCTGTCTCTCTCTCTTTGTAGATGACAAGGGTGTATGTAAACCATGAATCATGTGTGGAACTTGTGATGCATGAAAGGTATTTCAACACCCTTCAATCTTGTGGTGTATTTCTTTACAATTATACTTGCTACTTTCAGCAAGCTTTGTTCAGCTTAGCAATACTCTCTCATACAGGCGTAAAGGTTACATCTACGTCAACCAGTCTGAAAAGTCAGTCCCAAGGTAAATAAAGCCATATGACAGTGGCAAGAATGAAACGAAAATGATGACCTGATGGAGATGGTAAAGTTCCTTTGTTCTTTGCCAAATGTACACTGCATTAAACCACACAGTTACATACACTGTACCTATCACAAACAGGGCTCTTGTTTGGCAAGCCACAGCTCGCAAATGTGAGTATTTTTTCCCTTTGGTGAACAAACTTTACATGCAAGTCGCCTTTTGGCGATGAGAAAATACATCCAGTTCAAAACACAGTAAACTAAAAAATAAGTAAATCTCACTTAAATGAACAAAAAACCACGATCTATCTATCTATCTATCTATAGCCCGACGCCCTAATCCCGCAAAGGGTGGCCGCAGACAAAACGCCTCCAAGTCACTCTGTCACCCACCATTTGACTCCCCTCCCCCCAACTCACCCCCCCCTCCCTCATATACCTCTCAACTCCATCCCTCCACCTCATCCTGTGATCAATTATTAAGTCTTTCCTTGTCACCATTGTGAATGTTTAAAACCTTATTATATGATTCTAATCATCACAATGAGTAAATAAATATATTTATTGCTCATGAAATATTTTGGCTCATAGTCAGTTTGGCTCCTAAACGTTTATTTGGCTCGTAAATCTGAAACCTTGGGAGCCAAATGGCTCGCAACCATCAGCAGTTAGCAAGAGCCCTGACAAAGTTTAAAATGACTAATCTGTTCACTTTAACTTAGCATAAAACTGCTCCCTCTCTCAACCTTGAAAGCCAAACTATTACAAGAGATTAACACTAGAGCAATGGTGTCAAAATGGTGGCCCACAGGCCACATGTGGCCCTCAAAGAGGAAAACAGTGACCTGTGACGACTTATGAACAAATGAGAAATAACAAACACAAAAACTGTCATACTATCAAATGAACAAGTATTACAGCACTGTTAGGAAATGTTTATTGATAATTTGCTTGATAAAAATACCACTGAGTAATTCAACAACTTGAAGCAAAAGCCAATGCCACTGGAAGAGTTAGAAGGCATAACAAACTTCTCTGAATGTTTGAATAGGCAGCAGCTTTGCCATATATTATAGTTTAGGTAGACTTGACCCTCAGACAATCAATAGAACTGAAGTACAGCCATTTGGAAGGACTGAGTTTGGTACCACTGTCCTAGAGTATGAGGCTAGTCAGGAAGAAGTGCTAGGGAAAGATGCAGGGCAGTAATATCACCTTATTCAGTCACTGAGGTATGTGAAATAGTCTGCCAAAGGACAAAAATCTCTGCCCAGTTAGGGGGAATGAACTATTGAAGAAACTGCAGGAGGAGGCTTGCCAGCACCTTTACCCATTTAAGTTTTAACTCTTGAAGCCTAGGAATGTACTGTATTTTCTTCTTGCCAACTCATGACAATTTTATTCTGCTCTGGACAGATTGTTCAGAATGGATGGGGTGCTGGAGAAGGGTGCCTTCATGTGCAGGCACCTGAACTCCCTTTCCATCCCTTAAATGGTGGTGATGGACTGCAAACTTAAGATACCCCTCCTGCAGTTCACTGGGATCAAGTTCATATGAGCCTGCAGCCACAACAACAGGATATTTGTGGGGTCAGATACAGGCTTAATAAATCCTTTCCATACAAGAGGCTGGTATAATAAATTCTTTCCATATGAGAGGTGTTTCCCAAGTTAAATAAATTTACAGTAAACTCTTAATTATCTGTCATCGCAACATCTGGCATTGTTGGGTCACCTCTATTAAAGCAATATCCGGAGAAATTATGCAATATCTGGCGCTGAAACGGGATGTAACTGGCAGTTCTATGCAACATCCTGCGTCAAGGCGTATCAACTGGCTCATGAATGGTAGCCACCTTGCACTGTATTGTATCATTACTTTATTGTATATCATGCTTAATTTTAAACTTTTACTCATGGGAAAATTTTTAGGATGGAAAGTTCATACAGATAATGACCCAATATCTGGCTAGATGCCAAATACACTCAATCCTCGTAAACCGCGTTTATAAACCACGGATTCGTAATCCGCGGCAAAGTGGCTGTCAGACTGCCAGCACCCTTAAACCACTGTTAAGTCACGAAAATCGCGGATCTAAGCACTGAAGTGGGCCTTTTCCGAGGAGAATCGTAAACCGTGGCATTCAATTTGATAACAGCGACCCAACAACCAATCACCACCCGTCCCTGGTGGCAAGTGTGCATATTAATGCCACCATGTTGTTGTTGTTCTGCCCGCCAACCCGCACAGTATAGAGCATCACCGTGCAGTATGAGAGCTACCTGCCTTTTTTTGTGCACTTTCCCCCACCTCCTACCTTCCATGGCCCCTCCCGAACCCCCGGAGAAGCGCTCCAAGCCCTGTGGCATCAAGAAGCAGCCGCCGTTATTGTATAGTCAACTTTTGGAGCTCATTTGTTGTGTTGAGAAGGGAGAGAAGTTTGCAAGCCTGGCGAAAGAATATGGGAGGAACGAGTCGACCATAAGGACGATCTACAAAACCAGGGAGAAACCAAAACAAAACCAGGCAGACTTTGAGGGCTTCCTGAGGGAGGCTGAGGAGCTGGAGAAGGGAGACCAGCATGAGGGATCATCCCCGCCTCATGCTGAGAGGTTCTAAGTTCTTCCCAACACAACCCCACTTCACTCACTTAAGCAATATCGTCGCAGGATTAAGGTGAGATCCCTTAACCCTGCTTATTTCTATTAAATACATGCACTGAATATTCCTAAATTTGTATGTTTGTGTTTGATGGTGCCTAGATAGGTGTAGGTAGGGTGCTTTGGGGAGTGGTTGGCCAAAGTCCAGACCCTCATTTATTTTTCACATAAGAGTTATTATTTATAAACCGCGGAATTTGTAATCCACGGCAGTGGTCCAGACCCAAATTGCCGCGGTTTACGAGGATTGAGTGTATTGAGCCAACTGGGAATACTAAGCAATATTCAGTGTTGCACATTGTTTGGTGTAGAGCTTGGCTGAATTATGCCAGACAATTGAGAATTTACTGTACCTGGAAATCGTAAGGGTAAACAAAACTGGGCACCACCCATACTGTGAGGCTCACTGGGCAAGAAGTTCAAGATTCACCAACACCCACCTGACTCGACCTTACCTGACCTTTATTTTGACATGAGTAAAATGAAGTCAGAACATAAATGAACAGCTAGAACAGAAAACAAATCCACATAACTCCTGACAACTGAACAAAACAATCCATACAATCCTGCACACAATCCCTGGTTATATGTACTGTATCTCCAAATAATTCAACAAACAGTAAAATATTCAACCATTAAAAGCCTAACATCCCTAAAATGTAAGGTATAGGTAGACTTACTTTTTACTGAAAGCTGGTCCTGAATCAGAAGCTTTCATTTTACTTAACACTAGCACATTCAACGTAATGGAGCTTCCTAACTCCCCTTAGCTCTGCTGATGGGTTTGTAGCCAGATTTGTGGTGATCTGACTATTAACCAATGCAACTCATTCCTACATCACTGCTTAGGCTCATCAAATTTCATACAACCAAAACTAAGTATTCAAGGTGTGGGCATGGCTCAAATCATTCATTCATTCATTCATTGCCAGACGCCATGTATCCCAAACGGGGTGGCCAAGGGCTTAGAGTTAATTGTTTTACAGGGAGGGGCACTAATCCTCCACCAACCCCACTTGACACGTAGGGAGAACGTTATGCCAACAGCATCTGGTGTTCCCAGGCAGTCACCCACCCAAGTACTAACCAGACCCAACAAATCAATCAGATAAAAACAAACCAACTACAGATATTAAACATTCCTCAGGTGTACGGCACAGGTTGTTATTCCTCACTTGGTTGTTCTTGAATCAGCATATCACATTATGAGAGAGGGGTGTGTGAATTGGGAGTGGGGTAGTGAAATGGCGGGGGAACAGGGTGACATGGAGGCGATTTGTTTGTGGCCACCCTGTATAAGGGATTAAGGCATTTGGCAATATAGACAGATCATACTCATTACGAGGGCTGCTCTGGTGTCAGGGATGAGCTTATATTTATTGCATAAATATCCTGCTAATAAGCAGTGATGGAAAACTTTAGGGCCAAAATATGACTTGCAGTTTGAAGGAATCAGGCAGTTTTGATTATTAATGCTTTTGGACAGGATATGTTGTAATGAACTTTTTTTTTTATGATGTTAGTGTGAAATGGCACAGTTCTGCAGACACAGGCTGTCCCAGGAAATGTATGAGTCATGGTGCTATTCCTGGATTAATTTTTGTTGCAACTGTGCAAAGCTTACATGAAGGAGTCTTAGTGCCAACTTTAACAGATGAATGTGAGACTATGGTGTGGCATGAAAAACAAGAGTAAGAACAGTGGAGATGAAACTGCTGAGGAATGTATGTGGAATACAGACAGTGGATAAGATACGGAATAATGTGATGTATGAAAGATTAGGAGTGAGGAAGTCTGTGGAGCCCTATCGAAGAGTGTACTGAGATGGTTCGGTCATGTGGAGAGAATGGATGACAACAGAGTGGCGTAAAAAGTATATCTTAGCAAATCTGAAGGAGGGAGGAGGCGAGGTAGGCCAAAAAGAAGGTGGAGGGATATGGTGAATGTGTGTGAGAGGAAGAGAGGTATGGAAGTCAGTGAGGCTAGGGGACAGACAAGAGATTGAGCTGGCTGGATGCATGTTTTATGGAGAAGCGCATAACCTGGGATTTGGCACCCCTTGTTAACATGACAGCATTCAAATTACGTGAAGCTCCACAATGTGTTGAAACGTTTTAGACCTATCTGACGGAGACAGGATTCCATGGGCCTGAATGATGAGTGAATGGAAGTGTGACCCACTGAACTGGGCACACTTAGGCTGTCTGGACACTGCTACTCCTCATCCTGCCCTAGGGTGGGAAAGGAGGTCTGGATGATGATGACAAAATGCTGTACCATCATAGGTTAAACTCTCAACTATTATGGAGCTATAATTTCTGAGGACGATATGGATGAAAATTATTCTGTTCATACTGCATCATCAGGTCACCTGTAAATATAGCTCTATAATGGCTGACAACTGGACCTATATTGATACAGCATTTTTACTGAAAATTAGCCCATGAATAAGTCTGAGATGCTTCTTAACATATTTCCCAGCACACCCTCTATATCAGACAGATTGATGAACAAGAAGAAAGTCTGATAGACTGAATTAAGTCCAATACAGTGATGATTTAGTACATTCTGGGAAGAAAACAGGATACTCTACTGCATATAGTAGATGGTCAATAGAACAGGTATAATGTCAGTCAACACAATCATTACAGTACTCTAACCTAAAAAGATGGAGTAAGGAAGACCAAATAACAGAGCAAAAAACCTTGGAGAACTATCAATGTCTTGCCCACTGAAATGGACCACACAATCATTCAAACCTTTCAGAATCCTGACTCCACCTCACATGTACAACCATCTGTGCAAGTTTTTTTTACAAGACTGTTCAGTTTCATGTTCTGCACTGAAGTGACAATTCTGACCCGAAACATCACGAAAATGCCATAGCCAAAATAAATGTTCTTGCTGTGGAAGTTACACAACCTCTGGGAAGAAGTCAATAACTGAGATGGTCTGAATGATGAGTGAGGGGATGTGGCAATGTGACAATCTTCACTATACAGTAATGCATTTTCTCTAACTGGATAATCCCTAACCTCTTTCAGCTCAGGTGATGGACAAGTGTGCCACAATCAGACTGGAGGAATGATCTGACAAAGAACCACGGAGACTCACTCCTCCCTCAAAACTAAGGCTTATCCAATTTCATGGAACCACAGCAGAGTATTTAAGCTTAGTGGCCTCATCCTGTGGTATAAAAACAAACTGACTTACTTGCCTATCCAGAACTCTTTCCAGTTCAACTTGCTTTGTTAGTTTCTATATTTACTCAACTCTATCTAGGACACAAGGACAGGATACTGACAAAGACAGGCCATATTCCAGAAGATCTAGAAGGGCCTGAAGCACTTTTCTTTCTCCTATTTCCCCCTACCACCCAGAAGAGACGGGACCAAAAGTTAGAATTCCACAAACTTGTTCTCTCTCTCTCTCTCTCTCTATAAAAGTTTAATTCATGGTTATGTCTCCACCTACTGCAATATTCTATAATTATTATATACAAGACCAATAATATCAATGCTACTATAAATATAACATGTGCGATACCAAAGAATACTATACGTTAAAAAGGAGGGACAGCCATCAAAGGGAGCAATGTTGCAGCTTTCAGAATACTTTGGACAGGCTCTGCTCAGGTAATGTCAGCCAGATGTATGATCAATATTCAATGTGCTACAAAATACTGTCATTGTTTCGTGTATAGAGGCTCCGGCATAATGTACGTGACTACAGTATTTAAAAGACATCGTAAGGTCATGACGTAACTACTCTTGCTAATTAAGTAAAGTTGCACTGAATGAAAAAATTATGATTTTTTTTTAGCTTAAAATTGTATGACAGTTTTTCCAGACTTTTGGAGTCATATCCAATGTTGCCAGATGCTGCCAAGTTTGGCAATTCTGTCAAAACTTACATACAAAATTTGGCATGAATGATAAGAAGTTGCCATTTTATTTGCTTGTGATTAAAAGCAAAGTGCCAGAATCAGCTGCATAATTGTCAAATACCAGTTAAGCATCTGATAAGCCTGGGTGGGAGAGTTTTGGCAAACTAAAGCAAACGCAACATCACCAACTTGTCATAATACCTTATTTTCATGAATCGCTACACAGTGTGTCACCAGGTAACATCAGGAAGTCCCTTATCATAATACCTTATTGGTAACAATCAATACCCAGTTTTTTTTTTTTTTTTTTTTTTTTAACACTGCAATCTCTCAAGATCAAACATTGCCCCTGTGTAATTTTATGATGGCTTCCCTCTGTGCTGTTGATGCTTCTTGCATTGGCTGGCGACATCTCATTTTGCAACCCTGATATACAGTACTCTCTCGTTTACTGCCTTCCCCTTACCAGCAAGGAGGCAATACAGATGGAAAAAATAAAATCTTTATATTATCAGCAGTGAGACATCAGAATGAGTTTGATTATAAATCTTAACTGTTATATGAATTACATATACTCTTTCCAGAGTAACAATTAATTAACATTTGTGTAAATCGATCACCGATAACTACTCAAGTCATTACCCTACATGTACCTGAACAAAAATAAGACGCATCTTAAAGCTTTGTTTCACTGTTTCCAAAAATTGCAACAAATATTTTTCTCTTATACAAATGAAGCATATTAATGTTTAGGCATCTAGGTGATGAACTGAGTTGTAATTTAGCAAAATAAATTTCATCTCGTGAAGAAATAGGATAATGAAAGCTAGCAGTGAGAGTTGCCATGTACCCTTTAGAATGAAAAACACTGAAATTTGTAACACAACTCCCTATCAAGACTACTAAGATGGCTCCTTATCATCTAAGAATAGTCAAACGGCAGCTGCATACACCCATTCAATATAAAGTAATGAGATTTCTGTCAAACCCATCACACTGTACACACTACAGTTGGCCTTCCACATCAGCAGGGCATACCTTACAATTTTTTTTTTTTTTAAATAAAAAAAAAAAAAAAAAAAAAAAAAAATTACAGGTGTCCTCCATTCATTTAAAAAATAGGTTGAAGTTTGGATGTAGATGTGGTTGAGGTAATTAGGAGAAATACACTGAGGTGGTTTGGACATGTGGAGACAATGAAGAATGAAAGACTGACTAAGAAGGTGTATGTAAGTGAAGTGGGAGGAGGGAGAGGGAGGGGAAGACGGAGGATGAGGTGGACGGATGGAGTTGAGAGGTATATGAGGGAGAGGGGAGTGAGTTGGGGGGAGAGCAGTCAAATGGTGGGTGACAGAGCAACTTGGAGGCATTTTGTCTGCGGCCACCCTTTGCAGGATTAGGGCATCGGACTATAGATAGATAGATAGATAGAAGTTTGGAGAGACACCACCCTGGGGAAGTGAGTTCGAAACAGATGCAGCTTAGGGAATGAAAGAATTCTGACAGGCAGATATTCTGCATTATGGCAGTGTGACAATCCAGTCATGAGTGCAGCACGGGGGAAGGCATGGAGAGATGGCACAATGGATGCAATGTCGTCTGAGCATTTGCAATAAAAGTATCCGTAAATAATGTATGGAAGACAACATTCCTTCTTACTTGAAGGGGAGGTAGTTCATTTGTAGTTGTTGATTTATTAATAATTCTAACACTCTTGTTCTGAATTTTGTGCAACCTCTCCACATTCATTCCACAAGGGTGAGCAATATTCCAGCTGACAGCGCACCTGGACTAGCAAATTACAGCTAACTGCTCGTCAGTGAAAAGTTACGGACTCTGTACAATAATCCCTGTTTCTTTGAAGTGTTTTTAGCAAGCGATCTAACATGAGAGGTCTGTTAAGTGAAACACCAAGAAATTCAACACTTTTAGAGATAAGAATATTAGCAGCACTGAAGGTACAATAGGAATTCGGCAATATCCATCCATTAGTAAACTGTATACATTTGACTTTACTAGCATTAGATGAGACAATGTTTTGTCCCCATTCCATGATCTTAGATAAGTCCTGATTAATGAAGACTGGTGTAGTGTTGTGAGTTTGAGATATTGAACTTTGTGAATGAGCATTTAAGTGTGAATGAACTGTAAAGTGTTGAGTCATCTGCATATGAATGGATGGGATTATGGGTGACAGATAGAGATCATTAATATCAATTTGGAATAGCGTTGGAGCCAGAACTGATCTTTGTGGCATGCCAGCATTAATCAAGTGGAAATTGGAATGTACATCAACTACTGTAACTTTTATCTTTCTATCACTGAGATATGAGGAAATCAGAGGAGCAAAAGACGTTAGGCCATAGCATGGGAGTTTGGATAGCAGGGAATTGTGTCACACTCTGTCAAAAGCATGAGAAATGTCAAGGGCTACAGCATGAGTTTCTCCAAGTTGGTCAACTGACTGATGGATGGTATGAGTCAGGATATTGAGTATATCAATGCTGTAATGGATCTTTCGTGGCAAAAATCATACTGTCTATCACTCATTACGTTGTTGGACTAAAGATGTTTAACTTTCTTATCAATTACAATCTCAAATACTTTACCAAGAAAAGACGTGATAGTTGTTGGTCTGCTATCAGAGGGGTCAGAGGAATTTCCTTTCTTCGGAATTGGGTGGATATTGGCTTTTTTACAAGAATCAGGGAATGAAGAAGCAGATATGCAGAGTCTGGGTAATTTTGCTAGTATGGGAGCAAGTTCAGGGGAACATCTTTTCAAAACAATTGCAGGAATTCCACCTGGACGTGGAGCTTTGTTAGTTGGTCAATTGTCTAGGATGGACTTAGTGTGTATCTTAAGTGCAGCAATTTCTGAAGAGTCAAGGTCAATTGTCTAGGATGGACTTAGTGTGTATCTTAAGTGCAGCAATTTCTGAAGAGTCAAAGTCTAGCACAGGGACGTTCTGGCTGACATCCTCTAAAGCAGAATTACTGGCAAATGTACCGGCAAGGAAGTTTGCTTTACCACACAGGTCATTTGTAATGTTACCATCTGATGATTGTAGTGGGGGAATGGGCGATGATTTATTATTATTGAAAGAACTGAGAGTTGACCAGAATATTCTATTGTCATTAGGACTGTTTAATAAACTGGATGCTTGGTTGTGAAGATAGTTTGATTTAGCGACATTTATTATTGCTCTTGCATGGTTTCTAGCAATTTAAAATTGACTAAGCAATTCAGGTGTTTCTTATTATAAGAAAGAGTTATATGTTAATGACATCTGGGATGTAGCTCTGGCACAACTGCTATCAAATCATTTTGGGGAGTCTGATCTTTTAGTGAAATGGTGACTTGGTATGAACAATTCCATTCCAACCTGTTCATTCATTCATTCATTCATCATCCAATTCTACACTGCCCCAGGAGAAGAGTAGGAGCCCGGGGCTAGGCAAGTTGGTCCTGACATTTAAGATGAAAGTGACCAGCCTCACTCATCCCTGAGTGGCATTACGTGAGCAATAAACCCCAACCATCCCTTGGATATAAACCTTCACCGGCTCAATTCAACTAGAGTGTCGTAATTACTCACTAAACCACCAGGCGCCAAGTTATATGGTTACCATCCAGCATAATAACAGGTTTCCTGGTATACAGGAAACCACTTGGCTTGTCACTCAGTGTAGAGTCATCCACAGGCGAAGGAAGAGGAAAGAATGAAGGAAAGAAAGACAGAAGAGGGAGTGTAAAGTCACCCGTAGGCAGAATGACAAGGAAAGAATGAAGGAAAGAAAGACAGAATTAGATGGAAGGAAAGAAGGATTGAGAAGAGGAAAAGGCAGATACCTGAGAGCAGCACTACAACAAGTGAGTGGATGGTGTGCCCCCACTTACTAAATCATTAATGTGGGACTGGGTAGAACTGATGTCACTAGAGAAGAAAAACTGCCATTGAATATCAGCAAGATATTTTCTAAAACCATCCCAGTCTGCCCTATCAAAGTGCCATCTGGTCACCCCAACAGGTTCAGGATGGGGAGGTTTGGGGGAACTAATGAGGCAGCTTTGATGAGATTGTGGTCAGAGAATCCAAGTGATGACAGTACTGCTGTTCTGTACTGACCTGGATTAACCATGAATGGCAAAAATCCACAAATAATTGGTGCCTCCCCTTAATAGTCTTTGCAGTTACAACTGTGTGACTAAAAACTTATGTGGTCCCCATAAAATAATCAGACATTAAAATATACTTGCTTAAAGCATATGAAATGGCTTAACCCCTTAACCGCGGGGCGTCACTTTCGTGACGCTTGGGAGCAAGGGATCATACCGCGGGGCGTCGCTTTTGTGATTCTGTGTTATTTTGAATTCACCCGGGCTTCCAAGTGGGGGCTTGTATCATCTATCAGTACTGCCAATGTCCAACACTAGTCAGCACTCCTAATCTCATCTGTACTCCCATCCATTGTTGACAATTTAGCCATTTCTCCCCGTTCTTGACTCCCCTCCCTACCCCCCCTCCATTACCCTATCCTCTCGCCTGTCCGGCCGTGCTACGCTAAGTAAATCTTCCCTGGAATTTTTCATTGATTTCATCCATTGAAATAAGCCCTATGTCCTATTCTTATACCAAATAATATATACAAGAAAGAAATAAGGTAAGTGAGAGCGCCATACACCTGGAATTGGCTAATTATCACCTGACAACACCTCACGTGCACTCGTTCGCTAATTTTCGCTGTTTTTTTCCCCTTGAAATATGCCGTATAATCTATTTTCGTAAAAAATATACATGTAAGGAGGGAAGGGAGAAGCCTAAGTGATATTTACATTCACCTGGAACTACCTAATTTATAATGTATTGTCTAGATTTCCTGCCAATCATTTCAGTGCTAGACAAAGCTGTTTCAAGATATAACATTGGTAGCTCTGAATATATATCTCCTAAGTAGGCCTCTAATCTATTTTCGTAATAAATATACATGTAAGGAGGGAAGGGAGAAGCCTAAGTGATATTTACATTCACCTGGAACTACCAAATTTATAATGTATTGTCTAGATTTCCTGCCAATCATTTCAGTGCTAGACTTAGCTGTTTCAAGAACTAATATTGGTAACTCTGAATAACCCCTAAGCAGGCCTCCACCCCGGCCCCTCCGTTATCAGTTTACTCTCATCTTCCGAAGCGAGGGTACGTATGTTTCTTCTTGCTGACTTCAAGGCCTTTTTTCACCCCCATGCAAATGGCCCTGTGACCTTTACCCCCTACTAAACCTCGTGTGGAAAGAGGTAAAGGGCTGACAATTGATAAAAGAGTGACTACAATCTTTCTATTGAGTAAAACAGTGCAAGTGGAATTGTAAATAATGTGTAAACTGCAAGTGAAAGTAATGAATATAAATATACGTGAACAATGGAAAATAGTTTTATAAGTTATTTCAAGTGACAGTGCATAACACAGTGTAAATCTATCTATCTATCTATATACCTAGGCTGCTTCCCCCAAGGAAATAGAAATGTAAATGAGTAGTATTATAAGAATACGAGTATATACCCTAGGAGTAATGAAAGTGAAAGTTTCACTCTAGCATGTCTGAATGCTATGAGTTATGAGAGTGAAGATGAAAGTGACATTCACTCTCAATGCCAGTATACAGGACGAGAAAGTGAATGCTACGTATTTTACTGAAAGAAATTGAATCCCTACAGTGACAATAAACTAATACTACTGAAGGAAACTTATAGATAAAGACTGTAGATACATATAAGTGTTATATAGTAACAGAAATATAAAGTGTGAGGGGTTTTATGAATAATAAATGACAGAGTACCAAGAGCGAACTAGTGCCAGTGCGACGATCAGACGCGCTCGTAATTTCCATTGCTTTCACAGTGTTTTTTTTTTTTTTGAGTATGGATCCCGAACTACTTGAAAATTGTAGAATAGTGTTTATAGTGTTTGTATCTGGCTGTGGTAATCATATTACGGGTTGCTGGGAAGTGTAAAGTGGAGACTTTGTTACCCTACTTCAGAGGTCTCCACAAGTCCTACGGTAACCGACGAAGACTCAACAATCATTCCAGGAGAAAGCTGAAGGTATGTGCCATAAGCATATGTAATTTTATTATTCTAGGACTAATAACTGATTTTTGGCAAATATTTTTTGAGAGTCTGTCGGAGCCCAAATAACCCCGCGGGACATGCAAGTCATTGGTAAACAAGCCCGCGGTGTAGGGGTTAATGCAGGTGTTAAACTATCTCAAAATACACTTTAATCTTGTGGTTATTTAAATAATTTACTAACCTACAACAAAAAAGGCAAACAGCTAATCTGCAAATATGGATAGCTGAGTACACCATGTTCTCATGCTTTCCATGGCTAGTTTCAAGCACAGGTGTCCCAGAAATGCTTGGGAACAGCCATAAAAATCACATAAGCAAACAATACTTACTACAGATCAAGAAGTAACTAATGCAATTGTACTGGGGCAGCTATCAAATCTCTTCAATATTAAGACTACTTAACCTCTTCAGCCCCATGACCATTTATTTTACTCTTGTTGCTAACTGACTTTTATTCTGCTTACGAGATAACCCTAGATGCGATAGGGCCAATGAGGATTATAACCTAATTCTAGTCTCTACCTAGCTAAATAAAGCTGGCTTGATATATTGTACACAGCAAGAAAAAATAGCACTGTATACTCTCCAGCTGAAGTTGTTAAATGACCTGGCTTTAACACCACAAGAACAAATTTATCCATTTTCAACACAAATGCTGCAGTGGGGTACTTTCTCAACAGAGCATTGATATGGCCAAGGAGCTCCAATACTTGGTCATACAAATGTCCCTCAACTCCCTCCCAATTCCTCAAAAGGGAGATGGTGGACTGCAAAGAAGGCAACTTCAGTCTGCAGTCCACTGGGCTCAAATTTCAGATAAGTCTGAGGCCACAACACTAACAGCAACCACATACACCTTTCTCAGATGGTGAAAAGTCAGGCAAACTCCCCCCCCCCCCTTAACTCCTTTGATCATCTATGGCTGTGTTTGGGCCTTGGTATGTAGAGTCCTATTATCATTGGTTGTACATAAGCTACCAAAAACTGGCATGAGGTATCACCCCCACTTTGATGACGTATATGAAGCCTAGCCAATGGAAAGTACAATATCTGGTGGTGTATGGCCTGATTGGCCCCTCTAGATGCAGTGGGGGACGGTCCTCCCCCTTGCTATTTCTCCACCTCTCTGCTCCACTGGGCCCTGTCCTCAATGTCTCCTCCCCCAGATCACCCTCCTAACCCCCTCTAGACTGTATTGGCTGTGTGTGGCAAGCATATTCCCTCCTGATGCCCCCCCAACACTCCCTCCACCTCCCTATTCCCTTTTATGTCGTCCCATTCTCGCTCAGTGAGTGGTGGCTTTTTTTTTACTTTTGACAATCAACAGTGCGGTAACTATTAGACGTATGAGAGCAAAATATACATTTTATGGAGTGTAAAATTAAGCTCTTCAAATCTAGTGGACCAAAATTTTCTTTGGTGCAATTTTTTCTCTCTATATGAAAAAGGTAACAATTTTTATTATTGATGTTCTTTGA
The DNA here is from genome assembly GCF_032717465.1 of Coenobita brevimanus. Lineage (NCBI taxonomy): Eukaryota > Metazoa > Arthropoda > Malacostraca > Decapoda > Coenobitidae > Coenobita > Coenobita brevimanus. Next base: position 1,127,033 of record NC_137006.1, on the reverse strand, counting down.
CAGTCGATAGTGCAGTAACCATTAGACATGACTATGAGAGAGAAATACTGTACACATTTTCTGATGAGTAAAATCGAGCTCTTGAAATCTATAAGACCAAAATTTACCTTGGTGAAAGTTGAAAAATCAGACCCTAAATGCAGTTCTGGGGCCTCACAGGGTGGCAGAATTGTGGTCTTTCGGGGTTAAGCAGCTGACTAAAGAAGCTAAGATGTCTAGCCATTTTCTATGACCCTGCAATCCTCTCACATGCCAAGAGATAATGCCACTCACCTTCACATGCCAAAACTTTGGCATATATACTCAACAGTCTACAATGCAATATACTACAATATTTCTCATCACTACTTATGATCCTATACCTCATCTGCCTCTGCTTTCCCTACCTCTGGGGTTCTGCAGACTTACCTAGCAATCCCCTCTCTCTCCCCTTCCTTTAATCCTTGAGCATAACCTTTGAAGCAAGCTGTACAGATGGGCCAACCAACATATCCTCTCTTCTTATTCTAGATATCCTTATTTTGAGAAAGCAACTCCATACATAACTTCCAAAGGCAATGATTAGCTCTCAGGCTGTTCTTCATTATATCTGATTTTGCTACTACATCAATCGAACACTGACAACAGAGTTAAACCACCCCCATTCAGCAAAGCAGGTTTGGAAGTTCGTAAAGTCCAACAATTCCTCAAGTATAACAACAGGTGAGCTGCTAATGAATGACAGCTTTCAGCAAAAAATCTGAAGTGTTATTCCAACATAAGATTATCCTCATATTTCAACAAAATCATACTGAAGATGAAGAAGTATCCATATCTGATTAGGCATCAATTACATATTATTTTGCAGTAAATGTAGCTTTAAGTAAGGGCAGACACAATTTTGTAGCAATAACAGCTCCATTACTAAAATAAAGCCTTTCATTTCTCCTGATCAACTGAACACCAGTCTCTTACTTTGGCTAATGCCAGACAATTTCATCTCAGTGAGGAAAACCCAATGAGCTTAACGGCTAAATATCAGCACTGCATAGTTCTAGTTATGATCCATCACTGCACTATCTTACATTCAGTAATAAAAAATGGTAAAGCATTATATACAGTTAAGATGTAAGCACTGCTGGTTTAATGCGTAAGTTTCATGGTAGAATTATTATTGTTATAGGATTTACTATATCTCATACCAATTAATCTGGCCAGGCATGTATGGCAACATTGTTCCTGCCAAGATTCTGATTGGCTGGAGGTGTTTGTTCGATTTCGTTGTTGCTTAAACCGATACTTTCATTATTATCAGATATGATGCTGAGTTTGTCGACAATACAATCGTCAAAAGCAACAAGAAATCCGTTTTATACTTAACAAAAATGAAATTTGCGTAGGAAGATAGAGATATGAGCCAACAAAGTATTATAACAGTCAAAGTCAAGGTCAGCATTCGAACAATTCCTTTATATCTCCGACACTCGATAATATACCAAAATTAAGGAAATCTGCTTAATCTAAGCGTTGGTGTAACACACATTTAAATTTTAAGATCAGTCCGTACCCTTTAACGGTGCCACAACTCTGAATAATTAAAAGTTCTAATGAAAAGACGAGTTGTGTGGGGAGGGAGGTTTGAAAAAATTTCGAAAATCAAAGTAGGCTAAAGGAAAACAATTTCATTTTATCTTCTCTATTATCATAGTACGGACTGATCTTAAAATTTAAATGTGTGTTACACCAACGCTTAGATTAAGCAGGTTTCCTCAATTTTCTGTTATATTATCGAGTGTCGGAGATTTAAAGGAATTGTTCGAATGCTGACCTTGACTTTGACTGCTAAAATACTTTGTTGACTCATATCTCTATCTTCCTACGCAAATTTCATTTTTGTTAAGTATATAACGGATTTCTTATTGCTTTTGACGATTGTACTGTTGACAAACTCAGCATCATATCTGATAATAAAGAAAGTATCGATTTAAGCAACAACGAAATCGAACAAACACCTCCAGCCAATCAGAATCTCGGCAGGAACAGTGTTGCCATACATGCCTGGCCAGATTAATTGGTATGAGGTATAAATAGTTACACTGGCATCACCAAACTCTACTCTCAGGATAAAATACTGCCAAAGAAATGTTGTAATATTGGGTTAAATGTTGAAAACTTACTGAGGACTACAGGTGTGTGTGTGTGTGTGTGTGTGTGTGTGTGTGTGTGTGTGTGTGTGTGTGTGTATCAAAATCAAGCTCAACTCCACTCCATCCCACATCCTGACTTAGCCGTCTCAACTAAGGATGAGAGCCTTGGCCTCAACAACCCACCCATGTTCAATTTTGCCTGAACAGCCGGTTTATGCAAGCAACCAGACAGGCATGCCTTAGTATGTACGGGACCTATAAGATGATGTCCACAATCAGCCTGATGGCATGGCTGGGAACTTTCCACCACTAACCAATACAATTGGTCTCACTGGACAGGGGCAGGTGTGGGCATAAACTTCTACAGGTTACAGTGAAGCAGAATTTCCATCTGCAACCACCTATTCCAGTAGGCATTTGATGAGGTCATAGCTTAATTTCCAATTTTTAAGCCTCCCCAACACTAATTAGCACCGTCTTGAGGTAGCAAGAATGAAATAAATATAGTCACTGGACTGGAGACGACAACAGCGATGTGTAAGAAAAACTACCCCTCGAGGTAGAATGATCCCAGTCTTAGATGCCACAGTCCAGAACATTAGGTGACAACTACACTGCATGAATCAGTGAATGATAAGGGTGAAAATATAAATGTGTATTATCAAGAGTGGGAAGCTGTTCGTTTCGTTTCGTTTTTAAAGGCTCCAACATGCTTGCATGTGTCGGCCTTGGTCACCTAATGGCGGCTCTCCACGCTGCACGATCCATTGCAGCCTCCCTGTTCAGTCCCTTAACCCTAAGGTCACACTTAATGACCTCGTCCCATGTCTTTCTCGGTCTACCCCTCATAACCCCACCCCCAATATTAACACTTCTCACCTTCCTCACCCAATTATCATCCACCATCCTCTCCACATGTCCAAACCACCTCAATCTACCTCTCCTCATCACAACACCAATACACTCCAGTCCCATCCTACCTCTCAACTCTTCCATTGTAAACCCAGCCCCTCCAGGCCTTGGACGCAGGGACTCACTGCACATCCACCTAATCATTGTCATTTCTGTATGTCTGAGCTGGCGAATGTCTTCCTCCTTCACTGCCCAGGTCTCACTGCCATACAGCATTACACTCCTAACACATGCTGCATACAAAGACCCCTTAGCACGTAGGGAGAGGGTGAAAATGATTTACGGTGCAAGGCAATGCTACAATACAAGTTGCTGTTGCTACTGTGACCCTTACCTTGCACATAGCATGCTACTAAATTTTACAGTCTCCCTACTAAAATCCACAGCATAAGAAAAAATAATAATAATAAAATAAAAAAATCTAATCCAGTGTTGCCCCATGAGGAGCGTACGAGCCCGGGGCTAGGCAAGTTGGTCCTGGCATTTAAGACGAGAGTGACCAGCCTAACTCAGTCCTGAGTGGCATTACCCTAACCATCCCTTGCATATAAACCTACACAGGCTCAATCTGGCTGAAGTGCCTTAAATACCCACTAAACCATTCAGCACCCTAGTCTGGTTATATGGTTACCACCCAGTGGAGAAAAAGTTTCCTGGTGTACAGGAAACCATCTGGCTCGTCACTCAGTGTAGCGTCGCCCACAGACAGAAGGAAGAGGAAAGGATGAAGGAAAGAAAGTCAGCTGAGGAAGAAAGGAAAGAAGGAAGGAAGAGAGGAAAGGGGAGTCACCCAAGAGCTGCACTACATTGGGTGAGTGGATGGTGAGTGACCCCACCTGCCATTATTAATATAGTAAAAATATGAAGAAACTAAAAAAAAAAGGTGTCATTACATGATGCTGAAATAAAGAGTAAATTAATCTAAAAACGAAACTTTAAAAAAAAAGGGCAGAGAATAACAGGAAGTGGCTGTACAATTAAAATACAAGTACCACATCAGCAACGATGGAAAAAGAGTATAATGGGTGAGTTGTAAGTCAGGATACAGAGTCATGTGAGTTCTTTACCAATGCCATATTATCCAGCAGGTAATCCTGAATCAAGCCTGGACTGAGTTCCAGTTAAGAGTAAACAGAGGGAAACGAAACTGAATGTTTTGATAAATTTAGGTATTCCATGGGAAGACAATTATTTTGGCTGGCTGGCCACTCTCACAATGCTAGTAACTCCCTCAGCCACACACACACACTAAATATAACAAAGGTGTAAAAAAAAAAAAAAAAAAAAAAAAAAAAAAAGTAATAAAAGATCACTGACCAAACTAGATTTCTGATCTGAATAGCTACTACTTATCAGATAACAAAATGATTGAAGGATAATGCCCGAGGTATACTTTCAGATTCTTCCCGAGTGTAAGTATTTTAAACAAAACAAAATGTTTTCATTTGTTTTGTTAGTAAAGACTCTAACGTATTTATATGAATGTCTTGGTCATCTACGATGGCTCTCCACATTGCCTGATCCACGATATACAATATTTAAACTTGGCCTCTCTAAAAATAATAAGGCTACAACTATTCTTACTACAGTACTAGAGAAAATGACATCATCATCATTTTATCCGTGTTGCCCCATGGGGAGTGCAGGAGCCCAGAGCTAGGCAAGTTAGTTTTGACATTTAAGATGACAGTGACCAGCATCACCCATTCCTGAATGACATTACATGAGCAATAAACCCCAACCACCCCTTGGATATAAACCGACACAGGATCAATGACGGGCCGCATAATTACATTTGCATGGTCAAATGTGGTCAGCAGGCTTTTTCATTACTATGTACACACAAAAATTACTTAATCAGGTTAAGAATGGATCATTTGTTCATCTGTTAAAAATCCTAGCAGGCTGAACGTTAAAAGCTCTCAATTATCACGTTTGCTGATAAGAAATATTAAACATTAAGTGTGGATGTAGAAGTTGAAAGCAGAGTGACACAAGGAAGAAAGGTAGCTGGTACGATGAAGGCCTTGATAAGAAACAGACTTGAGTATTGCAGCTGAACGAGGCTTACATGAAGGAGTGTTCGCGCCAACTTTAACAAAATGGATGTGAGACTATGGTGTGGCATGAAAATGAAAAGTCAAGAGTAAGAGCAGTGGAGACGAGACTGCTGAGGAATGTATGTGGAGTACAGAGGGTGGATAGGATACGAAATAATGTGATTCATGAAAGATGTGGAATAAGGAAGTCGGTGGACACCAGAATCGAAGAGAGGGTACTGTACTGAGATGGTAAGGTCATGTGGAGAGAATGGATAACAACAGAGAGATGAAAAAGGTATACCTGAGTGAATTTGAAGAAGGGAGGAGGCGAGGTAGGCCAAGGAAAAGGTGGAGAGATATGGTGGATGAGTGTGTGAAGAAGAGAGGTTTGGAAGTCAGTGAGGCTAGGGAACTGACAAGAGATCGAGCTGGCTAGATGAATGTTGTGAAGAGAAGTGCATGATCAGGGTTTTGGCACCTCTTTTAAATGTGGCAGCGTCCGGACTGACCCAATCGGATACATTTATGTGAAGCTACAGACCATGGTGAATGTTTTTGGCGTATCTGACAGAGCCAGGTTTCCGAGGACTTGAATGATGAGTGAATGGAAGTGTGGCCCATTGGACTGGGCAATTTTGGGCTGTCTGGACATTGCTACTCCTCACCTTATCCTAGGGTGGGAAAGGAGGTCCGGATGATGATGATGATGAAGTGTGGATGTTTACGCCTGTGAGACTGAGTCAAGTTTCTGAGGCTTGAACAGCAAGTTAAAGTGTGTGTCCCATTTACCTGGACAGATTTATCCTCAATCTAGTTCAATCAGGTTTTCATGCTCTCCCAACTCAACCTCACCCCATCCTTTTGCAGGGAGGTCAGGATGATGGTGGTAGTGATGCTTTACCAGGCAGATAATATGATTTTGTTCAACAGAGATATCCTGGCAGTTAAATAATTATCGTACAGTTGACAGCTAATAAAGCCAGGGGCTTGAATGGTGAGTGAATGGAAGCGTGGCCCACTGGAGTGGGGAGATTTGGCCTGTCTGGATGTTGCTAAACCTTATCCTGGCCTAGGGTGGGTAGGTCCAGATGATGATGAATGATGATGTTGACAGCTAATGCCTTTGTGTTCCAACTTACTACTCACCCTGTTTTTACGATTTACACAATATCAAGCAAAATCATTCCCTGAAGTACTGAAGCTGAATAAGAAACAGGTTATACTTTAATAAGTACTTTTAAAAATAAGGGGAAAAATTGTTTCCATCATTAAATGGAATTTCCACTGGTTCAGCACTTCCACTGTTAAAACAAAAATATATGTATGGTAACGTAGAACTATGGTTAATTGTAGAGACAAAAGAAAAACTTGCAAATCAAAATAAAAAACAAAAAATATGAAAAGGAACACTTCCAAATTATAGAACAGGAAAAATAATGGAAAATATGCAACAGAAGACAAACAGGATTATATAAATCAAAAATGTAAAAAGAAAATCTGCATATCAAAATACTGTAATTACTAAAAACAGGAAAAAGGAAAACAAAACTAAAAAATATAGAATAAAAACTCGAGATAAAAATTAAACTAACAGTCAGGAAAATGGCAAAACTTCAAACACCCAAAAATAAAGCACAAAAAAATTCTACAAACAAAATAACAAACACAAGAAAGAAAGCCTGAATATCAAACACTACAGTAAGTCCTTTCTTTATGCCATTTCAGTGATGCAGAAAAAACAGCTATGTTGAGAGCAATCCTGTAAAAAATAGAAATATAAAAATAAGGTCACTGAAAAATTTGTCATGCATCAACAGACACAGAGTGCAATGCAGGCCTGTACAAGCAACCACCAACTACATATTTTATCAAGTAGGGATTTCCATACCATCCATCCATCCATCATCCAATCCTACATTACCCCATGAGGAGCGCAGGAGCCCGGGGCTAGGCAGTCGGTCCTGACATCTAAGATGAGTGTGACCAACCTCACTCATCCCTGAGTGGCATCACGCATGCAATAAACCCCAACCATCTCTTGGATATAAACCTTCACCGGCTCAATCCGATTGGAGCACAATAATTACCCACTAAACCATCAGGCGCCAAAATTTGGTTATATGGTTACCACCCAGTGTAGTAAATGGTTTCCTGGTGTACAGGAAACCATTTGGCTTGTCAGTGCAGAGTCACCCACAGGCAGAAGGAAGAGGAAAGAATGAAGGAATGAAAGACAGAAGAGAGAGTGTAAAGTCAACTGCAGGCAGAAAGACGAGGAAAGAATGAAGGAAAGACAGACAGAAGAGGATGGGTAGAAAGAGGATGGAGGAGAGGAGAGGGCAGACACCCGAGAGCAGCACTACATTGAGTGAGTGGATGGTGAGCGTCCCCACCTACCACAATTTCCATACCAAATATCAGTATGACTATTACAGTACTGTGTTTTGTGTCGCTCTGTAGTACTGCAAATAAAACTGTCAATATATTTATTACATCTACAGTACCATACCATTTCTACCAGATGAGATAATGGTGAATATGGAAGGTTTACAGGAAATGGATCTTTAATAGTAACAGCTTAGCCTTGGACTGCTATACCTTAAGGGTCATAAGAGACTACCTGATAACTATGTTTATACAATACGAACGATTCGATATACAGTAATCCCTCTACTATCCGATGTAACAGAGCCATAGGCATGCCCGGAAAGTGGGCCCCTGGCTCCTGGACTGGTACTTAAGGACCCTAACCCAGCCTAACTTTGAAAGCCACCTCAATAACTTCCTATCGGACATGCATAGCACCTATTTAAACCTCTTTAAGACCCTATTCACACCAATAATGGACATAAAGCATGATATAAATGAAAAGGAACCAAAGAATGAGGAATAAGAAGTGACTGTACCTCAGCCTGGGTACTTACAGCACGTTTATGGCCGGCTTTTCTAAGGTTTTGGCAGTGGTGAAAATGCTCTTGAAGCACTAACAGGAATCCAGTGTTGTGCTGCACTTAGTTCTTTGCACTGTGAGTTATAATTGTTTAACACTGCACATTGTTCTTAACTGCACCATGCCAGTTTCAAATGCCAGTTCCAACCACCAATTTGCACTCCACAGTTAATCCTTTGCACTCTAAATTCTGATTTCTTAACACTGCACAATACTGTAAATTCCCGTGTGGTCTAGTGGCGAGGTATTGCATTTTATTCACAAAAAATGAGCAAGTGTGGCTTCCACTGTGATAAGCATCTACTCACAATCGAAGTTAGGCAGTAACTGTTGGAGACGAGTGTTGGTGATGGGGAAACAGAGTTGCCAGATCGCAATGGCCATATTACCAAACTTCTCAATTTTCATTACCAAATTTAACTATTCATTACCAAATTCGTAAAGCTAGCATTTATTCTTCACTAATTATATATACAAGTGGAAATACATGTAATCACTCTCCTTATATTTAACAACATGCTGATTATTTTCAGGCTATGTAGGCTAGCAAATTAATCAGAGAGAGCAAACAACCCACCTTCTCAATCCTGTGTACCCTCATACATGTGAAAAATCCGTTTGGTAATGCATTATTCTGATTCATTACAAAACAAATTTTTCATTACCAAATTGGCCCACATTTGGTAATGAAAAATACCAAATGGCAACCCTGACAGGGGAGGGGGGAGGAAGGAAGGGGTGAAGGGGTCGTGTAACAGCTGTTTGGTGTCGCGCGGCAATTTCAAATTACGGGTGGGAAAAAATTCGGATTCTTTGGTGATTTTTTTCTTTTTTTTGGGCCATTTTTGGGTTCCGAAGGTCCAGGCCCACAATGTCCGGTACGTGGGGTGTCCGGAAAGTACGGGGATTACTGTATATGTTGCCAAGTTAACTGTGACACCTCTGAGCACTAACACTATGTGCACATTATATGATACACATAAACAGCGTAAAGCAAAGACTTACTGTAATGCAAGGAATGTTAAAGGAAAACTTGTCAATAGGGATATAGGGTGGTCAAATATGCACAGAGCAGTCCAAAAACCCAGTACACCGCCACTACATCAAGGAGTGCATAAGGGAAATAATTGGAAAGGTGGCCGATACTCAAGAGGGCTACTATCCACGAACTAGGTTCCTATGGCTTAACCATCACTATGATCATGTATTTTCCATTTTATTCTTGCTACTACCAGAAGATTCTTCAACTTTGGAGAGACCATGTGGAGATAACAGAGAATGACCAACTGACTAGAAAAGTAACGACAGACTGAGTCAGAAAAATGTATGAGGTGAGGGAGGGGAGAAGAAAGGGGAGTTCCAGGATGAGATGAAGGAATGGGGTGGAGAGGTATAGGAGAGGGGGGTTCAAATTGAGAGGGCAGTCTGATGGCTGATGACAGTATCACATGGATGCAATCTGCTTGTGGCCACCCCTTCTGGGATGACGGTGTCTAGCTGTAGATAGCTGGATAAGACAGATAAGGTACATAGGACAGACCTCTAGCACAGTAGAGAAAGTGTTGATCAAGACCATACTATCCTCCAGTTCATGAGGTCTTGGCAAAGCTGAATAAGAGTGTCAAGTGGCTGCAAAATCAGAACATAAAATGTCACTGGAAAGAAGTGGCTAACCCTTTGCCAGAATGACCTATTTTTCACCCTATTCCTGCTACCACCAGGAGATTTTATTCATCCTGAGAAAGATATTTAGGGAGTGAATGCAGGTTAATGAAGGCCATACCTAGCCCCTCCAGTTCTATAAGTCTCCCTTATACTGAATACCAACACTGGATAGCAAGAATAAACTACTGTACAGGAAGGAACCACTGAATTAAAGAAGTCAAGAGGTATCCTAGCAAGTATTATTCTGCATGTTGCTTCTTACGTTCCCTCTACAATAAGCCTGAATTCCATGATTTACTAACACTGTCTCACTGCTCTTCGGGAGTTTAATAAAGAAACAGAGGAATTTCCAGGTTACTGTGACAATCCAAATGGTTTCCCGTACACCAAGAAACCATTTTCTACGGTGGGTGGTAACCATATAACCAAATTATGGTACCTGGTGGTTTAATGGGCAATTAAGGTGCTCCAATCGGACTGAGCCGGTGCAGGTTTCCATCCAAGGGGTGGTTGGAGTTTATTGCTCACGTAGTCCCACTACAGGACAAGTGAGGCTGGTCACTATCATCTTAAATGCCAGGACCAACTTGCCTGGCACCGGGCTCTTACGCTCCTCATGGGGCAACACAGGAATAGATGATGAATGGACCAACTGATGCTAACAAACTTCTGATATCAGTATTAATACTCTTAATTTCTGTGCATCCAAAATTTATAGACATCAAAGGTAAATCTGATTCCTCCCTATATTCTGAGCTCCTACAGGATTGAAACAACAGCACAAGTTTATGGTCATATTGCTGAATGAGGTAAGGATTTGTAAGTGTTTTATGACCATTTACAACAAATAAATATTCCAACAGTAATAAAAAACTGCTTAAACTGGCAAATTTATTTAAGCACTGCCAAAGTATGACATTGCACTGTTTACTTTGTAGTTTCCTCATTACTGTCATCAAAGACACTGTAGCATTTAGTTTTATTAAAATATACAGTACTAGACTGAACTTACATTTTAAGGATTGTTGAACTGAATCCTTATCTTACAAAATTTGCCTCAAAATACTAATATAGTTTAAAAAAAATGACTTTATACAATCAATAGTAAGTAGCCCAACAAAGTTTTACCTCACTCAATATTTGAGTTCACCATGAAATGAGGCAATTGTACTGTACCTGTCAAGTAATACAAAATAAATGCATAAAAAAATACAACTAAGGCTGATATTTTATTGTCAAGTGAAGTATATGCCAAGGCTTAATACTCAGGAATCTCTAGCAGCAAGCTACTGATACGGATTAGTGATGCGAGGATTTTCAATGATGTTTACATAACAAAATACCGGAATCTGCATGCCATATGCAGAAATAAAATGCTGAGGGAGAGGTGCATGGGAACCTTACAAGTCCATGAGAATGTACTGATAGCTCCAAGTCAGCACCTCCAAATTAAGAATGACCACACACACCCTTTACTCCAAACACAGTATACAACAAGGTTGGTGACATACATACTGTACATACATACATCATCTAATCCTGTGTTGCCCTATGAGGCGCATAAGAGCCCGGAGTTTGGCAAGTTGGTCCTGACATTTATGATGAGATGATCATCCCTAAGTGGCATTACATAAGCAATGAGCCCCATCCACCCCTTGAATATAAACAAAATAATGAATAAAGAAAACACCACAAAGCAGACTATCCACATAGGTATTCCACATATAAAAATGGTTTTTCTTAAAGTTCCAAGGCACTCTGAATGACTTACAGAATGGCCCATTTCAATGGAAACTACCCAATTTATCTCTCTTCTATCGCTACCTCCATGGTCACTACTCCTCAGAACTGTCTGCTTGCATCCCACCACCTCTGAGACGGGTGTGCGGCACCTGTCTAGCAGCAAACTCTCATCCCTTTTCTGTCCAACTCTCTAATGCAAGAGTTAACCATTACTCTTAATCCTTCATTCATGCAACAGGTAAACTCTGGAACTGACTCCCTCTGTCTGTATTTCCTACCTCCTATGATCTCCAGTCTTTCAAACGCAGTGTGTCCAGGCACCTCAGAATGAATGGATCTTGAATTTGGCTCTCTTTTGTATAGTTTTTTTTCTTGGAAGGAACTGTAAAAATCTGGGCTCCTAGCCTTTGGTTCCTTCTTCCTCAAAAAAAAACTAGACTGGGATGATTTACATAAAAGTTATTCCCTGTATAGGCAGTCCCAATTTTTCTTACAGCTGCAGTGATTTATATTCCAAAGCCTTTGACCATGAAAGGAACTGATGTACATCACCTGTAAGTTTTGCTTTATCTGATTTCTACCTGCACACATCCTAGGCATTAAATGAAAAGTATCTATACGGTATTATGTTTCTATGGCTCATCTAATTTCCCATGAAGCGTCACCACTGGGAACAACAAATATCTTTCTTTTCAGATTTCTCGATCTACTCACCCCTTTGAAATAACAGGAAATAAGCTAGAGACAAAGACGAGGAATGCTTGACTCCAATAACGATGATGACAACGATGAATATATGTGCCATTTCACTGGACTCTGTTAATTCCCCCCCCCCCAATCTCTGGACCTTTCCACTACTTAAATATAAAATAAAGTCAGAATGATCATGAAAACTTACAGTAAATCAGATTCTAACATCATATGCAATTTTGGCACGCTACAGAATGAGCTCTCGGTGATGGACTCGGAGTGAATATGTAGCATCTGGAACAGCATGGATATCTGTTCTCTCAGTTCTCCACTTTCCATAACACCAAAACACCCTAGTCATGTTCTCCCACAAAGACGTGCCAGAGAATGTGGATGTGTTAGTTTTAGGTCCATATTCTTGTCAATCGAGAAGCTTCCAGCACATCTCAAAGTATTTTTGCATATGGCAGGTTAATCTTTTTTATGCACTCAAAGTCAATATTGCAAAAACATATGGTTAATAACATAAAAAGAAAGAAAGTTGTCGTCATCATTATCGTCATCATCCAGACCTCCTTTCCCACCCTAGGGCTGGGTGAGGAGTTGCAACATCCAGACAGTTCAAGTTTGCCCAATCCAATGGGCCATGCTTCCATTCACTTATCATTCAAGCCCCCAGAATCCTGGCTCCATCTGATACACAAAAACTTTCACCACATTCTGTAGCTTCACATAAATGTATCCGATAGTCAATGCGAATGCTGTCATGTTGAAAAGGGGTGACAAATCCCAGATCAGGTACTTCTTCTCACAACAATCATCTTTCAGCTCGATCTCTTGTTAGTCCCCTAGCCTCACTGACTTCCATACCTCTCTTCCTAACAAACTCGTCCACCATATCCCTCCACCTTTTCCTTGGCCTACCTCACCTCCCTCTTTCAAATTCGCTCAGATACATCTTTTTCACCACTCTATTGTTATCCATTCTTTCCACATGGCCATACCATCTCAGTACACCCTCTTCGATTTTGGTGTCCACAGACTTCCTTATCCGCATCTTTCACGAATCACATTATTACGTATCCTATCCACTCTCTGAACTCCACATAAATTCCTCAGAGTCCCATCTTTACTGCTCTCACTCTTGACTTTTCATTTTCATCCCACACCATAGTCTCACATCCATATGTTAAAGTTGACACTAACACACCTTCATGTATGCCTTGTGCAGCTGCAACATTCAAGCCTTTATTTCTTATCAAGACCTTCATTGTAACAGCTACCTTTCTTCCTTGTGTCACTCTACTTTCCACTTTTTTTGCAAATTTTCTTCTCTTCTCTATCACTGTACCCAGGTATTTGAACTTCCTCACCAATTCCAGTCTCTCTCCATTCATTTTACATCACACTGGGAGACAACTTCTCTCTCAATTACCATCACTTTACATTTTTTTACATTTGCTCTCAAGGTACGACACCCACAAACATCAGCAAAACTCTACACTAGTCTATCAAGCTCTTTCTGGTATTTGCACATGGCACTGCATCATCAGCTTATGACAAATTTGAGATATTCCATCCATCACCAACACCATCCCTCTCTCCATTACTCATGTTTTCACTTCTCTCATCACCCAATCCATATATATATTGAACAACCATGGAGACATCACACAATCTTGTCGCACGCCCACACTGATCATGAACCATTCACTTAGATGCCCATTTACCCTTACACATGCTTCTATCTATCTATTGCCAGACGCCTCAATCCCGTTTGGGGTGGCCACAAACAAATCGCCTCCAAGTCACCCTGTCCCCCGCCATTTCACTGCCCTGCTCCCAACTCACACCCCCCTCTCTCATATACCTCTCCACCCCATCCCTCCATCTCATCCTCGGCCTCCCCCTCCCTCTTCCCCCCTCCACCTCACTCACATACACTCTCTTCGTCAGTCTTTCACCCTCCATCCTCTCCACATGGCCAAACCACCTCAGTGTGTTCCTCATAACGCTCCCTATCACATCCACATCAACACCACAACGTTCCTTTATATCCTCATTCGTCAGCCTATCTCTCCATGTGACTCCACAGGCTCCTCTTAAATAACTCATTTCCACTGCTCTCACTCTTGACTTTTGTACTTCCAACAATGTCCAAGCTTCACTTCCGTACATTAGAGTTGGTATCACAATACTGTCATGTAGTAACTTTTTCACTTCCATGCTCACTTCCCTGTTTCTTATCACTGCTTTCAAAGAACCAGCAACCTTTCTTCCCTGCTGTACCCTTTCAAGCACTTCACCCTCCAAACCTCCATCCTTACTCATCACACTACGCAAGTACTTAAACGTACTCACATTTTCCAATTCCTCACCATCCAACCTCGCTGTACATTCACTGACTTCACCTCTCTCAAAGACCATCACTTTACTCTTCCCTACATTCACCTTAAAATTCCGTTTCTTACACACTCTCCCAAACTCATCCACCAAGCCTCGCAGCTCCCTTTCGTCTTCACTCAACAACACAGTATCATCTGCAAACAACAGTACAGGGAGTTTCCAAACACTATCCTCTCTCACCAGGGCCACTTCAACATCCACTACCCTACCTTGTACCTCTTTTATTACCCCATCCATGTACAGATTGAACAACCATGGAGACATGACACATCCCTGTTTCAACCCAACTTTCAAAGAGAAAAATTCACTTAGTTCACCATCCACACGCACTGCAGCCTTCGCACCATCGTACATACTCTTCACAGCATTCAACAACTTCCCATCTACTCCATATATTCTTAACACTTTCCATAATCCTTGTCTATCCACCCTGTCATATGTTTTCTCCAAATCCATGAAAGCCGCATACAACTTCTTTCCCTTCTCTAGAAGCTTTTCCACTAAAGATCTAAGAATGAATATCAGATCTACACAACCTCTTCCCTTCCTAAAGCCTCCCTGTTCTTCTCCAACTAATTCCTCTGTTCTTTCTCTAACTCTGTCAATAAGTATCCTACCATACACTTTTCCTATTATACTAAGAAGACAAATGCCCCTATGATTACCACACACTTCTTTTTCCCCTTTTCCTTTGTACAAGGGAATAATTATACCTGACTTCCAATCCTCCGGGACTCTACCTTCCTCCCAGACTAATCTGCACATCTTCCACATCCATTCTACTACTATCTCTCCCCCATGCTTCAGCATTTCACCACACACTCCATCAATTCCTGGGGCTTTCCTAGATTTAACTTTCTTCACTGCTTCCACAATTTCTATCCTACTGATTTCTTCCTGTCTTCTCACCTCCCTCCTTCTCCCAGCCATTCCCCAGCCACTTATACTCGCATTACTTCCATCCTCTACGTTCAACAATTCCTTAAAGTGTTCTCTCCATCTGCTCACTTTTTCTCCCTTCTCCACTAGTAATCTATCATTTTTATCTTTCACTCCCCTGCTAACTTCACTTCCACCCTGTCTTACTCTTTTCACCTCTTTCCAGAACATTTTCTTACAGTCCCTCCACTTTACACTCAAATTCCTTCCAAATTCCTCATCCCCTCTCTTCTTACTCTCTCTTACTAATCTTTTCACCTCTCTCTTTCTTTCTACATATAACTCTCTCTTCCGCCTCTCAACTTCTTCCACGCCCTTATTTCTCATCCATTCATTGTATGCTTTCTTCTTTTGTGCCACAGCCTGTTTCACCTCTTCAGTCCACCACGCTGTTCCTTGCATCCCCCTCCGTCTTCTCTTCCTTCCACACACCACATCACATGCTGCACATATTTCTTCTGTAAATATGCTACACACACCTTCCACGTCTCCCATCTGCTCCAATTCATATTTGCCCAATCGTTCCTCCACTTCTCTCTTATACTCTGCCTTTTTCTCATCCTCTTGTAACCTTTCCACTCTCCTTGCAACTACTCCTTCCTCTCGTCTTTCCCTTCTTCTATTTCTCCATTCTAATTGGACTTTGATTCTGGCCACCACCAAGTAAAAAAAAAACTCTTGACGTCATCTAGCAGTTTACCATCTGCACTGTATGTGCACAAAACCTTCCACAATCCTTCTCTGTCTACTTTGTTGTTTGCTTTTTCCAGATCCATGAGTGCCATAAACACCTTATAGTCCTTCTCCCAAACATTCTACACTATCTGTCTCACTGCAAATATCTGATCCCTACATCTTCTGCCACTCCTACAGCCACCCTTTCATCACTCACTAAAACATCTGACATCTCGTTTACTTTCTCATTAATGATTCCGTATAACTTCCCTACAACACTCAATAAATGTATGCCATGATAATTCTTGCACTCACTTTGCTCACCTTTATTTTTGTACAGGGGTACAATCACAGCCTTTTCCCACTCTGTTGGCACAGTTTCACTCATCCATTCCTTCTTACATATCTCCAACAAGCACTTCATTCTGACCTCTCCACTACTTTTAATCATCTCTGCATACACCTCATCAACCCCAGCTGCTTTCCCATTTTTCAGCCGCTTCACGGCACTCTTCACCTGTGTAAGTGTCACGTTTCCTGGCACTGCATTCCTTCTCTGCACATCCCCAAAACCAATCATGTTTACAGCCACCCTGCTCTCTCTATTCCCCTTCATCAGACTTTCAAAATATTTTTTCCATCTGGTCCTTACTTCATCCCCATGGGTTAATAATCTACCACGTACATCCTTCACACTTTCACATTTTTTTCCGCTGTCACTTCTACATTACTGCACCTCTTTCCAGAATAACTTCCTATTTTCAGAGTAATTTGCATTCATTTCTTTTCCTAGATTATCATTTACCTCCTTTTTTCCCTTCACTAGTCTCTTTACGTACTTCTTGCTCTCAATATATTCAGCCCTTATTTCATCTGAACCCCTGTTCTTTAACCACTCTAGCCACTTTTTCCTCTTTTCCTCCACTGCTCTTCTGATCTCTTCATCCCACCATGCTATACCTCTCTTCTTTGTTCTTACTCTTGCCACACCACACCGCTTCTGCATTCCTAACTAGGTAATCCCTATATGCATTCCACAGGCTGTCCAGATCCATTTTATTCCAATTCACTGATTCCAACTCCCTACATGCATTCCACAGGCGATCAAGATCTGTATCATTCCAATTCACTGATTCCTACTCCTCTCCTACTTTGGTCCTGCATTCATCTGCCATTTCCTTGATCCTCAACCTCTCTACTTACAGTCTTTCTCCCTGACTTCTCCTCTCTCTCCTGGTCCACCTCACTCCTCTCAGCTTGATCTTGCATACCACAATCATATGATCTGACAGACCTCAACATTGTCCCCTCATGGCCCTCATATTGGCAACCATTCCCAGCATTGACCTCTCTACAAGCATGTAACCAATCAGGCTCCTTTCAATATGATCCCCATTCCCTCTATACTACATATATTTATGTCCATCTTTGTGTTTGAAATGTGAGTTACAAATGCACAACCTCCTTTCCTGACACATATCCTTCAGATGTAATCCATCCAGCCATCCATCATCCAATTCTACGTTGCCCCATGAGGAGAGTAGAAGCCCGGGGCTAGGCAATTTGGTTCTGACATTTGATGTAATATGAATAATAAATCACAAAGAAGTGCTAGGGAACCTCCTTAAGTGGTGACAATACAACCCTAGAAGTGCAGTCCCCATCAGGAAAGAGTAGGAACTATCATAAGGCTTACATAATATTTTGTCCCGATACTGAAGCATATCCCATTAAGCCTGGAATCGTGTTTCATATTATTCTTGCTATCTCCAAGCAATTATTCAGCTTTGGGATATCCTTCTAACTGGAGAGTTATATACAGGCTTCTTAAATCCCTCAGAATATGAGAGACCTTACCCAGCCTGAATAAAATCAGCTCGTAGCACCACAAATAAACTGAAAAATGACATCATCCATTTGAAAGCCATTTGTTTGAATCATCATCAATGACTAATGTGCTTATGTTGACCAATAAATCAGGTAGAAAACAGAAATAGCATGGGCCTTGCAGTACCACGATATGCCTTTCAATTACAGTGCCGGTACAGGATTTTTCACTGAGACTACTGGTTAACAGGATATCTAAGGCACTAAAGTGAGAAAATCTTAATTCATACATAGTTGACTTCAATGCATGATGACAGGATAAAAAATCATCCCAAACCATACTTCCCAATATCAGAAGTGAGGATGGATAGGACCCAGAAACAGGAAATAGGAAAACACAGACGTTGCAGATCTATCATCAGTGCCCAGTTAATATATATCATACCTTCATTTGGCCATCATTCAAGTTTTCAAAATATTTGGCTCCAAAGTTATGAGAAAAACCAAACTAGAAGCTATAACTAATAATAGTAAACAGTAAAACCTACACAAAGAAATGAATAAAACATAAAGTGTTAAGTACCAGTAACTAAGAGGACTAGCAAGGCACAGGACAAAGCAATGAAAGAAGATAGGTTGTTTAGAAATTCACTTGAGATGACTAACATAAGATATACAAAGAACCTTCCAGACCAGGAAAGAGAATCACCACCACCAGCAAGAAAATCACCACCATCGCCACCACCACTGCACCAGGAGGAGGGAAACCTAAGGGAAAAGGCACATTCACCACCCTGGCCAGATCCCATGAAGTACAGTAATAATCCCAGACTCTCCCCACTGCGCCAACAACAACGTCAGACTTACTAATGGAGGAAGACACAGAGCGGTGCAAAATATGTTGCATGCGGGGTCCAAGCGCCCCAAAGAGGCTAGGGGGGAGACCGCGCGAAGCCAAGAGCGTCTCTAACCTCCCCATCTCACTTTCCTCACTCTCACTGTCTGTCGGGGCACCCATGAGGCCCCCTATGCTGCCCGCCAGACCCCCGCTGGCACCGCTGCTTGTTCCGCCACCGCCTATTGCTGAAACGAGAACTGGGAGTGTAGTGGCGTGACCTAATACCGCACGCAGCAAAACGCGCCTACCGGGTCACAGGGAGTAACTGCAACTCATCACCAAACCACTAAATCTAAGGGACTGTGTTCTCTTGGAACTCCATCCACAGCAGGTCATGGATTCATAAACAAATGTGACTAATTCCCTATTATAGCTATGACTTCTTTCAGCAGGAAGGATAAGGAATGCAGAGTATTTCCCATGTCTCCTACACCTCCTACCAAGAAAAATCCTGGTCATGCCATTAAAAACTGCTGTATACTATGTACACATTCTACAGGAAGGACAGGGAATGGGGAGTGCGTAATCTTCCCATGTGTCCAATTCTACCTGAAGGAACAATTCTTTGTTTTGACAGGGAATCAATCACTAATATGTTTAAGAATCCCACTCCATGTCACCAACTGGTCATTCAGGGGGCAAAGGGACTGACCTGAAATGACCCAAATGCAACTGGGGGTACAGTGGCTTGATCCGACACCGCACCGCCACGACTGGGTCACAAGAAAGCTAAAGGTGAAGATATGGAACTTACACTTGTACCCAGCTGCCCGTTCTTCATCCTGTGACCTCAGTTACTCTCTAACTAGGGTTGTTATAGCACTAGCCCAGTTACCTCTACTTCTAAATCTAGCAAGCACTCTTTCTGCTGGTATAAAGGCTGTACTAAAATGTTGCTATAATGCACGAAACAGCTTCCCTTGCCTTTTGTTGCAGTCTTTCCTTTGTGGTCAGTCTTACAGCACACATCTCCACACACTAACAATTACCTCTTAAATTTTCAGCAAGGGTGAACAATTATATTTCCTGGCTTCAGTAGAACACCAATCCAGTTAACCATCTCACACAAATACAGGAAAGTTATTTAAAACCTACCTCAGTTAGAGTTAGATGTTAAACCTGCGATTCTATTAGCAGTATTACAACCTTTCAAACTTAATTCCCGTATACTACTACCTGTATTCAATTATAAAAAGTCCTGATTACACATACTTTGTAAATACTATGGATCATACTGCATGTTACCCAATTTCGATCTAATGAACTTTCTGCTTTCCATGTGCATGGGAACAACATGATATACAGTAGATAGATAGGACACACACAACAATGGCAATAATCCAGACATAAAAACAAACCTGTTGAAACTGATACAACTAATGTCATACATTTTAAAACTCCAACCCTGACATTATGATCACACTGTTGCAAAAATAAGTGTACAATTTTTACAGCACAGTTCACTGACTCACCCCCCCCCCCTTCAACTCCATCACTTCTAGTCCAGATTATCAACAAACTATTTTATGCAACTTAGGAAAGACTTCTCACACTGAAAGGGTTAATGAATCCTATAACCTAACCCTTTCAGTTCAAAACTCTCCCTTAATTTGCATAAAATCATTGGTATGCATAAAAAGTCACCAGATGTAGGTTAAGATGGGAAATGTGTGACACTGTTTGTACCTTTCACATCCATGCTGACATTCTGACCCAGGGTTGTATTTATAAAGGCTCCTAAATCCATCTTGTGATAACACATTGATTACTATTTTTTTTCTCTCTCTAATATCTGCAATTTTCTTGTTTTGTTTTTTGAAGTGCTGGTAGTTGCACAAGTAACAATAAATCTGCAGTAAACAACTTTTTTAACAGAAGATACAACTTCTTCCATTTAAACAATACACGCAAAAAAAAAAAAAAAAAAAAAAAAAAAAAAAAAAACAAACACACACACACAGAGATCTTATAAATACAACCCCTGATACGTCTGTCACTAGCACTGACCTCCAAGTGTGGCCAAGGATGCAGGTGGAAGGAGACCAGGTGTTGTTGAGGTGGATGGGGCGGCGGTGTGGAGCGAGGAGGGCGGGTTGGGTGGGGGTAGACCTGGCGGGGGCACTGCGGGGGTGGGCGGGGCGGGACAGGGGCCATGTGGGGAGGGCTGGGGCGGCCCTGACGAGGACGCGGAGGAAGCCTCGTGGCCGCCATGGGACCCGGACATACCGGACCCACTGCTGCCCAGGCTCACCTTCCCACACCCACGCGACCCAGGCTGGCTGCTCAAAAGAATCATTATTATTAGCAATATCAGCAGCATTAATATTTAATATACATAGAGTAAGGACTGGGCTGTGAGAGGGAAGTGGAATGCGGGATGGGGATGATAAATGAAGGGTGGTTTATCTCAAATCTGGCGTATGGACATCATGCTATCAACATATTCGTTAACATACCATCATAATCATCATCTGGACCTCCTTTCCCACCCAGGGGCAGAGTGAGGAGTAGCAATGTCCAGATAGCACAAACTTGCCCAATCCAAATAGGCCACACTTCCATTCACTCATCATTCAAGCCCCCGGAATCCTAGCTCTACCGGATACGCCAAAAAACATTCACTACATCCTGCACCTTCACACAAATGTATCCGATTGAGTCAATCCGGATACTGCCATGCTCACAAGGGGTGCCAAAATCCCTGATCATGCATTTCTCCTCACAACATTCATCCAGCCAGCTCGATCTCTTGTCAGTTCCCTAGCCTCACCAACTTCCAAACCTCTCTTCCTCAAACACTCATCAACCATCTCTCTCCACCTTCTCCTTGGCCTACCTCGCCTCCTCCCTCCTTCAAATTCGCTCAGGTATATCTTCTTCACCACTCTATTGTTACCCAATCTTTGCACACCACCATACCATCTCAGGACACTCTCTTCAATTTTAGTGTCCACCGACTCCTCACAACTTCTTTTGCGCACCGCTCACTGGCTCAGTGGTAACATTCTCCCTTGCCAACTGGTAGACGGGAGTTCGCGCCTCGCTCAGGTTGCGAAAAGGTTCACTGACGAAGTGGGTGGTTACTGTCCCCTTTGAGCAAGGGGACGTGTGTGTGTGTGTGTGTGTGTGTGTGTGTGTGTGTGTGTGTGTGTGTGTGTGTGTGTGTGTGTGTGAAGGTCACAGCCTTGCCCTTAGATCGGACTATATGAGCTCTCAGCTCCCTTCTGGGAGGGTAAAAGATGACGATCATGACCATCAGGTGATCCTGACCGACCCAGTGAATTACACTATTTCGTATCCTATCCACCCTCTGTACTCCACATACATTCCTCAACAGTCCCATCTCCACTGCCCTTATTCTTGACTTTTCATTTTCATGTCACCCCATAGTCTCACACCAATTTGTTGAGAGTTGGTACTAACACTCCCTCATGTAAGCCTCGTGCAGCTGCAGCACTCAAGCCTCTGCTTCTTATCAAGGCCTTCATTGCACCAGCTACTTTTCTTCCTTGTGTCACTCTGCTTTCAACTTCTTTTGCACATTTTCCTCTTTTTTCTGTCACTGTACCCAAGTATTTGAAGTCTCTCACCAATTCCAGTCTCTCCATTCACTGTGACATCACATTGTGAGTCCCCTTCTCTCTCCATAACCATCACTTTACTCTTCTCTACATTTACTCTCAAGGCACGACGTTCACAGACATCAGCTAAACTCTGCACTAGTCTACCAAGTTCCTGTGCAGTACTTGCAAGCAGTACTGCATCATCAGCATACAACAAATTTGAGATATTCCATCACCATTCATTACCAACGCCATCCCTCTCTCTATTACTCGTGTTTTCACTTCTCTCATCACCCCATCCATATATACACCGAACAACCATGGGGATATCACACAACCTTGTCGCAAGCCCACACCGATCATGAACCATTCACTTAGATGCCCATTAACCCTAACACATGGTTCACTACCATCATAAAAACTCTTGACAGCACCTAGCAGCTTACCATCTACACCATACATGTGCAAAATTTTCCACAATCCCTCTCTGTCTACTTTGTCGTATGCTTTTTCCAGATCCATGAATGCCATAAACACCTTATGGTCCTTCTCACAAGCCTTCTCTGCTATCTGTCTCACAGCAAAAACTTGATCCACACATCCTCTGCCACTCCTAAAGCCACCCTGTTGATCACGCACTAGGACTTCTGATATCTCTCTTATTTTCTCTATAATAATTCTTCCATACACCTTCCCTACCACACTCAATAAACTTATGCCATGATAATTCTTGCACTCACTTCGATCACCTTTATACCATATTTCAATAATCAACAGTAAGCAGAAATAAAATTAACAACTAATCTTTAACTCCCCTTTTAGCAGTTCCAGAGGGCCTATGGCACAGGTGGGCCTGAGGCAAGATTAACATAGCTGTAAATCACCCTACATCCTCCTCCGGCACAGGGGGTAGGGTGGGGGAACTGTTTTGAATTTAGCCTATGTTGCATCTGCACATACCACATACTTGCACTCTCTTCTAATTCAATACTTTTATCAAACATACCAAACACCATACTACAAACATGTACAAGCAAGAGAAGCAGTAATGAGTTATTTGATAAAACTATGCCTGAGGGATATTTCTTCACATATAGTATTTCAGTATTAAGTATCTAAAAATTCAGCGGCAGAAAAATGTCTGGTATTACCTAGAGAAAACTGGAAGTATCTCTACACTGAGTGACAAGCCAAATGGTTTCCCGTAGCCAGGAAACCATTTTACTATGCTGGATGGTAATCATACAACTGGGGGTTTTGGCCGGGTTAAAAGTCCCCCACATTCCTCCAACTAAAATCACTAAATCATGGCAGATGTTTCTAAGAGCCTTGGAGGGCCCAATACCTGCCCAGGGACCCAGCCAAACAGGCAGGTTCGCATGGCCATGTGGAATGTGAGAAGAGGAATGAGGAGAGCGTGAGGGTGGAAGCAGTGAAAGTGTTCAAGAGTGTGTGATATGCTGTGACAGCACTGGGTGAAACAAAGATGAAAGGGTGTCAAGTGGAAGAGCGGGAGGATGTAAAACGTGTAAGGTCAGGCATTAAAGTGTGGCAGTGTGGAATGAGAGATTACAAATGTGTCAGCACGCGATGTATGTACGTCCATTCAAGTTTGAGAAGGTAAAAGTGAGAGTGACTGTAGCGCTGTGTATTGACAAGAACGTGACAGAGAATGACAGATATTGGAATGACCTGGATGTAAGCAGTAGGAGAAATGCTCATGTGTTATAAAGTATTTGTAATGGGCAATATGAAAGGAAGAGTAGGCACTGGTCCTGTAAATAATCTAATGAATAGTAATGGAGTACCAGGAGAGAATGATAATGGAAAACAGCTAAAGGATGTGTATCAGGAAAGGACGCTGTGCATTTGTAATTCTTACTTCAAACATAAAGATATACATAAATATACGTCGTACAGAGGGAATGGAGATCATGTTGAAAGAAGCCTGTTTGATTTTGTGCTTGTAGAGAAATCGATGCTGGGAATGGATGCTGATACAAAGGCAGTGAGAGGACGATGAGGAGGTTTGTCAGATCATATGACTGGAATGCAAGATCAAGCTGAGAGGAGTAAGGTGGACCAAGACAGAGAGAGAGAAGCAGTCAGGGAGAGAAAGTCGAGCTGAGGATTAACCCTTTAACCGCAGGTGTCATTCCAGAATGACATTGCAAAAACTGGACCAAACCGCGGGTGTCATTCTCAAATGTTTGTGAATATTTTGAGTACCCCGCGTTTTTTCCATGCGCCAATTGTTTCAAGGGAGAGTAGCTATTAAGTTCTTTCACTCCAGCTGGCCCCCCCTCCCCCCCTGGGGCCCCCCACCCCACCCCGGACCAAACACGCATCAGTATCTGTCCAGCTGTGTGAGTGACAACACTGCTGATGTGGCAGTGAAGTGCAGGCAATTACAGTGCCTTTTACCTGCCTCAGTGAACACAGAGTGGGTGTTTATCGTATGTGCAGTGTTCATATATGTTTATAGTATTATTATCAGAATGAGGTTGGCATTTGGTAATGGTGTGTGAGCCAAAAATAGTGATTACAACACTGCTGATATGGCAGTGAAGTGCGGGCAATTACAGTGCCTTTTACCTGTCTCAGTGAACACAGAGTGGGTGTTTATCGTATGTGCAGTGTTCATATATGTTTATAGTATTATTATCTGAATGAGGTTGGCATTTGGTAATGGTGTGTGAGCGAAAAATAGTGATTACAACACAGCTGATGTGGCAGTGAAGTGCGGGTAATTACAGTGCCTTTTACCTGCCTCAGTGAACACAGAGTGGGTGTTTATCGTATGTGCAGTGTTCATATATGTTTATAGTATTATTATCAGAATGAGGTTGGCATTTGGTAATGGTGTGTGAGCCAAAAATAGTGATTACAACACTGCTGATATGGCAGTGAAGTGCGGGCAATTACAGTGCCTTTTACCTGTCTCAGTGAACACAGAGTGGGTGTTTATCGTATGTGCAGTGTTCATATATGTTTATAGTATTATTATCAGAATGAGGTTGGCATTTGGTAATGGTGTATGAGCGAAGGTAATGGTGAGTGAGCGAAAAATAGTGATTTTAGATCGCTCACTTCTAATGGCACTGCCCATCCAGTGATAGTCAACGAAATCATGAAACCTACATCATTGCAGAGCCGAAGGTTAGTACTTTCTAATGGTACCTTATTTTTCGCTCTAGATTTATTCTGTGCAGAGTTATAAAGGTTTAAAGTTTGTTTACATTTTGGTCGAAACCCCTGCGGGAGAGGCCAGTCGGGGCAAAACAATGCCTGCGGTTAAAGGGTTAAAGGAATGGGAAATGAATACAGGGCCAAAGCAGGGAAGGAGTTGGAATCAGTGAATTGGAATGAAATGGATCCGGACAACTTGTGCAATGCATACAGGGATGGCTTAGTTAGGAATGCTAAACCGTTGTGTGGTGTGGCAAGTATAACAACAAAGGAGAAACGTAAGGCACAGTGGGATGAAGAAGTTAAGAGAGCAATGGAGGAAAGGAGGAAGAAGTGGCTAGAGTGGATACAGGACAGGGGTTCAATTGAAATAAGAACTGTATATACTGAGAGCAAGAAGCATGCACAGGCTAGTGAAGAGGAAAAAGATGGAGGTAAATGATGATCTAGGAAAATGAAAGCAAATTACTCTGAAAATAGGAAGTTATTCTGGAAGTGCAGAAATGTAGATGAATGGGAATGGAGAGAGCAGGGCAGCTGTAAACATGACTGGTTTTAGGGGTGTGCAGAGAAGGCATGCAGTGCCAGGAAACATGACACTTGTAGAAGTGAAGAACGCTGTGAAACTGGTGAAAAATGGGAAAGCAGTTGGCATTGATGAGGTGTACGAAGAGATGATTAAACGTAGTGGAGAGGGCGAAATAAAGTGCTTGTTAAAGATATGTAAGAAGGAATGGATGAGTGAAACTGTGCCAGCAGAGTGGAAAAAGGTTGTGACTGTACCCCTGTACAAAAATAAAGACAATCGAAGTGAGTGCAAGAATTATCGTGGCAAAAGTCTATTGAGTGTAGTAGGGAAGGTATATGGAAGAATTATTAAAGAGAAAGTATGCGAGATATCAGAAGGCCTAGTGTGTGACGAACAAGGTGGCTTTAGGAACTACAGAGGGTGTATGGATAAAATATCTGCAGTGAAACAGACAGAGGAGAAGGCTTGTGAGAAGGACTATATGGTGTTTTTGGCATTTATGGATCTGAAAAAATGCACACAACAAAGTAGACAGAGAAGAATTAAGGAAGGTTTTGTGCATGTACGGTTTAGATGTTAAGCTGCTAGGTGTCGATAAAAGTTTTTATGATGGTAGTGAGGCATGTGTAAGGGTAAATGGGCATCAAAGAGAATGGGTCATGATCAATGTGGGCATGCGACAAGGTTGTGTGATGTTCCCATGGTTGTTCAATATACATATATGGATGGGGCGATAAGACAAGTAATAACACGAGTGATGGAGTGAGGGATGGCGCTGGTAGTAAATGGTGATGGATGGAATATCTCAAATTTGATGAATGCTGATGATGCAGTACTACTTGCATACACCAGACAAGAGCTTGGTAGACTAGTGCAGAGTTTTGTAGATGTCTGTGAGCATTGTGTCTGAAGAGTAAAGGTAGAAGAGAGTAAAATGATGGTTATTGAGAGAGGTGACTCCTGGTGTGATATTACAGTGGATGGAGAGAGATTGGAATTGGTGAGAGTTCACATACCTGGGTACAGAGCCAGAAAATGAGAGGAAAATGTGCAAAAGAAGTGGAAAGTAAAGTGACACAAGGAAGGAAAATAGCTGGTGCTATGAAGGCCTTGATAACAGAGGTGTGTTACAGCTGTGCAAGGCTTACATGAAGGTGTGTTAGTGCCAGCTTTAACCCCTTCACCATGATGACACTTAAACGTTGTCATAACCCCCCAGAGCGCACATACTCTGATGCCCATATGTCATCATATATCAATGTGACCAAAGAAGAGGGGTTTGTTTATTGTGCAGGGGACTTTCATATTGGCTAGAACATGTTACTGAGGATTAAATAAGCTCCACCCATTTTTCTTTTTTTCTTAAGCCAATCCCAATAAATATGGGAGGTCACGTGACCACCGGCGTGCTGGATAGGAACACTGCATGCTGCCATGATCAGCCTTGGCTGTGAATCAGAGGGGAGTGTTTTGTTGCTCCCTCCACAGTAAATTATGGCGCTGTTCTTGAGGAATCTAGCGATTTCTTGAGTGATGAGTATCAGCCATTGATGCAAGACTCAGATATCAATGAGTCATCCAGTGAAGAACTAGAGAGTGATGAATTTGATGATATTGATGAGAAATAAGTTGATGATGGCTGGCATCTGATAAGCAACATATTTGGTGACTCACGTCCCAACCACGTACCTGAATTTACGAGTGATTTTTTTCGGACTGAACCCAGCAACTAAAGAATCTGAAATTGTGTCACCTTTGGACTCTTTCAAAATAATTTTTGATGCTGATGTGGCGAAGAAAATATCACTGGCACAGCCACGATATGCCACAGCCTGGGTCAAGCAGAGGCCAGAAGACCTAGAAAATATAGGCCTAGATGTGAGTTCCGAGACAATGTTTCTAATAAGTACAATGAATTAATTTGTATTTACATAATCTTTCACTGCACTGTATTATTTATGATAAACCTAATAAAAGATATCTTTTGATTTGTATTATTTTTTTTATAAACACATGCAGTGGCAGATCCAGTCTTACACACATAGGCCTATACTAACATACACACATATACACAAACATACAAAACACCACATATATTTCTGCAAGGTAGCAACTTTTCCCTGGAAAAGCAGTGTGGGGGAATGAGCAGGGGAAGCCTCGTACAGGGTACCACGTGAGATTAGTCACCCTTGAGGCAAAGGAGTTAACATATAGGTGTGAGACTACGAGCAGTGGAGATGGGACTGTTGAGGAATGTGCGTGGAGTACAAACAGTGGATAGGATACGAAATAAAGTGATTTGTGAAGTCTGTGGACACCAGAATCAAAGCGAGTGTACTAAGATGGTATGGTCATGTGGAGAGAATGGATGGCAATACAGTGGTGAAAAAGTTATATCTGAGTGAATTTGTAGGTGGGAAGAAGTAAGGTAGGCCAAGGAGAAGGTGGAGAGACATGGTGGATAAGTGTGTGAGGAACAGAGGTATGGAAGTGGGTGGGGCTAAGGGACTGACAAAAGACTGAGTTGGATGGATGAATTTTATGCATAAAAGTACATGACCAGGGATCTGGCACCCTTTCTTAATGTAACAGCATTCGGACTGGCTCTATTGGATAGGTATATGGCAAGCTACAGTACGTGGTGACACCTTATGGCCTATCAGATGGTGCCAGGATTTCGTGGTCTTGAATGATGAGTGAATGCGGCCCATTGAATTGGGCAAACTCTGGCTGTCTCAACGCTGCTACTCCTCACCCTGTCCTAGGGTGGGAAAAGAGGTCCGGAAGATGATGATGATGATCCTAAGCATGTGGATTAATATGGCTATGTTATTTTTAATTCACTGATAAAATTACATTACTTCCATACTTGTAAAGAGACAGGAAGCTAATAATCTGAAGTAATGGAGGAAGCGAATACATTACCCAATAATGCACAGTATAAACTCTCAAATCTGATACTGGTATGCGCTGATCCAAAGGCTGTATCAGTGTGCAGAATCACGATGACAGCTATGAAAATACTATGTAAAAAACAACCTACAATGCCGTGAACTGTAAATAAAATTAAATACAGTACCTTGCATTTGTAATATATCACCTGTGGTTATACTGGTCCACAAACCACCACCTTCAAATATGCACTGGGGTTTTCGTAAATCAGAGTTTCAGACTTAGCTTTTACAATTGCACCACAAGTAATTCTCGGAAAAAATACACATGATTTTGGGTGGCACTTTCAGAAGCTGATATAGTAACTGGGGACTTCAGTGTTAGGTTTAATGGCAATCCTTAGTGGTTGAAATTAATAAGGGTCTGAGAGGTGCAGGCCCTCAGCTAGATTTGGTTTGGAAACACTGATGCCCCCAGTCAGTAAGATTGGAAAAAAAACACTCACCCACAGGCATCTGTGGGAGTCATATTATCAATAATAACCCATATTCGTTCTCACTTTTTCCCAGTTTCAGTGGGATGGACTGATGGGGAGCAGAGAGCCTTCCTCTTTGCCATCTTCGTTATTTCATTCTCACGATCCAGTTGAACATTTACAGGAACTGCTAAATGTGTGATACCTGTCCTTCTGCAGTTATCTTCTTTCTTACATTCTTACCTTTATCATAGTTACAAGCCTAAGGAGTGTCCATATGGAAAGCCTTTTCTCAGTTTCAGTGGTGTGGTCGTCACAGAACTTTTTTATTAGAACTTAGACATTTTCTGCAAATTCATCCCAAATGCTAAATTATCTTCCAGCAAAACTACTCCTTTACTTGGGCTATGTTATCTTTGTTGTTGCTGTTATGGTCCCAGGCACAACTAGACTTGCTTAAAATAAATATATATTGTAACCACAATACAGATACTCAAAATCCTTAATATGAAAACACTGAACCCAATAAACAAAATACACAGGGTTAATTACATTTCTGGTAGCTGTGGTAGGCCCATGAAGAGGTGAACTGGGAGGCTTAGGCTGAGAAGGTGGTAGGGAGAGAAATGGGTGACAAAGGAGTAGGGGTAGGGGGGGGGGAAAGAAAGGAAAGGGGAGGAGGGAAGGGAAGGAGGGGAGGAGGGATGGGGGACAGTATCAGCAGGAGGGGTAATGAGAATGGGAGAGGGGAGGGAAGGGGGAAGGACAGGGGAGGGGGGAAGGGGAAAGGACAGGGGAGGGAAGGGGGAAGGACAGGGGAGGGGGGAAGGGGAAAGGACAGGGGAGGGGGGAAGGGGAAAGGACAGGGGAGGGGGGAAGGGGAAAGGACAGGGGAGGGGGGAAGGGGAAAGGACAGGGGAGGGGGGAAGGGGAAAGGACAGGGGAGGGGGGAAGGGGAAAGGACAGGGGAGGGGGGAAGGGGAAAGGACAGGGGAGGGAAGGGGGAAGGACAGGGGAGGGGGGAAGGGGAAAGGACAGGGGAGGAAGGAAAAGGATCAGTTGGAGGCTGTAAACAGGAGGGGAAAGAGGAAGAGGGAGAGAGAAGTGGGGGGGGGGGTAAGAAGGGAGAGGGAGAGGTAGGAAAAGAGGATCTTAGTTGGAGATAAGACAGATGGAAGATGAGATTGGGGGGTGGGGGGAGGCAGGAACAAGGAAGAAGAGAGGAGAAGATTTAAAGGAGAGAGAGAAATACAAAAGGGAAGGGAGGGAGGTGGAGGAGAGAAACCTGGGTAGGGAGACCAAGGAGGGAGTAGGGTAGAGGACAAGGATGGGAAAAAGGGAAGAGGAAGGGGAGTAGGAGAGGGAGGGAGAGAGAGAGAGAGAGAGAGAGAGAGAGAGAGAGAGACTGTATTGGTCTGGTTAGCCTACACAACTCTAGGGTATGGCTGTCACAGGAACATCACAGGGACAGCTAAGAGGAGAAGGGGGAGGGGGCAGAAGAGTATGGAAGAAATGAGGGCAAGAGGAAGGGTGGAGAGGAGAGGAAAAGACGAGGGGTGAAGGAGAAAGGGAAAGAGGAAGGGTGGAGAGGGGAGGGAATGAGGAGAAGCAAAGGAGAGGGAAAGAAGTAGGGTGAAGAAGTGTAAGGGATGGATGGGAGAAGAGGTGAAATTAGTAAGGTTAATAAAGGATAGAAAAGGGGAAAAGGATAGAAAGTGAAAAATGGAAACAGAAAAATGAAAAGTAAAAAGCAATGAGAAGATAGGGAAAGATTGGGGGGGAGGGGGGGATGACAGAGAAGTGAAACAAATGGGATGGAATGAGGGGCAGGAGGGGAGGATTAGTAAAAGGTTGAGAGAGAGAGAGAGAGAGAGTGTGTGTGTGTGTGTGTGTGTGTGTGTGTGTGTGTGTGTGTGTGTGTGTGTGTGTACAGTACTCTAATTTCCTTATCACCCTCTAGCTCCCACCTGCCATGACCTGACAATCTGACCTGACCTTCAAGCAAATCTGACCCTTCCAGTCCAGGCCTACACTTGCTCTGTCCCTCCCCCTGACATCAGACTTGTGTCCACAGTGATGTCAACCTATTTCTGTATACCAACCTTTTCCTCAGCATTTGTGATCTTGACATTTAAAAATTTTTCACTTTTCTTGATTTCACTTATTCATGATATATTTATTAATCATCTTTTGTGTGTGTGTGTGTGTGTGTGTGTGTGTTTTTACCTTTTGGCCCCTTTAATAGCCTTTTATTCTTTTCTTACCATCACTCTCTGTCTCTCTTGTGACATCAACCTTTTGTTCCTTTCTTGACATCAACCTTTTGTTCCTTTCTTGACATCAACCTTTTGTTCCTTTCTTGACATCAATCTTTTACTCCTTTCTTGAAATCAACCTTTTGTTCCTTTCTTGATGTTAACCTTTTATTCCTTGCCTGAGACCAACCTTTTGTTCCTTTGT
The DNA here is from genome assembly GCF_032717465.1 of Coenobita brevimanus. Taxonomy (NCBI): domain Eukaryota; kingdom Metazoa; phylum Arthropoda; class Malacostraca; order Decapoda; family Coenobitidae; genus Coenobita; species Coenobita brevimanus. Next base: position 1,095,052 of record NC_137006.1, on the reverse strand, counting down.
GACAATAACCGTCTGTTCCTTGCTTGACATTGCTGATCTTTTTGTCTCTTGCAAAATCTTTGTCTGATAACATTCTGCCCCCCCCCTCCCCCATTTCTGAGGAGGGCAGCATCAACATTTTCCTGGTTTTAAAATCCATATCTTTCTTGTAACATCAACCTTTCATCCTATTTTATATTACACCATTTGAGGAGCTGATGAGTAATACTTTCAAGACTGGGCAGTATAGGTGCCTGGTTATACAACTGTCAACCCATTCCTTATCCCCCAAAAGGAGGATGGTGAGCTGCAGTAGAAGGGCAAATTCATTCAGCAGTCCACTGAACCTGGGAATACAACAACTACTACTACTACATATAAGTTTGTCCCTTACACACAAACATTAGAAGATAATTGCAGTAAGCCTCATCATCCTTCTCTCCTCTTTTCGATTCTGATGGCTCTGTTGCTATTTCTTCTACTGATAAAGCAAATCTCTTCGCTTAGACTTTCTCCTCCAATTCCACCTTAGACAATTCTGGTGCTGTTCCTCCATCACTTCCCCCCTCAGACTTCCTCATGGCTGACATTAAAATTTACACAGCTGATGTATTTTCTGCCATCACTGGCCTCAATACTAACAAGGCATACGGGCCTGATGGAGTCCCTCCTGTTGTCCTCAAGAACTGTGCTTCAGTGCTTACACCCTGCCTAGGTAAACTCTTTCGCCTTTGTCAACTTTTACCTTTCCTTCTTGCTGGAAGTTTGCTCTCATTCAGCCAATCCCAAAGAAGGGTGACCATTCCCAACCCTCTAACTATCGTCCAACTGCTTTAACATCCTGTGTCTCAAAAGTTTTCAAGTCAGTTCTTAACAGAAAAATTTTAAAGCATCTTTCCTATCACAACCTTCCTTCTGATCGTCAGCATGGGTTCCATCAGGGACGCTCCACTGGTGATCTTCTCACCTTCCATTTAGACTCCTGGTCATCCTCCTTTTGGGACTTTGGCAAAAGATTTGTCATTGCACTTGATATCTCAATGGCTTTCGATCGAGTCTGGCATAAATCTTTAATTTCCAAACTACCCTCTTAAGGTTTCAGTCCTTCTATCTGTGCCTTCATCTATAGCTTCATTTCTGGTCATGCTATAGCCGCTGTTGTAGACAGCCATCGTTCTTCTCCTAGATCTATCAACAGTGGTGTTCCTCAGAGCTCTGTCCTATCACCAACTCTCTTCCTTTTATTCATCAATGACCTTCTAAGCTGTACATCTAACCCTATCCACTCGTACACTGATGATTCCACCCTTCACCTTTCCACTCCGTTCCCGCAATGTCCATCTCAGCAGTTACTTCAAGAAACAAGGGATGAGGCTATGGCACATCTAATGTCTGACTTGGCTTGTATCGGTAAAAATAATCTTCTTGTTTTTAATACATCAAAAACTCAGTTTTTACACCTATCAACCTGACACAATCGGCCACAGGAGTACCCACTAATGTTTAATAATACTCAGTTTAATCCTGCATCATCCTTGAACATGCTTGAGGTTTCATTCACAAGGGACTTGTCTTGGAAAGATCATAATGCACCTCTTGTAAAATCTGCTTCTAAGAGATTAGGTGTGCTAAGCCGACTCCGTGCCTTCTTTACCCCAGAACAGTTGTTGACTTTATAAATGAGTTTCATTCGCCCCTGTTTAGAGTACAACTCATGTGCAGGGAGGCTCCCCACATACAGCTCTTCTCAATAGGGTGGAGTCAAAGGCTTTTCATCTTATCAACTCTCCTCCACTTACTGGCTCCCTTCAACCTCTGTCTCTTTGCGGTAATGTTGCATCTTCATCTCTTTTCTATCGTTACTTCCATGGTCGCAGCTCCTCTGAACTGTCTGCTTGCATCCCACCACCTGTATGTCGGGTGCGTAGAACCTGTCTAGCGAGAAACTCTCATCCCTTTTTTGTCCAACTCTCTAATGCAAGAGTTAACCGTTATTCCCAGTCCTTCATTTATGCAACAGGTCAACTCTGGAACTGTCTCCCTCTGTCGGTATTTCCTACTTCCTATGATCTCTAGTCTTTCAAACACAGTGTGTCCAGGCATCTCAAAATGAATGGATCTTGAATTTGGCTCTCTTTTTGTATTGTTTTTGTTTTTTCTTGTAAGGAACAGTTTGCGGGCTACTGGCCTTTGGTTCCTTCTTGCTTGGGGGGGGGGGGGAAGCCAGTTGACTTTTGTTAGGGGCCTCCTATAACAGTATGATATTACTTTCTGTCCCTTCCTTTCTTACCATTTTGTCCACTTTTCTGACACCAACATTTTGCCTATATTCCCTGACAAGTCTTTTAAATGCAGTATTAAGAAAACTGGATAACTAGTAGGCTGGTTGGGCCATGTTAGGCAACTCCTGTAAAACTGAGTAACCAGACTATGAGATTAAGTCAAGGATAGCAAAGGGGGCTCTCCCCCACCCACTAAACCCACCAGCTTAAACTTATAAGAAACAGTGAGAAAGATGATAATGAAAATGGGAAGAAACAATTCCTTTCCATTTTCTTCTTGTTAAGTCTACGCTCTGTCCACTTCTATACTGTGACATAAACTCTGTCACTTCTATTTCTTGACAACAACAAAACCAAACAACTTCCAGACTTTCCATTACATTAATTTGGTGCCTTTCTTGAATTTCTATACCCAGACACATTCCCGGAGGGGTGGTGACAAATAAATCACCTTCATGTCATCTTTTTCTTCGCCTTCAGACTGCTCTCTCTCAAATTCACACCCCGTCTCCTATTTACAGTAAAAGTCCTATTATTCAGCAGCTGATTATTCGGTAGATCCGGCATTTCGGCAGTTTTGAGAAATAGTCCCATTTATGAAAATCTTTGATTGTTCGGCAGATGTCCGGAATCATCTCGGCAGCCCAGGAAGTGTTATCTGTGACTTGTAGGACTAATGTTTCATTACACTTCTGTATATTCACTAATTTCTATATTTTTTTCAGATTCAGGTATAGTACTGTATTGATTACAATACTGCACAGTATCATACAGTACAGTAACCACTCCCTCCAAATTGGCGAGGGTTACGTTCCAAGCCCCCTCACTAATTCTTGAAATTCGTTCATTATTGACGCCTTCCTGAAAGTGACATTTACTAGTAATTGCGTAGCCCATGAACCACTAATACTGTAATGCATTACGCATAAATGGTGCTTGTTAAATCAGTTTCCCCGTTGTTTTTAGCTGTACGGCTGTGACAGCTCTAGTATTTTTATTCCTCAGCATAATGGTGGAAGGGACTGTCCTGTTTAACTAAACCTAACCTAACCGAGTTTAACTGTACTTAATACTTTAACCAAACCTAAGCTAACTTAAAGTCAGAAAAATACTGAAAAATAAACTGGAGGAATATGAATTGCTAAGGTCTCTCTGATGAAAGTTAAACGTACATTTAGCGCTCATTCTTTTGTTCGTTTTTGTGTTTAATGTGAAAGAGAGAGTATTGATGCAAACAGTAATATATCCCATTAACCCCTTAATAACCTCCGGCACTGAAAAACCCTTTACATTACCGATGTCAGTGATGTCAAGTTAGTGTGAGCTATAAAGAAAACTGAACAATTATGGGGAGGGAACGAAGGTCACTGGTATGTTTACACGACTCTACGCTATGATTCCAAGCAGTCAGGCGGTCGGTTAATCTCGGATGTTTTCGCCCATTTGGTAAATGCCCCGTAACTTTATCAATTTTTCCATGACTCATAGCGAATCATAGCATGGGTTTAGGAAGCTAAATAACACATTGCTAGGTGAGCCAAACGATTATCTTCACATCTTTAAGAAAAACAAATTGAATTCAGAGGAATGGAAGAAACTTACTCTACGTACTCAAAGAGGGATTAAATTTCTTCCATTTTCTTAACCCTTTAACCGCGGGTGTCATTCCAGAATGACATTGCAAAAACTGGACCAAACCGCGGGTGTCATTCTCGAATGTTTGTGAATATTTTGAATACCCCGCGTTTTTTCCGTGCGCCAATTGTTTCAAGGGAGAGTAGCTATTAAGTTCTTTCACTCCAGCCGACCCCCACCTCCCCCCCTGGGGCCCCACCTCCCCCCCTGGGCCCCCCACCCCACCCCGGACCAAACACGCATCAGTATCTGTCCAGCTGTGTGAGCGACAACACTGCTGATGTGGAAGTGAAGTGCAGGCAATTACAGTGCATTTTACCTGCCTCAGTGAACACAGAGTGGGTGTTTATCATATGTGCAGTGTTCATATATGTTTATAGTATTATTATCAGAATGAGGTTGGCATTTGGTAATGGTGTGTGAGCGAAAAATAGTGATTACAACACCGCTGATATGGCAGTGAAGTGCGGGCAATTGCAGTGCCTTTTACGTGCCTCAGAGAACACAGAGTGGGTGTTTATCGTATGTGCAGTGTTCATATATGTTTACAGTATTATTATCAGAATGAGGTTGGCATTTGGTAATGGTGTGTGAGCGAAAAATAGCGATTACAACACCGCTGATGTGGCAGTGAAGTGCGGGTAATGAGAGTGCCTTTTACCTGCCTCAGTGAACACAGAGTGGGTGTTTATCGTATGTGCAGTGTTCATATATGTTTATAGTATTATTATCAGAATGAGGTTGGCATTTGGTAATGGTGTATGAGCGAAGGTAATGGTGTGTGAGCGAAAAATAGTGATTTTAGATCGCTCACTTCTACTGGCACTGCCCATCCAGTGATAGTCAACGAAATCATGAAACCTACATCATTGCAAAGCCGAAGGTTAGTACTTTCTAATGGTACCTTATTTTTTGCTCTATATTTATTCTGTGCAGAGTTACTGAAAGTGACAGTGATATACAGTGATGCGAGTGACGTGCTTTACCAATAATTGTATAATGGATAATGTAGTAATAAGGGATATTTTGCCTAGAAAAAAATGTAAATATTGGCCAGTACAATAAGTGATATTGTAATAAGAGAATCTGCAGCACTTGTGTAATTCTGCGGCACTTGTGTAATTCTGTGATGCGACAGTGACGCAATATAGTAATAAGTGCTGTGTAAATACAATGTATATTGCCCAGATTATATGTAAAATAATATTAGAAGTTAGAAATAATGAAAAGATCGCCCGAAACGTCAGTGAGCGCGTGACACCGCAGTGAAGTGCCTTTTACCTACCTTAGTGAACACAGAGTGGGTGTTTATCGTATGTGCAGTGTTCATATATGTTTATAGTACTATTATCTGAGAGTGGTTGGCATTTGGTACTGGTGTGTGGGGCGTAAAATAGTGATTTTACACCCCTCACTTCTAAAGGCACTGCCCGTCCTGTGAAAGTCAACAAAGTCATGAAACCTACATCAATGGAAAGCTGAAGGTTAGTACTTTCTAATGGTACCTTTTTTTTTTTTTTTCTCTAGCTTTACTCTGTGCAGAGTTATTAAGGTTTAAAGGTTTGTTTACATTTGGCTGAAACCCCCGCGGGAGAGGACAGTCAGACCAAAACAATACCCGCGGTTAAGGGGTTAAAGATGTGAAGATAATTGTCTGGTGCACCAAGCAATGTGTTATTTAGCTTCCTAAACCCATGCTATGATTCATGGGAGAAGTTACAAAGTTACGGTGCATTTACCAAATGGCCGAAAACATCTGAGATTAACCGACCCTCTGACTGCTTGGAATCGTATCATAGAGTCGTGTAAACATACCAGTGACCTTCGTTCCCTTCCCATAATTGTTCACAGATTTTTCATAGCTCACTAACACGACATCACTCACATCGGTACTGTAAAGGGTTGTTCAATGCCGGAGGTTATTAAGGGGTTAATGGATACATTACTGTTTCCATCAATACTCTCCCTTTCACATGGGATAAAAAAAAAAAAAAAAAAAAAAAAGAATGAGTGCTAAATGTACGTTTAACTTTAATCAGGAAGACCTTACCAATTCATATTCCTTCACTTTATTTTATGCAGTTTTCCGACTATTTTATTTTGTTTGGAAAAAGTACTGTATACACCACTCACTCCACACATATTTGTAATAATATAAGTAGTGATGAGTTCACCAATACAAGTGATGTACTGAGCTGGTAGGTAATATTCCGTATCATTTTGGCCATCCAGGAAGTGTTATCTGACTTGTATGCCTACTGTGTCATTACACTTGTAAATGTTCACTAATTTATATATATATTTCAGATTCAGGTATAGTACTGTATTGATTGCAGTATTGTACAGTATACAGTACTCTCTCCAAACACAGTTGTAATACCATAAGTGGTGATGACAGTGTTCACCAATATATTTAAGGTACTGAGTGGGTAGGTTTTTGATTATTCGGCAAATCCAATATCTCGGCATCATCCCGGTCCCATAGATGCCGAATAATGGGACTTTTACTGTACCTCTTCAATCTAACATTTCTTCTCATGCTTGTTTTCCCCCTCCCCCACTCTACCTAACTCGCATACACTCTCCTGGTCAGTATTTCTTTTTCTATTCTCTATATGGTCAAAATAAAAATTAACAAAAAATTCCCCATTGTAACAACTCTCATCACTCCCTTCTCTTCCTACTCATGCCAAAATCCCTCTCAGCCCTTCTTTTATCACTTATCTCCACCCTCCCTCCTATATTCATAAAAACTCCATCTAACAAACTAATCCAACACATACTATGGTTCATTTGTGAACCTGGCATAGATATATTCTTTTTGTTGAATTCTCCCATAGCTCAATGTCAATATATGACATTACTACAGCCTTGAATCACTGTCACAGCACTTCTTTGTGACTAACACCATATCCTAGTATGTATATTTTGTTACCGTATATGTCAGCATTCAAGATGGAGATAAGGTAATTTTATCCTTAATAATAGCAGAAAATTCTTACAAGGAACTTAGCAAATAAGGGACTGAATAAAGGCTGTTAGAGATTGAGAAGCATCAGCTGCCACCATTAGGTGACCAGGCCTAACACATGCAATTATGTTGGGAACCTTCATAAATGAATAAACAAACAAAACATACAGCCTCTATTAAACATTTCACTCATTAACTTAAACTGCTCCGACATACAATTGCTTTCAAAATGAGTTAATGCTTTTCAGTTATAAACAACCTACTGTACCACAAAAAACTTCAGACAAAGTCCTAACATGACTTCCCACTACTGTACTTCAATGCACTAACTGGGATCCAGATATATGAAAAGGAACAGAAGAGTAAGTTTATTGAATGTGGTAGGGAAGGTACATGGAAGAATAATTATAGACAAAGTAAGAGAGATATCAGAAGTCCTTGTGAGTGATGAACTGGGTGGCTTTAGGAGTGGCAGAGGATGTGTGGATCAAGTATTTGCAGTGAGACAGATAGCAGAGAAGGCTTGTGAGAAGGACCATAAGGTATTTATGGCATTCATGGATCTGTAAAAAGCATACAACAAAGTAGACAGAGAGGGAATGTGGAAAGTTTTGCACACGTATGGTGTAGATGGTAAGCTGCTAGGTGCCGTCAAGAGTTTTTACAATGGTAGCGAAGCATGTGTAAGGGTTAATGGGCATCTATGTGCGTGGTTCATGATCGGTGTGGGCGTGCAACAAGGTTGTGTGATGTCCCCATGGTTGTTCAATGTATATATGGATGGGGTGATGAGAGAAGTGAAAACATGAATAATGGAGAGAGGGATGGCACTGGTAATGAATGGAATATCTTAAATTTGTTGTATGCTGATGATGCAGTACTGCTTGCAAGTACGGGACAGGAACTTGGTAGACTAGTGCAGAGTTTTACTGATGACTGAGCGTGCCTTGAGAGTAAATGTAGAGAAGAGTAAAGTGATGGTTACTGAGAGAGAAGGGGACTCCCAGTGTGATATCACAGCAAATGGAGAGAGACTGGCATTGGTGTGAGAGTTCAACTACTTGGGTACAGTGACAGAAAAAGAGAGGAAAATGTCCAAAAGAAGTTGAAAGCAGAGTGACACACGGAAGAAAAGTAGCTGGTGCAATGAAGGCTTGATAAGAAACAGAGGCTTGAGTGTTGCAGCTGCACAAGGCTTCTATGAGGAAGTGTTAGTGCCAACTCTAACATATGGGTGTGAGACTATGGGGTGGCATGAAAAAGAAGAGTCAAGAGTAAGAGCAGTGGAGATGGGACTGGAGGAATGTATGTGGAGTACAGAGGGTGGATAGGACACAAAATAGTGTGATTCGTGAAAGGTGTGGAGTGAGGAAGCCATTGGACACCAGAATCGAAGAGAGTGTCCTGAGATGGTATGGTCATGTGGAAAGAATGGATACCAGTAGAGTGGTGAAACAGGTATACCTGAGCAAATTTGAAGGAGGGAGGAGGCAAGGTAGGCCATGGAGAAGGCGGAGAGATATGGTGGATGAGTGTCTGAGGAAGAGAGGTCTGGAAGTCGGTGAGGCTAGGGAACTGACAAGATATCAAGCTGGCTGGATGAATGTTGTGAGGAGAAATGCATGATCAGGGATTTTGGTACCCTTAGCGAGCATGGCAGCGTCCGGATTGACTCAAACGGATACGTTTGTGTGAAGCTGCAGAATGTGGTGAATGTTTTTTGGTGTATCCGGTAGAGCTGGGATTCCTAGGGCTTGAATGATGAGTGAATGGATGTGTGGCCTATTTGAAATGGGCAAGTTTGTGCTGTCTGGACATTGTTACTCCTCACCCTGCCCTTGGGTGGGAAAGGAGGTCCGGATGATGATGATGATGATGATGATGATGATGATGATGATGAACAGAAGAATAGGAAAAAATGGCAAGAATCATACCACTCATTTTCAACGGTCACAAAACCCTGAGAAATCCGATTACTGCTCTCTCATCATTGGAGACATATGGGATAGAAGAAAGACAAACTGGGCACATTCTTTTAAGTGAGTCTATGGTTTCATTTCCCATCATTAATGCTCCAGTAGGTACAATACAGCTTGCACTTTCACAGCCAGATAAAATAACAGTACAGTATCATAATATCAACTTCATGTCCCTGGAATCCAAAACATCCACAGTGGCTACCGGTACTGATTCATCAACATGTCTTACAAATAAAAACTGTTGTACACTGATTCCAGCCAATATATCTTGAACCACCAATAACTCTTCTCTACACTTACCATTCCCCACACCTTTGACCGCTACAATTTCCCCGACCGAAATAAAACATCTGGTGTCTGCCTATATATAATTCTTAGGGACACCAATACCACAAGGAGGGTTACTGAGTTTATAAGCCACTCACTATTTTGGATTTCCCTTAGTTTAACAAAACCTAACAGAGCTAGCCAAAATATATTACAGTACTCAAGTGTACCAACTGCAGCAAAACGGCTGATATCCCAGAACCACCTCCTCTCCATACCAGTACAGAGAACCCTCAATGACCCACCTGCTACTAGCACAGGACCCCGTTGTGCTGGGTTTGCTGCGACTGTTGCGTTTAGAGGACAGCGGTGACTTTTTGGCTCCGTGTGTTCGCTTCCAGCTCCCTATGGCAAACAGGAAAGAAGGTAAAACTATATTAATTAAAGTCAGTGGTAGGTGGAGATGCCCACCATCCACTCACTTCATGTAATGCTACCTCCACATGAACCTACAATGATCAATAACCTAGTCTCCTGTACACCGAAAAACTATTTATTACACATGGGTGCTTAACTATAGCATTTACCCTGAGGTAAGGGGAGAGAGAATACTGCTCCCATAATTCCTTGTTGCTGAGTAGGTGAGGGGAGTGAGGTACATGAAGCCTCTTACCCTCTAAAATCTGCAAAACTGTTCTCTGACCTGGGTCCTACACTTGTGTTGCATATTTAGTCAATTTCAATTTTATATATATTCTGAGTATACACTCATTAAACAAATTCAGATCCTATTCCATTCACTTACACAATACAAAGTATTGGGTGGGTGGCTACTACTGTCGCAGGAGGTACTACCATGGAAGAACGTGGGGAACACAACCACACTCAACAACACAGTCCAAGTCCAGGCTGGGAATTCTACTTAAACATAATTCCCATACACAGCTCATCCTCTTGGGGGTTTGCCTCCTTCATTTTGCATGCATCTCACTACATGGAAGAACCCTGCTCTGACCCTGGTGTAGCACTGTTTGCTACAGGAAGGTGGCTGCTTCCTTGTGGCCAATGGGTCTGTTCAGCCATGAAGACTGGGATAAAGCAGCAACAACTGCTGCCCTAATAATCTATGTTCACTTACTCTCCTATGTAGTTCCTCAAGTCATCCTCATTTTTATACCTACAAAACTCTTGCCAGACTCAGTTCTTTGACACTATGCTTAACCTACAGACAATGTGCATGGCTAATTTGTTACATGAAACCTACCCCCCCCCCCCCCCAAAAAAAAAAAAAAAAATCTCCTGGTACTTCAAAACAGAAGCTAAGAAACACAAAGGTATATGATGTTGTCAACACTGACCAATGAAAGTATCATACATCGTCACTCTTCGTTTAAGCCCATGAAGGCTACTTGTACTTTATTCACTTAGTTGTACGTACTGTATTGTTTCACTGTATCCCGAGACCAAAATCCAATCTAGTCTACTCACTGCAACCCAACTATCATTAAAACCTAAAAACAAATACGATTTAACCAAACAAAATCATAACTTTAGTCTCTTGAGATGTAGTTTTCATATTAACAAAGCTAAACAAAATTATTTTTAAATCAAACCTAGGGAGGAACAGCAGCCATATTTTTAAAAATTACCCTAATTATAATGTTAAAAATCCTCTGGAGATAGCAAGAATTATAAAGATGTCCCTGGGATGAAAGATTTAAATTAACCTAACCTAAAATAACAACCAAATCTTATCAAACCTCACATGGTACCTAACAATGTCATGATAACCATACTCCCCCCCCCCCAAAAAAAAAAATAAAGTGTTGCACGACTTGAAATAATAAAACCAAACAATAACTAACCACACCTGACACACAATTCGTGTAAAGCTAAACGTGGCAAACCATACCTGGTACCTGAATTATATAAACCTAACTATGACCTAACCTCTTCACCTGCCTTCAGCATACCTGCAGTCTGTCTGCTGTCCTTGGACTGGGCAGCGTTCCTCTTGGGTGGTACGTTTGCAGCAGCAGAAGCAGCAGTGGCCTGATCTTGTGGAGCCCGGCGACTCTCCCGCAGTCGCCGGAATGTGTCGGCCAGGAACGCCACACCCTGGGATGATGGCGACGATGGCACCGACTGCGACTGCAGGGTGAAAAGGAGCCAGGTATGAGGTAATATTCAACAGTTCCCTCATTTTAACTCAGCAGAGATTCTCATCCTTTGGCAACTTATTTCCTGCAGCTCAATAGCTGAGTAAGACAATACTATGGTTCAACATCCTTCCAACAGTACTTCATAACTCCATATTCTAGTGTTAATCTTGTTACAACTAGACATTCATGATGGAGAGAACCTAACTTTACTCCTAGTGAAAGTGTGCAGAGAACAAGTGGCACAGAAGACTTTGTAACACAACTTCCTCTGTGATTTATTTGGCGACAATAGCATTGACTGTGACTGGTATGAAGTTGTTCATTTATTTATTTATTTATTTATTTTCCGAGGGGGGGGGAGTTGGGGGGAGGGTAGTCAAATGGTGGGTGACAGAGTGACTTGGAGGCGTTTTGTCTGCGGCCACCCTTTGCGGGATTAGGGCGTCGGGCTATAGATAGATAGATTTTTTTTTAGAACAGAGGAGGATGAGTGTACGTGAATGAGGTGGTGGGGGGGAGAGGGAGCGGGAGGCCAAGGATGAGATGGAGGGATGGAGTGAAGTACCTGTATATGAGAGAGGGGGGTGTTAGCTGGGAGCAGGGCAGTGAAATGGTTGGGGACAGGGCAACGTGGAGGCGATCCATTTGTGGCCACCCCTTACGGAATTATGGCGTCTGGCAACAGATAGAGATAGATAGAGAGGCAGATAGACAGACAGATAGATGTAGATAGGTACGAGGGAAAAACAAATGAATAAAAATAATAATAATAATCCTTCTTACTTGTTGGGGAGGTGGTTCATTTGCAACAGCAGGGTTATTAATACTGTAATTCCAACAGCATTGGTCTGAATTTTGTCTAGTTGTTTTAGTGCAACCTTTCCACATCCATTTCACAAAGGTGAGCAATATTCCAGCTGAGAGAGCACATGACTTGTAAATTACAGCCAATTGCGCGTCAGTGAAGAAGTTACGGACTCTGTACAATAATTCAAGTTTCTTTGACGAGGTTTTAGCAAGTGCTCTAACATGAGAGCTCCAGCTGAAAGTATTGTAAAGTGAAACACAAAGAATTTCAATACTTCTAAAGATATGAATATTAGTAGCACTGAAGGTAACACTGGAATCAGGCAATATCTGTTCATTATGAAATTGTATATATTGGGTTTTCCTAGCATTAAATGAGACAATGTAACTTTGTCTCCATTCAGTGATCTTAGATAAGTCTTGATTTGTGAAAACTGCTGTACTGGGCTGTGAACTAGAGATATAAAACTTTGTGAATGGGTGTTTTGTGTGAATGAACTGTGATGTGAAGATACAGCAGAAGTACTCCACATGGCATCCAAGGCTCTGAATGCTGCTTCCTCAGACACTTGCTTTGCAATGATGGCACTGAAAGACTGTTTGGTAACAAGGGGAGCTGAGTATAAGCCGGTATTCTAGATGACATGAGAGGCTTTGCAACCGTTTCTTCTACAGTCTCTTTTACATATTACATAATTTTATCCTCTTGTACATTACTGCTCTTGGATGACTGCCCTTTCCTCCTTTCCTTCCTCTTCTGTCTTTCTTACCTTCTTCCTTTTCTCATCCTTCTGTCTAAGGTGACTGTACACTAAGTGACAAGCCAAATGGTTTCCTGTACACCAGGAACCCAATTACTATGCTGGACCAGGAAACCATTTTCTATGCTGGGTAGTAACTATCTGCGGTAGGTGGGGGCATTCACCATCCACTCACTCAATGTAATGCTGCTTTGGGTGTCTGCCCTTTCCTCCATTCCTTCCTTCCTCTTCTGTCTGTCTTTCCTTCATTTTTTCCTCTTCTGCCTATGGGTGACTTTACACTCCCTCTTCTGTCTTTCTTTCCTTCATTCCTTTCTCTTCCTTCTGCCTACGGGTGACTACACTGAGTGGCAAGCCAAATGGTTTCCTGTACTAGGAAACCATTTACTATGCTGGGTGGTAACCATATTACCAGATTATGGAACCTGGTAGTTTGGTGAGTAATTACATGTGTTCCAATTGGGTTGAAATGGGAGAAATGGAGTTCCCCCGAGCTAAGCCCTGTATTGGACTATATAGCCCCGCTAGGGTTACAGGAGGGAGCTACCCCTCCCGGCATGGCAGCCCGGGTGAGGCTCGAACTTGCAATCCCCCGATCCCAAGTTCAGCACGCTACCACTGTGCTACCGCGCCCCCCATCCAATTGGGTTGAGCCTGAGTAGGTTTATATCCAAGGGGTGGTTGGGGTTTATTGCTCACGTACTGCCACTCGGAGATGAGTGAGGCTGATCACTCTCATCTTTAATGTCAGGACCAACTTGCCTAGCCCCAGGTTCCTATGCTCCTCTATGGGGCGACATGGGATCGGAAGATGGATGGATGGATGGTGGTAACCATACAATCAAACTATGGTGCCTGGTGGTTTAGTGGGAAATTAAGTTGCCCCAGCCAGATTGAGCCTGTGTAGGTTTATATCCAAGGGATAGTTGGGGTTTATTGCTCACATAATGCCACTCAGGGATCAGTGAGGCTGGTCACTCTCATCTTAAATGTCAGGACGAACTTGCCTTGCCCCGGGCTCCTACACTCCTCATGGGGCAACACAGGATTAGATGATGTATGTATGTACATTATTGAGGCAAACTATGTCAGTACTAAAATAATGCCCAAATAAAAAAAATATAAAGTTGTTGTCAAGATACAAATTGCTTTGAAAAAGATGCTATGAAGCCTACAATGCCATCTACAACATGTTCAATTAGTTACAAAATCAAATCTGATATAAAAGTCATTGAGTCACACAGTATCATGGGAAAGTATCAAGTACAAGAGCCAAAAGAAAAGGTTGAGAATATAAAACATTGTGGGGTACTGGGGAAGTATTGATATGAAATGAGTAGTTCCCCAACAACTTAAAAGATCAGCGAGCGAGTCCACAGCAGGCTAAAAATTGTCTGGCATTTAGTGGTCGTGGGGTTGGGAGGGCTAGATTGAAGGGGTCGAGTGCCAACCTTTATACGAGCATGCACCTGTTAATGTGGCTATGCTGTTGAAACTGCTGTAGTACCTTTAGACTGGCTTTTACCATCTGTATGGGTATGCATGTATGACATGGGTATTGGATATTGATGATTGTATGCCACTGCAATTAACTGTGTTCCTCTCATACCTCCAAGAACTGACATTTCCAGAAGATGGTTAAGCACACAAAATCAATTTTACTTTAACTTCATGGTTAATAAGCAAGTAAAAGATGTGTCTATCAAAAACTTAATTAGTAAAATCAAGTGATGAATATCTGCACTGGAGAATATGAAGAGGTAGTTTAAAAATGCAAGAAAAGAGAAGTGATGTAATAAATTGTAACAGAAGGAGAACAAACAGAAAACCAGAAAACCGTGGATATAATTGTGCAAACAGGGAGAAAAGTAGAATGAACGTGTAGTTTTGGAAATTACTGCAAGGAGATTGGCTGCAGCAGTGTTGTGGAGATTCTTGGACTGACAGGTGAGAATGGTGTTAGGGACAATTTTTTCAGACTAAAATGGCATGGGTGACTACTACAATTTGGCAATTCACAGAGATATAGTTGGTGTTCATTTATAAGTATTCATAAAGTTATTCATTTTTCTGTAAGTCCCCCCCCCCAACCATGTGGTAAAAGCATGTTTCACTATAACCTTGCCAGCACATGTCCTTGACCAAGTGAGAACTTACTGTATATATTCACATTTAACCAACACAAGAAAATGCTCATGAAGATGTGTCACCAGATTCATCTATACATGAAGCCAATGAACTGCAGGTTGAAGCTGCCATTCTGCAGTTCGCTATCTGCCTTGAGTAGAATTGGGATTAAGTTGAGAGACAGATGTAAAGCTGGAAGCAGAGCTGCCCAGCTACACTGGTGCCACTGTATGAAACCTTCCCTCTGCAGCACCACACAAGAGAACAGCAGTTCCAATGACAGAGTTGCTACAATCAAGTAAGCAAAAGATCTACAGACCCTACTGTACAGGCATGAATGAACTCTAGGAATAGGCAACAGACATAATTATGAGTAGTAACATCATACCATTAAAGCACCTTCATCTGAATGGGACTCAAACCCACCCTGCCACACACACACACACACATACACCCCAGCCAACCATAGTGCCAGAAGAACTTAAATTCACTCCCACCCACCCTGGAATAAGTTGATATGTGTGTTGGAAAGGAAAACTGTTATAACTGAAGGACAGCACATCTTCTGGACCTGTAGTGGCAAGGTATATTTCAGCATTACGCAGGTGAATGTGCTTTAATATTTAAGGTCTGATGTTACAACAACTTGCTGTTTATATATACCAAGAAATACAAGATGGATCAGTTCAAAATGCAACCAGGCAGACAAACTGACCTGGCCCTGATGGTCCAGTCGGCCAGGGGAGAGAGGGTTACTTCCTAGGCTACCTCCCCCTCCACCCCCTCCGCCTCCCCCTCCCCCGTCGCTGAGTCGCAGTCTGTTGCGCAGCGGGTATGATTTCAGGATACCACCACCCCCCGGGGACTTGTCTGTGTCTGTTGGCCAGAGACAATATACAGAAGGTGCTACAGTGATGAATATTATGCAAAAACATTATCACTGACAGAAGAGGGAAAAAGTACAGTTATTAAAGCTATTATTGCTGATTTAAACAGCATTTAAAAAAATGACAGATGCACATACTAAAGGCTATCAAAGCTGACTACTGAAAAAATTATCACTAGTGAAGGAAAAAACAGAAAAGGTACTGTATTCAAATCAAAAGACTAAAGCCTATAAAAAACTAGAAAAAATATAGAAGTGCTATATCTTCCCTCTCTCACACACACACACACACACAAAGAAAAGCAAGCTACATACAAGTTGCCTCCAAAACAACGAAAAATATGGTTATACCATACATGAATCTAACTTGCAAACAAATAAGCACATCCTAAAAAAAAAATAATAATAATAATAATAATTAACCTCATCAACCAGACAATGTATTTAATGTTAAATCTAACCCCTCTAGCTGGAAAATCTCTTAATCATAATGAGTCTAAACATAAATTATAAAATACTGTACTGTACTGTACATTACCACTGCCTAATACTGTACAGACAAAATGTAAGAAAATACCTACAACTACAGAAAATTACCATATAATCGTGCAAACATCTACAACTACAAATTATGGCCATATAATTACAACCACACTCATCAACATCTAGCATCAATTAACCAAATCCTTGAAACATATAAATTCACTACTATACAACTAAGTACAGTACTTTACAACAAAAAATTTCGATCACCACAATAATCTGAACCTCAATTTCCCAATCCTAAAATATGGTGTTTGGATTGCGAAATACAGTACATTTAAGTTTTTGAAGACCTCAACCATGCAGTCATTTGCAAGACTTTTTTCACCCACTAATAGCAATTATACTTTCTTATGACAACTTGGCCTAAAATTGTCATCTCCCCATCTTGAAAGATAAGTTGTAACAAGAAATCACCACTATAATATGATGTGTCATGAGGAAGTGTAATGAAATGGATGCAGAGCTATAGTTTCTGCTTATTCTACCACCGAGCTAAGAAAAATACACTACATGATGATGAAAATCTAGACCAAGTTAGAACAAAAGTACCTATATAGCAATGATACTGGGCAACATTTAGCTCCAGCATCACTGATATGCCACCAACAAACTGGTTGTGCAAGTTTTATTTTTAATGGCCATAAAGCCTTTACTGTTGTCAATCCTTATCTACAGCCTTGGGTTTGAATTTGGAGTTTTCCTTTTCCTACGCTACCAGCCATCCAAAGCTAAACAGAAAAAAACTCCATGCATGGATGAACAGAAAGTTTTCTTTCTAGGCCATCAGCCATCCAAGGCTAAACAGGAAAAAAGAAACTCAAGTATGGATAGCTATGAACGACACTGGTCACGGTTTATGAAAAACCAACGCTTAATTCACATGTACAACAAACTCAGCAGTAATTATGTCTTACCTCAACTGCATTATACAGACAATTTTACCCATTTAGTACAGTATACACATTCAGTATAAACACAGTAAGTTTTCGTTGCAAACTGCCCAGTTAAAGGTCTGTCATTATTTATCCCTTTACTACCATGTTGTATCACCTTCATTCTTGCTACAACTGAGCTATTTTTATTCAGTGCAGGAGACTATTAAACCCAGAGTGGTTGCATATAATGTTCAGTAACCCTCTCGCTATCTGGTGGCATTCCTCAAGCTGAATTGTATGACAGCAAAAATAAACAATACAGTCACTGCTCACATAACACACAATCAGAGAGAGTGAAACTAGTCATAACATGTCCCCCCCCCCTTTTTTTAAGTCCAAGAAATGGTCAAAACTCTATTTTGACAAATATTACAGGGGTGGAGAAATTGACCATTTCTTTAAAAAAGTACTACACTCCTATGATAGTGAAAAACACGGCCTGAGGCCAAAAATTATGGAATATTTAGTCATTACACGAGAACACTGGTCAAAACACAGTAAAAAACAGACCAAACGCGGGCAAATTTGGTCATAGCGCGCATTGCATCTGCCCATGACATGCATGTCGCGTGTCTGCGCAGGGTGTCATCACAGTCTACTCAGCATTACTGGGCCACTCCAGTCAACCCTCTCCCCGCTCTGCCTCCACACGTGCTGTGTTAACTTTGCTCTTTTTATTGGCCACCTGACCCAGCCTAACCATGCCGACCCATCGTGAGTCAGCAAGACAGTGGAAGGGTTTGACCCAGGAGCAGAAGTTTGATGTGATCAAGCGGAAGGAGAGAGAACGTAACTGTGCCATCACCAAAACGTACCACGTCAACGAGTCAACTATTTGTCTGACCAGTGCTTGTTATGATGGAAAGGTACCTGGTCATGTACTGCAACCGACGGGAGAGGGAAGGAGTTCCAATCAACTCTATAAATGTACGAAGGACTCTGTGGAACTGGCAAGGCCAAAGGACCATGCTGAGGACCCATAGGAGTCCTGCCCTGCCTTGGAACCCCACTCCCCCTCCCCTCAGGAAGCCCACAAACTCTTCAATTCAAGGTGAGGAATCCTCCAGTGTTTGTACTTACTGAAGTCATTTTTAGATAGGTAAATGTCCTGGAAAAAATCCTGGAAAATTGCCCCAAAAGGTGAAGCTGGGGCTGGCTTGGGTACCGTGAAACCCTTTAACATGTATACGTATGGCTGTATAACGTGGAATTTTCATAAAGTGGGACCTACCAGGAACAATATTTGCATGTTTATGTGAACAGTGACTGTACTACAAATGAAATCCATTGGCTTAATGGATTAAGTTCACAATAAATCACTGAAGGAATGGTTATCAAAGTTCCAAAGCCACATACAAAGCTGGTTTATAAGTTCTCTTGGTGTAGGACAGGGATGCCTTCATGTGGTGGCATTGATATAATCAGGGTGCTCAACTGCTTGGTTACACAAACATCCCTCAACTACTTCCTCATCCCCCACAAGGAGACAGCAAACTGTGCGAGATCAGGTTAAGCTTGCAGTCCACTGAGTTCACGATGCACATGACCTGGGGCTATAACTGCTACTACTACTAGAACTGCCTAAATTACAGTACCTATGATGTGGTATCTGCATTTTAAAAGATTTCCCTGACCTATATTGGGGACTGTCTGTTCTGTACTGTATATGGTGAGACTCAACAATACCTGGTTGATTTGTCACCCACTCTACTCCTCCATCTTGTCTCTACACCACCACCACACCTCAGTACTGTCTATCACTAAATCTCACTTATTAACATACAGAATCTCCACATACTAGCATTACAGGAAGTCTTTAATGTTGGCACTGAGTAACCCCAGTCCATCTACGATACTATGCCCATATATGAATGGTACAGGAAGTCTTTGTTTTATGCAGTGTTTTCCACCCTACCACTAAGTTTTCAACACAACTGGTTTATGAACTAAGGGGCACTGGCAAATCAGCACTATAGGCGGCAGCGTGTGTGTGACAATTTTTCTGTAACTGACCGAGGACTGAGCCCCTTCAACGACGCATTTTTCACCTAATTTTCAGTGCACTCAGATGACTATTTAGCTCTAGTGAGACTTTCTGAACTGGAGGGAAGAGAGACAGCCATCATTAAACCCTTAACTGAGTTCCTTCCTAAGCTGAATAAAGTTACCCATTGGTGGCTGGAATAAATAAATACATTACTGGATTCAAGAGGGTTAAAAAAAAAAAAAACAGAACTTTTTGTAGTATGCTAATCTGTCCCATGCTGCACTACACTATCTTGTCTCTCCACTGCCACATTCTCTCAGTACAGTATCAATTATTTCATCTAATGTACAATACCCTGACAAAGAAATGGCACATACAGACAAGTGTCTTGTGGTAAAGCTGATAATTCACTTCGTCACACATCTACCAACATCTCATTTGTCATTTTTCCCCACAAACTGAGGTCAAGAAATTATTACTCATCCCAGAATGTAACCACTTCACTCACATGACCTATTTACTCAATTCTTGCTATGCTGACATAATATTATTTAACTAAGAAAAAGCCTCTCATTGTTGCAGTGGTTATATTCATTTTTCTCTAAATTGGCCTAAAACTGCTGTCTCCCTATTTTGAATGCTGAGTTTTAAGTATAGTCTGATGCAAAAAAACAATACTAGTCAAGAACAAGTGCTATGAAAGGCATTTAGAGCCTTGAAATTGTCTTTTTCTAAAGCTAAGATGCAAAAGACCAAAAATCTGGGCCAATTTAAAGGTGAAAAGGGTATAGAGTAGTGAAGGCTATCTCTGACCTTCCAAATTATAAAGTCTAGTGCCATGAATAAAACTGGCTGGAGATAGTCAAAATCTCTCTCTCTATATATACAACTGCTGTTTTCACCACCACCACCATTATCCTAACCAAACTTCCTGTTTGCCACCATAACAATCCATGTCCCCCCTTTTTCTTCCTCTGCTTACAAAATCCATTACCTATGCTTATACAGTATTATATTCTAGATCCAAACGCTATTCAACTTAGGCCAGATCTCTAGCACTGAAGAGATTAATGAAGGCTACATCAAATTCCTCCATTTCAGAAAATTTCCCCAAAAGGTTAATATGAATAACAGTCTGGTCATAGCAATAACAAATATATGACACAGGAGTTAAGTGGTTAATACACTGGGCAAAAAAAACAGAATAAATAAATAAAATAAAGCAGAAGCAAAGTATTTTATCACCAGAGTTGTTGCTGATGTGGTTCCAAACCCACCTGGACGTGAACCTGGCAGACTGAAGGCTGAAACTGCCCTTCTATAGTCCACCATCCTCCTTTCTGGGGATAAGGAGGAAACTGAGGGACACACCAGCCACCACATGAAGGCATCCTTCTCCAGAACAATCACCAAAATGTATAGTGAAGAGAACCAAAATCCACTTATTCAAATCTTCTACATGCAAAACTATCAACATTCTTACTCAATTTCCCAATATTTTAAAGGGAAGATAGGATTCAAAACATGAACATGATAATGCAAAAGTAGCGGGAAATTTCTGCCTGATCACACACACACACACAAAATCACAGACATAAACCCACCTTCTGAGTATATGAAACTGCACGTTAAACCCCTCCAAAAATTACTCCATACTTGTTCTGTCAAGTTTAAGGACTAACAAATAAATTACTGTATGCTCTTCAACCTGTTCTTCCCCCCCCCCCTTCACAGAAGCTTCAAGCTCACACGAATTCGAGGGAATGAAAGTACATCTTTTGAGATAATTCAAATGGACACCAACATTGTCATTTAAACTGCAATTCTTTGTTTCTGCTACTGCCAGATGATTTTATTCAGCTTGGAAGAGATCCCTAGTCCCACAACCCCTTCCCTATAGGAGGTTTCCCCAAGCAGAATAAAATCACCTAGTAGTATGAACGAGAAAAACATCATCCATTGAGGGGATTTAATCTGTTTTTAGAAAGGACCTGACAGTTTACCATAACCTACATCAGTGGTCCCTAACCTGTAGTCTGCGGGTGTCATGGCGTGCTTGGAGCCTTATTTGGTAGTCCACGGGGTGATTTGGAAACTTGTGATACAGTATATTTGTCATCCTTTCTCAGAGATATATATACTGCATGTATATATATATATACTGTATATATCTATATATACACATACATACACACAGTCAGACCTCATATAATGGACTTCAAAAGACCAGAATTCGCTTTTATCAGAATCAAGGAGCTACCCGACTAAATTCCTATATACTGGAAAAAGTCCAATAAAGCTAGGAGCAGTCCGGACTATCTGACCACTTCAGCTATGTTCACTACAATAAGGTAAATAAAAGACATGCCTATCAGTATACAGTACAGTGTTATTATACCATTTGATTATTGTAGTGAAGGTATAATACAGTACAGTACTGCCGTGGTAGTGAAAACAGTTTAAAAACCGTTGGTGCGATCCAGACTAATGTCTGATATGTCGCAAAAAGTCCGGGTTAGCTGGGGGAAGTCTGGATGTTGTTTTTATTGGAATTTCGCTTTTTTGGAATGGCTTGGGCCCCAATTAGTCCGTTATAGTGAGGTCTTACTGTGTGTGTGTGTGTGTGTGTGTGTGTGTGTGTGTAGATATATATATATATATATATATATATATATATATATATATATACACACATACTGTGTGTGTGTGTGTTGTTATACTCTGAACTGAAAGAAGTTTTCAGCATGTACAAGTACAACTGCACCAGCCATCACCAAAAAGAGAAACAAAACACTATTTCATGGCCACTATTTATCATCTAATCATTTACTGTCCTATCATGAGCATAAACAGAAGGCCAGGTTAAGCTACACAGTTCAGATATTTATAGCAAGTGACCAACCACTCACCCAAACAGCATTATGTAAACAATAAAATACAACCACCCCCTCATGTGTAAACCCTTACAGGCCATATCCAGTCAGAGTGCCCACTGGACTGCCAAGTGTCCATCTGTGATATGGGCTACCAGCAACCATTAGGCTATCACTCCTATTTGTGGAATAATACCGTACTATGATTTATACATTCTGCTAGTAACACCTCTTCCAACAAGGTTAGTATCTCAACTGTGCAAATACAGGACTTCAAATTAATGCAGTATCATATGAGGAGTCTTCTATCTTACGAGACAACCTCCATTAGCCCCTTCAATCTGGTGACATATTACTGTATTCTTATTATCCCTAGATAATATTATTCACTTTAAACTTGAACTCTAATCCTCAAGGGGTTAATGAAGGTTATATCTAACCCCTCCAGTCTGAGGCCATCCTAACATCATCCAGACGTAGCAAGAATAAACAACACAACCTACGATCAGATTCAGGGTGTAAAGAGGTAAGTTACAACACATCACTGGTGTAGAGTCACCCTACAATAAATACATGGCACAAGTATTAGTGTCTTCATGAGCGACATTATCATGGGTTAAAGAGGCTTCCTAACATCTTTATCGCTTATTTTTGTATATCATCATCACCATCATCATCTCTGATAACTTGCTCCCCTGGCTAAGACAAATGTCTCCAAAGTATCTTATCCTCATACACCCTTTTCACTCCTCTGCCCACTCCTACTTTCTGACAAATATACTGTGCTATTATCTTCTTCCATACCACATAAGGCCTCCCTGCTAATATTCCTAACAAAATATGGGCATGATGTAGGACCTGGATGCATGGAAGAAAACACTGAATTGGGGAAATCAGCTATCAACAGCATTTCCAGTGAAATGGACCAAACAAACATTTTCACATCGATCATGTCCCCAGAATCCTGGCTCCATCCTATAACTCTAACCATATGCAAGTGCTTCATTTTATTTTTCTTTACAGATGCACCTCCTGTATAACTGCTACACAAACATTCCTTCAGTTGCCATCCACTGCCATTTTCCCCTAGTGCTATAAAATATACCATTATAATTATGATCCACAAGGCCATTGTCAATCTCTCAATCAAATCTCCTATCACATTCTCCTGGGAAGATGCTCTACTACAGAGGCTAGTTATAAAACCTGCTCCCATCTACCACACCTCTGGTCATTACAATGTTCAAATGCAACTATCAACACCACATTCACAATCTCAATGCTGCTGTTGTGATCCCAACTCCAGGCTGAAGCTGTCCTCCATCCCCTGCCCCCCCCCCCTTAATAAAGGGGGGGGGGGATTCTAACACAGTATTATGTCCCATCTGTTACTGATCAATCATAAACATAGGAACTCCCACTTTACTTTGTCCATGTGCACTCATACCTCACAAAATTACAACTTCCCATCCTTCCACTTGGTATGGCACTATCACATCAAGCCTAGCTTCTGTGAACACGTCACTACTTCCCCTCATATATTCTTCATTCTCACCTCTCATTATCCACACAAGCAAATGAGTCCTCCTTTACCTTTACAAAAGTGAGGACTGGGGGATCCCTGATTCACACATTCACACCACCCTCTCCTTTTTCACCTATTCGGCATGCAAGGAATACAATGGCAATATTTTTCCCACCTACCTATGGTACTAGTTATTATGTTAATCATTAAATGTATTATAATCTCTTGATATACACTGTTGGGTGTAGACACTGTAGTCATGGGAGACTAAGGCAAAGTGCAAAATAAATCATTAAAAAACTAGGCAGCCTCCCAAACCCAGAAAATAACTCCATAAGTTATTAGGTACAAGTGAAAATGTTAGTTTCCATACTGGTACTGGTTTAGGGGTCGTTAACAATACAAAATATTAGAACATTAGAACAACCTTACCATTCTTAATGTTTTCAACAGGAACCCCAGTACTGTACTTCCTCCTGCACTACAACCAGAACTACACCAAATACTTACTGGTGGCCTGTTCTTTAGCCTGAGATGCTGTATCCTTGGCTTTGCTTCCTCTGGTTCCAGTGTTACCCATGGTCTCTGATCTATATGATCTTGTCACTGTCACCTCAGAACCTCCAGGCTGAGATGCACTGGTATGTGGGACTGCAGCTTGCTTCCTTAAGTCATTGCCTCTGGCACTGTGCTCCCGTACTGCCACACTACCTTTTCTGGTTAAAATCTGTGGTTTTGTGTTGCTTGGGGATTGTTTAACATGCCTCTCCTTGGACCTGTTGCTCACCTCTCTAACTCTGGCTTTCAATTTCTTGCCTTTACTGGACCCTGCACACTCAGCCCCTTTACTCTTATTCTGCTCGGTGACAGGGTTGTGTGACTGCCCTGAGGCACCAGCAGCTTGAGTATTTCTCCTACTTGCCCTAAGTGATGCTGTAGTGGACTTCAGGCTCTTGGCAGGTTCACCAGCATGTGGCTCATTTGATTTGGATTTTCCTTTAGCAAGATGGTTACCGGTTTTCTTAGCACTGTGGATCAAGCCGGGAGGCTTCACTCTCTTCTTGCCTTTCCCCGACTCCTCCTCATTGTCTGTTGTACATCGCCTGCAAGCACGGCACATGAGAGACTGGTCAGCAGTGCTAGCCTGTGATGCGTCTGCTCTGTCACACTCTGACATCAGTTTGCCCTTCTGAACAAAGCGACAGGTGGGACACTGCTGTGTGGATGAGTCTGGCTCCTCAGTGGCACTAGCATATTCCAGTGAAGTGCTGGAGGTGCTGGTGCTGGAAACTGAAGAGTCTGGCTCCTCTTGTTCACTTTGAAGGGATAATTGTCTTCTTGCTGACTTCTGGTTGTTCCCTCTGGGTGCCTTGCTCATGGCTACTAGGTCATTAGACAGATGCTTGAGAGCAATGCGAGGTGAACGCCTCACTCCCCACCCTGTATCTCAGAAAAATGGATGTTCATACAGTAAACCCTCATATGGCAATTCACCAAGTCACTGATAATCTCTTCCTTGAGAGAGAGAGAGAGAGAGAGAGAATTACCTCAACTTACTTTCCTCCTCTCAATGGGAAGGACAGAAACAGGAACAGGAAAATACAAAAGAAATTTAGCTATAGACAAAGCGCATGATTAAAATAAGCAACAACTTAAATCCTTTGCATGCTGGTATATATATATATATATATATATATATATATATATAAATAAATAAAACTATCTCTTGGTTTTATAAAGAAACACTTGCAGCTTTTCAGGGAGGCGTGCCTATCTATGTGCAGTCATCTGAAAAACTTCTATATTAGTATTATCTACAATACACTTAATAACTGAAGTTTTCACACAATGAGCCATTCACTCTCCTATAAATTCCACAACAGTGTACATACACAACTTCCAATCACCCTTCCTTCTCCACCCCAACCCACTACTCTCTCTCTCTCTATACATACATACTGTACAGTACCCTTGTGTCCAAGACAGTAATATTGTCGCCTGAGGGTCCCGTCTTGGGCGAGAAACGTCTTGGACCAACACGAGACCTTATGGAAAAAAATTACTAGTTAAAAAATCTTCGAAAAGGGCCCCTAAAAACATCAACCAAGACCTGTTTTGGCAACAAGACAAATTTCTTCACCTTGAAAGTGTGTTTCTGAGCTTGTTATCTCCAGCTATGTAGCATGATGTACATGGCGGCGCTTCAAGGGGTTAGCAGACGGTTTCCTAGGCATGGTTACGTAAGGAGAGGCAATAGCCTAGGAGCAAATGCTGAGTGCAACATGTGGTAAGTGTGTCCATGACATTTTGGTGAGGGAGACAAAAGCAAACCTCACCTGCTCATCACGCCACCAAATGCCAATATTTTATTGGACATCACAATCACATCACTCTCCCGGGAACGGAAACCATGTTGGGCCGGCTGAGACCGTCATAGCTGTATTCGCCTCGGATTCAGGCTGTTATGAACCATTGCTTCCGTATTGGACGTATGCAACTGTATTACAGCAACATATTGGATTATTATTTATGGTCTCCGTCTTGGACAATCCTGTCTTGGACGCAAGGGTACTGTACATGAGTAGTGTATATATATATATATATATTACATTTATATATATATATATATATACATACTGTATATATACATATATGTGTATATATGTATGTATGTATGTGTGTATATATATATATATATATATATATATATATATATATATATATATGTACACAGTACATACACAGGGTGATTCACGAGTTTTTCCGGAAACTCTGGGAAATGCAAGCTTATGCAATTCTACACATAAAATACTCTATAAGTATAGGTGTTTAATGTACTGGTTTGCAAGTGGGGAAATTTTCAAATATGACACACATGTGAGGAGGAGGCGGGCGGGCTGGTGGGCGACCTTTTGCCAAGTTACTCAATTTCCTTTTAAATTTTACACGTTGTTCGCATTCTGAATTAAACTGTTCTTTCATTAATCGTCAAGTAAGTATAGCAGAGGGTGAGTGGACCGACGTGAGGCAGTGGTGAGGCACTAGTCTGCTGTAGTGTGGAGGCGTCCCATCTTGTTGAAAAATGATAACATCGCCGTGTCATCAGAGGCACATCTTCAAGTAACATGGGAAGTTCATTTATGTGAAAATTAACGTAGACATCTCCTGTAAGCCTCCCTTGAAAGATATGAGGTCCTATCAGCTGGTTGTCAATCATACCGCATCACACACTAACTGAAAATCGGTGTTGGAAGTTCCATTCGTTTCCTTGGGATTTTCATTTGACCAACAATGAGCATACGAGTATTATGTGATCCACTGCAGGTAAATATGGCTCCATCAGTGTATAAAATATACTTGCACAGCTGAGGATGATCTGCTAGCCAA
Source organism: Coenobita brevimanus (assembly GCF_032717465.1). Taxonomy (NCBI): domain Eukaryota; kingdom Metazoa; phylum Arthropoda; class Malacostraca; order Decapoda; family Coenobitidae; genus Coenobita; species Coenobita brevimanus. The sequence goes on along the minus strand of NC_137006.1, from coordinate 1,067,943 downwards.
GTACAAAATCCAGTCATTGTGCAGAATCCCCGGCCTGTAGATAAGGAACTTGTATGTGATATGGGTACAGACCTTCTTGCTGTTCTTCATACCTTCGCATGTGGAACAGTCGGGATGAAAGTCTTCTTGTTCTGATGCTAGGGCTGCGATGTACCAGTCCTACTATGCCATGTACTTCATCTTGCCTCTCCTTGCATTCAGCTGTGGCTCCAACTCCAGGAAAATAACCTTTGTCCCAGAGATACTGGTAGACGTGGTTAACCCCTACACCACGGGCTTGTTTACCAATGACTTGCGTGTCCCGCAGGGTTATTTGGGCTCCGACAGACTCTCAAAAAATATTTGCCAAAAATCAGTTATTAGTCCTAGAATAATAAAATTACATATGCTTATGGCACATACCTTCAGCTTTCTCCTGGAATGATTGTTGAGCCTTCGTCGGTTACCGTAGGACTTGTGGAGACCTCTGAAGTAGGGTAACGAAGTCTCCACTTTACACTTCCCGACAATCCGTAATATGATTACCACAGCCAGATACAAACACTATAAACACTATTCTACATTTTTCAAGTAGTTTGGGATCCATACTAAAAAAAAAAAAAAACACTGTGAAAGCAATGGAAATTACGAGCGCGTCTGATCGTCGCACTGGCACTAGTTCGCTCTTGGTACTCTGTCATTTATTATTCATAAAACCCCTCACACTTTATATTTCTATTACTATATAACACTTATATATATCTACAGTCTTTATCCATAAGTTTCCTTCAGTAGTATTAGTTTATTGTCACTGTAGGGATTCAATTTCTTTCAGTAAAATACGTAGCATTCACTTTCTCGTCCTGTATACTGGCATTGAGTGAATGTCACTTTCATCTTCACTCTCATAACTCATAGCATTCAGACATGCTAGAGTGAAACTTTCACTTTCATTACTCCTAGGGTATATATTCGTATTCTTATAATACTACTCATTTACATTTCTATTTACGTTCTCTATTTTATTTACGTTATTTACATTTCTATTTTATTTACACTGTGTTGTGCACTGTCACTTGAAATAACTTATAAAACTATTTTCCATTGTTCACGTATATTTACATTCATTACTTTCACTCGCTGTTTTCACATTATTTACAATTCCACTTGCACTGTTTTACTCAATAGAAAGATCATAGTCACTCTTATCAATTGTCAGCCCTTTACCTCTTTCCACACGAGGTTTAGTAGGGGGTTAAGGTCACAGGGCCATTTGCATGGGGGTGAAAAAAGGCCTTGAAGTCAGCAAGAAGAAACATACATACCCTCGCTTCGGAAGATGAGAGTAAACTGATAACGGAGGGCCAGCGTGGAGGCCTGCTTAGGGGTTATTCAGAGTTACCAATATTAGTTCTTGAAACAGCTAAGTCTAGCACTGAAATGATTGGCAGGAAATCTAGACAATACATTATAAATTTGGTAGTTCCAGGTGAATGTAAATATCACTTTGGCTTCTCCCTTCCCTCCTTACATGTATATTTATTACGAAAATAGATTATACGGCATATTTCAAGGGGGAAAAAACAGCGAAAATTAGCGAACGAGTGCACGTGAGGTGTTGTCAGGTGATAATTAGCCAATTCCAGGTGTATGGCACTCTCACTTACCTTATTTCTTTCTTGTATATATTATTTGGCATAAGAATAGGACATAGGGCTTATTTCAATGGATGAAATCAGTGAAAAATTCCAGGGAAGATTTACTTAGCGTAGCACGGCCGGGCAGGCAAGAGGATAGGGTAATGGAGGGGGGGTAGGAAGGGGAGTCAAGAACGGGGAGAAATGGCTAAATTGTCAACAATGGATGGGAGTACAGATGAGATTAGGAGTGCTGACAAGTGTTGGACATTGGCAGAACTGATAGATGATACAAGCCCCCACTTGGAAGCCCGGGTGAATCAAAATAACACAGAATCACAAAAGCGACGCCCCGAGGTATGATCCCTTGCTCCCAAGCGTCACGAAAGTGACGCCCCGCGGTTAAGGGGTTAAACACTTTCGCATCTGGGCTCTTTCTGTTTGGATATTTCCGTCTGTATTCTCTTGCTGATGCTTCAGCGTTGCCATTGCAGAACCCATAAATAAAAATCTTATTTGCATACTCCACGTTTGTAAAAGTGAATGGCACTGTAGCGAAATGTGGGTGAAACCGTCCCTGAAATAAATGGGCCTGCCACACTCATCTAGCACTTGGCGGGAACTGACAGTTTGAGCTCTGAGGTACCTCCTCGTATCACTGGTATGCCATGTTTACTCCTTCAATAGTAGATTTATTTGTCACTCTTAAGTGACATACTTTTCTTTGTAGAACAATTCCTTACCTGACAATCAATGAAAGAACAGTTTATTTCAGAATGAGAACAACGTGAAAAATTTAAAAGGAAATTGCGTAAGTTAGCAACACAGCAAGGCGACCAGCCCGCCCGCCTCCTGCTCACGTGTGTCATATTTGAAAATTTCCCCACTTGCAAACCATTACATTAAACACCTATACTTACAGACTGACGAAGAGAGTGTATGCGAGTGAGGTGGAGGGGGGAAGAAGGAGGGGGAGGCCGAGGATGAGATGGAGGGATGGGGTGGAGAGGTATATGAGAGAGGGGGGTGTGAGTTGGGAGCAGGGCAGTGAAATGGCGGGGGACAGAGCGACTTGGAGGCGATTTGTTTGTGGCCACCCCAAACGGGATTGAGGCGTCTGGCAATAGATAGATAGATAGACTTACAGAGTATTTTATGCTTAGAATTGCTTAAGCTTGCATTTCCCACTGTTTCCAGAAAAACTCATGAATCACCCTGTATGTATATATATATAGTATATATACTGTATATATATATATATATAAATATATATATATACTGTATATATATATATATATATATATATATATAGTAATCCCCGTACTATCCGGACGCCCACTTTCCGGACACCCCACTTACTGGACATTGTGTGCCTGGACCTTCAAAAAAAAAAAAAATCCCACCCATAATTTGAAAATGCTGCGCAGTGCCAAACAGCTGTTTAAGCCACGGCCCCTTCACCCCTTCCTTCCTCCCCCCTCCCCTCTCAGGGTTGCCATTTGGTATATTTCATTACCAAATGTGGGCCAATTTGGTAATGAATCAGAATAATGCATTACCAAATGGATCTTTCACATGTATGAGGATACACAGGATGGAGAAGGTGGATTCTCTGATTAATCTGCTAGCCTACATTGCATGAAAATAATCAACATGCTCTTAATTATAAGGAGAGTGATTACATGTATTTCCACTTGTATATATAATTAGTCAAGAATAAATGCTAGCTTTACGAATTTGGTAATGAAACTTGAAAAGTTCGGTAATGTGGTCGAGTTGCGATCTGGCAACCCTGCTTCCTCCTCACCAACAGTTACTGCCTAACTGAGTAGATGCTTATCGCAATGGATGCCTCATGTGCTCATTTTTTTTGAATAAACAGTGAATAAACTGCAATACCTCGCCACTAGACCAAACGGGAATTTGCAGTGTTGTGCAGTGTTAAGAAATTAGAACTTTGAGTGTAAAGGATTAACTGTGGAGTGCAAACTGGCGGTTGAAACTGGTGTGGTGCAATTAACAGAATCTGCAGTTAAACAATTATAACTCACAGTGCAAAGAATTACTGTAAGTGCAGCACAACAATGGATTACTGTACATGCATCAAGTTCATTTTCACCACTGCCAAAGCCTTAGAGAAGGCGGCCACAGACGTGCTGTAAGTACCCTGGCTGAGGTACAGTCACTTCTAATTCCTTATTCTTTGGTTCCTTTTCATTTATTTCATGCTTAATGTCCATTCTTGATGTGAACAAGGTCTTAAATAGGTTTAAATAGGTGCTATGCATGTCTGGTAGGAAGTTATTAAGATGGCTTTCAAAGTTATGCTGGGTTAGGGTCCTTAAGTACAAGTCCATGAGGCTTGGGCCCACTATCCAGACGGGACCACTTTCCGGACATGCCTTTGGCTCTACTATGTCGGATAGTAGAGGGATTACTGAATATATATATATATATATATATATATATACGTGTATATATATATATATATATATACGTGTATATATATATACACAGTGGGGCACCAAGTTTCGTGACAACAGGTTACGCGAAATCACCTTTCGCGGCATAGACCAAATATTCCCGAACTTCCACTTTCGCGTGAAAAAAATCGAGTTTCGCGCACAAATTTTGGGTTTTGGGCAATATTTTGAACTTTGACATTTCTGCGCCACCCGTCCGCAACCCACCGCCATCCTGAATGATGTCATGTCAACACTCAGTCTACCCACTCCCGCCATTGTGTACGAATGCAGCTGGCTCCATTGTGTTGGGATTCTCACGGTTCAATGGCCTCTACTATACCTGGTGGTGTGGGGGGAGGGCCAGGAGGTAGTGGTGGTGATAAAAAGTGTCCGAGACCTTCAAAATCGGGAGGACAGGCTAAGGCAAAAAGAGAGTATCGTGTTGGAATGAAGAAACAGCAGTATGATAATGAAATGAAATGAAAAGCACCTAGCACAAGAGGAAATTCAGCATAAAGGGGAAGTCTTGCATCAAGTGGCATCTGAGGAGGCAGAGATAGAGGGAGGGTGGTAGTGAGGCAGCGAAAGGTGGCACTGAGGTGGCTGGTGGGACCCAATAACCCCGCCACTTGCCTCGGATACTTACCCCCAGCATCCCTTAAACACCTCAACCTGGTCTCTGTGGTATGTTTCGCTTCATATAATGTGTATTTATTGTCTATATCTCTCAATGCAATGTACAATACTGATCTGATGTACTGTACTGTACTGTATTGCAAGTGAAAATGAAAATCTGGTGTTACTTTAGGATAGTCAGGAACCATTTTTGCCACAAGGACAATGCCCCAGCATTTGCGATTTCAACTTTCGCGCATGATTTTCGGTCCCAATTAGGCACGAAAGTTGGTGCCCCACTGTATATACATGTATTTATATAAATACACACACACATAATATGCATCATAGCGTTTATCATATTGCATCATTCATGAAGGCTCCAACATTCTTGCATGAGTCTCTGCCTTGGTCACCTAATTGGGGCTCTACACACTGCTTGATCTCTGATAACCTCCCTACTGAGTTCCGTATCTATTGAGCCACACTCAAAGATCTCATCCCTGTTTTCTTTTCATCCCCCCCCCTCCCCCACCTCTTGCAACCCTATCCCTGACGATCACAATTCTCAACCTCTTAACCAAACTGTCATTCTCCATCCTCTCCACATGCCTACACCATTTTAATCTACCCCTCTTCATCACTACACCAATACATTCAAGTCCCATCCTTCCTCTCAACTCTTCAATCGCAATCCTAGCCCACCATGCCTGGTCTTCAAGGACGCACTATACATCTATCTAATCACTGTCTTTCTGTACATTTGAGCCTACGAATATCCACTTCCTTTACTGCCCAAGTCTCACTACCAAACAGCATTACACTCCTTACAAGCCACACATGTAGATCCCTTTGCATGGAGGGAAAGCCCTCTCAATATCAGTAGAGGCAACAGTTCCTGAACTTCCTCCAATCACTCCTGACACTAGCTACAGAGCTACCTCCAGTCCCAATTCCAGCATATAACATGCTCCCCCCAAAAAACACACACACACACACACACACTCAAGAGACTCTCCAACATGATCAATCTTTTCACAGCTGACAATCTCTACATGCTCCCCCCCCCCCACACACACACACAATGAGTGCTGGTCCAAGATAGTTTGTCACCAGAAAAGCACATTAACAAGATAGTTGGAGAGACTTATAAACTCTTGACTAACATAAGAGTAGCATTTCATTATATGGATGAGGAGATGATGAAAAAATTGATAGTGACCATGATCCGCCCCAGGTTAGAATATGCAGCGGTAGTGTGGTCCCCACACAAAAAGAAAGATATAAACAAGATTGAGAGAATACAAAGAACAGCAACCAAGATGGTCCCCAGTCTGGCAGACCTGTCATACAGAGAGAGGCTGGAAAAGCTGGATTTGCCTTCCTTAGAGGAAAGGAGAAAGAGGGGAGACATGATTGCAGTGTTCAGGACCATGGTGGGAGTAGATAAAATTGACAAAGAAGATCTGTTTGTATGGGATAAGAGAGCAACAAGAGGACACGGAATGAAATTGAAAAAGTCAAGCTGCTTGAAGGATATCAAGAAATATAGCTTTCCTTGCAGATGTATAGACTTATGGAATAGCCTGGACAAAGAAATCGTCCAATCTAAAAACTTAACAAGTTTAAAGCTAAATTAGACTTATTGAGAAACAGCGACTGAAACCCACGAGCATAGTACATTCCGTGTATATCACAATTAGGTATATTAGGTAAATACTTAAATATTTGGAACGACTCAGACAAAGAGGTGGTGCATGAGAAAAACATTCATGTGTGTAAAAGTAGACTTAATAAATGTGGATATAGAGACATGACAACACGAGCATTGCTCAATTCCTGTATAATACAAATAGGTAAATACAATGAAATCAGCATTATTCTGCAGCCTATCTCTGACACCACTACATCTCTTATCATAAACACTGCACCTATACCCTTGTGGCAAACTGCACATAGCCACATTCCCTCTCCTTTGAAAGTACAGAAACCAGTCACAGATATCACTTGTTTTATTTCATTTACTTTCAAACCCATGTGTCTCATTCCGTCTCTCCATTACCTAATCTTTCCTCCGCCTCCCTTTCATTCTCTGCAATCAACATTGTTATCAGCATAGAATATCTCCCATGGGGTTCCATTTCTGAAGTCACACGAGAGCATAAAGCACCATGACAAACAATAAGGACGATGCCAACATCCACAGAAAAATTGTCACTCACATCTCCATTCACTCTCCCATGGGAATGGGAACCCACATACACAGCCATAACCACTCTAACCAGCCAATCCTTGATCCCAAACTTTTCCATTGCCTGGGACTCTGAAGACCTTTTCCAAATCAACAAAAAGTATAGCTCCCTTTTCTCTACATATTTTTCCTGATGCTGTTGTACAATGAATATACCATCAGTGTTCCCTTTGCCTGGCATAAACCCAACCTGCATCTCAACATTATTCACTCTTTCCTGCATCATACCTTCTAGGACATTCTCCAATACCTTCATTATCTGGTTCAAAAGTTTTATATCTCTGTAATTTCCTCTTTCCACAGCATCATCCTTCCCTTTACACACACACACACACACACACACTACATAATAGACCCTTCAACTTAACGGATCTCATTAGACTGGATATTGGATTTAATGGATACTACAAAAGCCACTGGACTTCTATCAGCTGAAACGAACAATGTCCATTGTGCGATGGGTTGCAATACATGTGCTTCCTACCCTTTTTTACTCCAACCTGGCCTGACATTGCCCTCTCCCTATTGTGACTGCTGAGTTGTAATAACAGACTACAGTAATACTGTGCTAGCCACGAAGAGGGTGTGAAATGAGCTATGAAAGGGCGAAATTATGGGCCAGGTAAGGGTAAAATGGGTATAATTTTATTTTTCAGTAATAAAACGTGCTACTGTTCTCAATTACTTTCAACCATCGGATATAACAGACTATTGACTTTATCGGATCAGCCTTGCCCCCAATTAGTCAGTTATAGCGAGGGTCAACTGTATATGATAGATGATATAATGAAGGAGAAACTATCAAATAATTCAAGTTATCCATACTACCAGCCATTCACCTTCCCATGAATCTCACAACTGAGCACACACAAAAAGAGACTTCTATTCACCCTCCCTCCTCCAACCCACACTCCAAATATAAATATTAAAAATCACAGTAAGTTACAGTATTTAACAACAAGGAAGTAAAAGTAAGAGAAGCTATCAACAGTGCCAAATGAGACTGAGGAAAAGCTGGAAGGATGGAGTGGAGCAATGTACGAGAGAGGGGTGTGTGGGTTGGATAGGGGGCTACCAAACAGAAGAGGACATGGCAGCATGGTGGTGATTTGTCTGTGGCCACCCCTCATGGGAGTAAGGCACCTGGTTATAGATAAAGACTGGAGGACTCAACAATACTGAAAATCTCATTAACTGATCCAGTGACACTTTATCCTTCCTATCACCAGAAAGCTTTATTCTGCTTTTTGGGAGAACTCTTTAGTGAATGTGTAAATGAATGCTATATCTAACTAATGACAAAGTTATTTGTGGGGGGGAAAAAAAAAAAAAAAAAAAAAAAAAAAAACAGGTCTTCATTTACCATGAAACTCAGGCTACAACTTCCTTTCAGCCAAGTGAAGAGATTGTGGGCATGAAATAATGGCTGAGGACTGTATAACCTATTCATTATAACTACTCTGTTCAATCTAAATAGGTGTAAAACAGCAATCTGTCCATCATGAATGCTGAGATATAGCAAGAATATGAAGCCAATCATGAAGAAGTACTATGGAAAGGATGTAGTGCCACAGCATTTAACTTTGCCACCAATTAATAATAAATAAGCTTCAAAATGATGAAAATCTGCGAGTTAAAATGAAATATACGTGATGATCATCCAGCTTACTTCCCATAGCTAAGTGACAGAATGACACAATGATAGGGCTCAACATCCTTTCCACAGCACTTCACAACTAATGTAATATCCTAATGCTAACCTAATGTTACAGCTCAACATTCAAATAGAAGAGAGTGATTTAATGCCTAGCTAATGTGAAATGAGTAAAGAGGATCTTGTATTCTTGTTGGATTTGAGGGCAACCACACGACTCTTCCAACCCATTTGTTTTTCCATAGGGAACATGAACTTCTAGCAATTTTTTCTTAAAGTGTAATCAAACTACTGTAAAACTAAATGTTCAGTGCAACTTATCCAAACTTTCTTGTCACTCTAGGGTCAATAAAAGCTATATGTAACCTCCTCAGTTCAAAAATTTCTATCCATCCATCCATCATCCAATCCTACGTTGCCCCATGAGGAGTGTAGGAGCCCGGGGCTAGGCAGTTGGTCCTGACATTTAAGATGAGAGTGACAAGCCTCACTCGTCCCTGAGTGGCATTACATGAGCAATAAACCCCAACCACCCCGTGGATATAAACCGATACAGGCTCATTCCGGTTGGAGCGCCTTAATTACCCACTAAACCACTAGGCACCATAGTTTGATTATATGGTTACCACCCCGTGTAGTAAATGGTCTCCTGGTGTACAGAAAACCATTTGGCATGTCAAAGTGTACAGTAACCCGTAGTCAGAAGGAAGAGGAAAAAAAGAAGGAAAAAAAGGATGTAACTGGAAGGAAGGGAAGAAAGACAGAAGAGTAGGGCAGCCACCCAAGAGCAGCACTGCATCGAGTGGGTGGATGATGGGTGCCCCCATCTACCACTAATGTAAGTGGTATAAAAGAACTATGGTACACACACACACACACACACACACACACACACACACACACACAGGTAAAATACTGTAAATATAAAAAGGCACCATTGTACTGAATGGGTTAAGATTAAACACAAAAAATAGATCTTGCTGAAAGAATTACTAAAAATCCTTCAAAACCCCATGACTATATGACTACGGTCTTGCTGATTTTGAGTTTTTTTAAATCACCTCTTTCTTGTCAATTTACTTAGGCATATGACATCTTAATTCTCAGGGACGTTACTAATGCAAACTACATCAATATTAAAAAGAAATAATTACCATACTAAAGAATAACTGGGCCTAGTACTCAGTATATATCACTGAGGTGGTGGTGTTATGATCTCCCACCAATCTACATGTTACAAGTAAAAGCGAGTATCTAGAAGCTGCATGTGACCAGCCCAAAATTTTGGTATGGCTGGACTGAAAACAACCCTACTAAGGCCCATGATTCTAGAATGGCACTGGACGATTTGTGACATCTCTTCTTTAGCAATTTATTTTGCATTTTACCCCCAAATATTCTCTTGCATGTTATATCTTTCTACTATCAAGAGTTTATTTCAACAACATACATGGAGACACCAAGCTGCAATGTAGGGAATAAATCACCGTAAAAGATGTGCAACAGAATCTCTAAAGCCATTTAGAATACAGTATGACTAAGTGCTGAGCTGTGCCACAACTAAACCAGGAGCACTGTTATAGGGGCTGGAGCTACCTACTAAATCTAGATGAAGCGATTAACTCACCCACCAATGCAGCTAAACGAAAAAAATATTAACTCAGATTTCAGATTAACACAAACACACACACTATCCAGACCTGGGATTCTGTATTCTCACAACTTATGTTCTATCTTATTTCCAGGCTTAATTCTTTTATAAACTGATTTTTAACTCTCTGAGTATGGGCAACATCCTCTTTAGTTTACAGTTAATGTAAACATATGACTTTATTCAATTTAAAAGTTTCTCATGTTAAAGTGGTTTATCATCACTATATGCAACCACTTCAAATCATAAAGTCTTTTCTTAGCTACATAAAATCATTAGATGGCACAAATAAAGTTAAATACATGTCCCTGTTATGTCAAAACACTGTACCCAGACAGGAAACCAAACTAAATTTAGACATCTTCAAGTAAAATACAAAACCTGACAGCTATGCAACTGAAAACTCGCACCAAGTTAAAAAAAAAACAATCAAATGTGAATTTACAACTAAAGCAGTTTGATACTATCTGTTTAGAACCATACAAAATGGTAACCACCATGAAATATAATCCAGGTATTAAAAAGCCAAAATGTTGCAATATTCTCATCACACCATGTCCTGTGGTATATCTTAGTGCCAAAAACAAATTACTGAACTGACAGGCTCATGAATAATATAATATCAGGCCAACAGATGACAGGGTAACATTACAGACTGTCAGCATTAAATTTTCTAATACTTTTCCTTGATCCCATGTATGTATGTATGTGCAAAGAAAGTCATCTGCTAATTATTATTCCACTACTACTGCTACTCATGGTCTTCTGCTGGCTGATCTTCCAAACTGAGAGGCTCAATATCTTCTCTGCCCACAAATGATTTGCTCTGATATGATGCATGTGGGAGGAAATGATGAAAATATCCTGTGTGAGGCAGATGCAGTGAAAAACTATTCATTTTATGAAGAGGTACATAGGTAAATAACAACAATTAAGATGGAGTAGATTAGCTCCAGACCCCTACACTCCTGACAGCAAAAATGAACTGGATGACAGATGGATGATATTTACTACACACAATTATCGCTCAACCATTCCGAAAAAACCACAACTGAAATAATTACATCCTAAAACAAAAAGAGTTTTGATGAGGGCACATCATTTAAATGATTTCAGTACAATAGCATTTTTAACCCCTTCGCTCTACTGTATGTATCTTTACTATAATCCACCCACCACCAGATGATTTAACTAAAAAGATTTTCAACAGTCAAAATGAAGGAATCAGCTAAGGCTTACTCTGCCTCCAGTTTGAAAGCCTCTCCTAAGCAAAATAAAATTGTTTGGAGATAAAAATGCTGTTGCTTAACCCTATTCTGTCTGGCTGAAAAGATCCACTGACAGCAGGCAAGCAACTGTCCTTCTGGGGTCACTCCATATGTTCCCCAAAATGTTTATGTTGTGACCAAGTCTTTGTAAGTAACGTGCTGTGCAAAGCTCCATTATGCTTTTAATGTTACATGGGCTTATTCTACAAGCACAGCACATGTCACCAGATTCCATCCAACCTAATAATAAGCTGTTAACTAAGGAGGGCTAGATTATGACAATGTGATCTATGCCCACTTAAGTGTTCATCAGTTCTACTTAAGGATACCTTTGTTGGGTGGATGTTGGGAGTGGCCATTGTACAGTAATCCTCAATTTATCCATCATAATAGCCAAGGCGTCAGATACTGCATTCTTGCAGACAATACTGTTCTGCCCCTCAACCCGTCTACAAGGGTTATAACCTCTATAAAACCCAATACAAGTCTCCCGCATTATCAACGGGTCTTATGTTCTTAAGATGGATGCAAATACAGATTTTCTGATAGCCACCTATATACTGTATATTTATTATACAATTCTTAGACAGCCACCCATGTTAAGATGATTATAACAGTTAAAACTTTCTTTTATCCACAATCCACCAGAGGCCTGTCTCACTGCATTGAATGCTTATTCAATTACAGGTACTAAGAACATGTGGTAGGTGGGGGCGCTCACCATCCACTCACTCAATGTAGTGCTGCTCTCAGGTGTCTGCCCCTTCCTCTCTTCCCTCCATCCTTCTTCTGCCTTTATTTTCTTCATTCTTTCCTCTTCTTTTACCTATGGGTGTCTTCACACTCCCGTTTCTGTCTTTCTTTTTCTTCTCATCTTTCTGCTTATGGGTTACTCTGCACTGAGTGACAAGCCAAATGGTTTCCTGTACACCAGGAAATCATTTATTATGCTGGGTGGTAACCATATAACCAAGTTATGGCACCTGGTGGTTTAGTGGGTTATTAAGGTGCTCCAATCAGACTGAGCCCCTGCAGGTTTATATCCAAGGGGTGGTTGGGGGTTTACTGCTCACATAACGCCACTCAGGGATGAGTGAGGCTGGTCACTCTCATTGTAAATGTCAAGACCAACTTGCCTAGCCCTGAGCTCCTACCTCCTCATTGGGCGACACAGAATTAGTAAAGAAAAAGAAAGAAAAAAATCAAAAGTGACATTGGGATACATACTGTAGACGGTTATGAGTAGAACCAAATGCAGGCGAGTTGCTACAAGTTACGTAACAAAGGACACGAGGCGGTGTTGCCTGTGTGCATTTTTACGTAAACATAATTTCCACAGGAGCTAATGGCATGCGCACACATGCCAGCACAAGGGCAAGCAACAGTCCCTGCAAAAGCTCTGGTACAGCAATAAATGCCACAAACTCCATGAGGAACTTAACACGCACCAACACCAGACAGCTTACTCTCTGTGACTGAGGTGGAGCAGGGAGCAGCCTTTGTTTTGGTGGGCATCATCGGTGGCATGTGGGAGGTGTGGGTATCACGGGCAGTGGTGGGTGGTTTGAAAAATTCAGTTTCCATGCAGGCTGTCAGTTAATGGAGTAAAAAATGGATACTGTTTAAATTCAGCCAGATTTTTTGCTTTATCAGATAATGCTGTACATAGGTAATGCAGCGTTACTAAATGGGGATTACTGTGTAATACAGGGTTCTGATCAAGGGGCTGTATGAAAGTGCTTCTTCACTGCTACCGTTAGAATGTCTGGAGGTGGAATAAACATGTCATAATTTGGATCATCCATTATATATATATATATATAAAAAAAAATTATTATACAGGTCCTAATTTCACACAGTCTGGTGGTAGCTTGATTAAAATGAGACATATTTGTAGCAAACGAATTATGAGACAGATCTCATAGCGAAGGGCTTTATAACTGTGGCACATTGCACTCCGCTCTTAACACTGAGAGGAGGGAATGGAGACCTGCAGATTGACAAAACGGAAGTAAAAGCCATTTCCATCTCAAGTGTACCTTTCCAAATATCCAAACGGCATAAAAAGCAAGAGGAAAGTATTGAGGTCTTAGAGTGAATAAAATACTGACGAAAGTACTTCCCATTTCCTTCCATAAAAATAAAGCATAAAACGTTTTTGAACAAAACTAGAGACAAACCCTGTAAGGCAAGATGATTAATGAAATGCTTACAAAGAAATGATGCAGGTAAAAAGTAATACTATATTAAAGTCCCCCCAGTCTCATCTTCCCAAAACCTGATACACATATAACACTTGCAAAATGACAGCAAGAGGAGTGTATTAAGATGGGCTGATAGATAAGATGGCTCAAGACAATGGAAAGACAGCATTCAAGCCAGTAGACAAAACACTAATAAGTCCTTCCTATCTTAGGCTTATCTTCTCAACATCCATTATGCATAAAAAAACTTTGAACACAGAAGTAATGAGGGATGTTAATAGAAATGCTTTAAGCCAAAGTGCATGAGATGGTAAGGAGGTCAGTACATCTTAAAACTAATCTTCCTGTTATCATCACCATCTTATTACCAAAACATAGAGATGAACACTGTGGGTTACTAAGAGGTGGGAGGCTTAGAGATTGGGAAAGGAGAAGGCAGAGAGATCTATACATAGCCTAAATGTTTATACATCTCCAATCCTAAGTGTCAGCTTGTTAACATCAGTCATGCATGAAATAAAGACCATAACCCTGGATTGGTAATGCTATTTTGAAATTATGAGTTTGTATACTTCCTATCAAGGCAGGAAGCTGAGACTCCAAGTACCTTCCAAGTTCCCTGAGCTGTCACAGGGGGTGGCTGTATAGGTGAGTTCTTATGGCTGTGTGCAACCCTGCAATGTGCTTTGGGTGTGGCAGCACCCCAGATTACCTTTTGTGTGTATTTTGGTGTAACTAATGATGAACTTCCTCCTCAGGTGCTTAATTTTTTCAAATACAAACATACATATTTTCAAATGATGTGTACTGATCAGTACATAAATTAATTACAACAAATTAAATATTTACAAAATACATAAATATATATGTGAATAAATACATAGATAAACACATATGAAAACAGAGTACACAAAATTCACATATACCTGTACAAGGTTTACTTAGGGACTAATATATGGAATTTCTTACATCTCAATATAAAAGGGGGGGGAGGGGGACATTTCACTTGTTTCGTCTGGAGATGTCTTCACTACCAGGCCTGCCAGTCCACTCAAGTCACCATCAGTCATTGTACTGCCACTGGAGGAGCAGGGATGGCCATGGATTTTTTTTTTTTTTTCTGAAGTCGTATTTCCCCTCCCCATAAAATTATTTTTATTTTTCCATCAAGTATTTCAGTAGTCCATTACATTAAGTCTTTCTTTGTTAAGGATTATAAAGTTAGTGTAAACCTTCAGTGTGTCATGTATAACAGGAATTTTCAACAAACTGATTAACTGATTTTTGGTAAACTTTTCCCCTCTGGAGTGCTACCACACCCCACATTACCTACCGAGTAAATCTAAAATATGGCTACCTATCCAGAGTTAAGGTAAAAATAGGCAGAGAGAGAGAGATTATACAGAAACCACAAGGAAGGTAGTAAGAAAAGGCTATGATCAGCATACAGAAATGTGGTAAGAATATGCTAAAATCAGAAAGTAGGAAGTGGTAAGAAAATGCCATAAAAAGAGCAAGAGGAATGTTGCAGCAAAACCTGTCATGTTCAGAAGGACCTTGTGTTGCAGCCATAATACTGACAACAACTATGCTGAGATATCAGGAATACATTAGGGATAGTTTTTGGAGGGCGATGGGCAAAAAATATCAACATTAACATTTAGTCCAAACTCTCATGTCTTTCATTACCGTTTTATAACTCTCCTAATGTCTTAAAAAAGTTTTTATTACTGCTAGAACCGAAAGTTCATCTGGAAATGAGACAGTAAGAAAAGCCTATTAAAAGAGAACAAGAAGGTGGTGGGAGAGCATAAAGAGAGTTGAGATACAATCCTGGCAGTGCTTGCGCATGGTGCTGGCCTTGGTGTTAAGCCAAATCTGACAACTCTGTTCAGTCAAAATATAACCTAGAAGGCAATAGGTTACAACAGAATGAGGGGAGGATGGTTTGAGAGCATGAAGGTGGTAGAGAGAGAGCAGGAGACTCAGAAGAAGGTGACATGCGAGCAAGCGAAGAGCTGAAGCATGAACCTGAGCATCTGGGTGTGGTGGTGACGTTGTTTTATGCTAAAATCACAATTTTCTTTAACAGAGAGAAAACTGTAAAGACAAAAAGGAAGGTGGAAAGAGAGAAAGAGGAGGGTCAGGGCATTATCCAGGGATGTAGGTCTTAAAACAGTGCTAGGTAGGTGGTAAGAGCCCTACAGGAAGGTGAAGAGTGAGCAGAAGATTGGTAGTCAGTGTGTGGAAGGTGAAAAGAGTGAGGCAAAGGTGGAAAGAATGTGACAAAGCTGGTGATTACCCTGAGTGCGCGTGGGTGTGGTGGTAGGAGTGGTGGTGGTGGCCGGGGTGGGAGCGTTACTGGCCAGGCTGGCAGCTGTGTGGTGGCTGCGTGTGGCCTCCAGGTGACCCCGTGTGGCCTCTACGTGACCGCTCCTTCTCGCTCGTTTACTACCCGGGCTCTCCAACCCACACTCTCCA
The DNA here is from genome assembly GCF_032717465.1 of Coenobita brevimanus. Classification (NCBI taxonomy): domain Eukaryota; kingdom Metazoa; phylum Arthropoda; class Malacostraca; order Decapoda; family Coenobitidae; genus Coenobita; species Coenobita brevimanus. Next base: position 1,051,738 of record NC_137006.1, on the reverse strand, counting down.
CACTCTCCCGCGTCCTACAAAGGCATGGCAGTTAATTGCTGCTTATATATACACATCCTGATCATACATTCTGTTATCATATAAACACTATAGTTGGTTGTTCACATTACAGAACTGGGCCACTCCCAAAATAACAGTAAGTTGTTATTACTGGGAATTACACATATTTTGGTTATGAGGCAGACAAGAATGAGTCTCCATAGGCATTTCGACATCAACTGAATGGAAGAGGATTTGGGATTTCTGTCAGCTGAGTATAGTAGTAGTAGTAGTAGTTGAGTAACCGTGGTTTGTCTGGCAGAACAGACCAATCAACCCCAGGCATGCTATCTTCCCCAAAGGACTGACCCATGCAGAGAAACTATGCTTCCTTGCAGTGGACAGCATGAGGCACAGTGAAGAGTGTGGAGGAAGGGTGCTTGGATGGATGGATGCCGTACTTACAACTCTCCACCCACCTACCATTAATTCTATACGTAAGTAAGCTCCACATCACCCTGTTCTCGTTAGGCCTCTCCATACGTTTGTTCACTATAATGATGAACTAAAAGTTATACCCAGTTTTGTTATGACGACGATGAAACTGGTTAGAACAATAATTTTTGCGACCACACATGAAAATCATGTGTGCACAAGGTGCCTCCTTTGCAAGCACAGTCAGCTGTTTGAGCCAAGATGGTTGCCCAGTGTTTACATACATTGTGCCTGTCTCCCTTTCATTCCATTTCATGTGTGAAAGGCCACTGAAACACCACTGCTACAGCCAAATAACAGTGCAAGTGCATAACAAGCAGTGCAGTGTGCGATATTAAGTGAGGTGATAACTTTTTAGTGTGAAATACACTCGACCCTCGATTTGGTGGACCCCTGCTTCCCGGATTTCGGATTTCCCAGACATGGGGTGAGGCCAGACAATATTATCAAATGCCAGACAAAAGCCCATACAAGTCCAGGATTCTCAACAAAAGTCTGGCCATTATTCTCTCATATAAAACTATAAGCAGTCTGCTGTACAACACAGTATAATTTTAGCCACGTTTTGACTCAATAAAGGCCATTTGTAACACACAAGAAATTATTTTCAAACATGAAATGCATCTTGGCCACCAATCTGCTTCAAGTCACCAGCTCCTTACTCGTGGCAATATCCCATTTGCCTCTTACCATTCTCAAATGCCACTATAAACAGTTTATTGCATAACACAGTAAAGTTTAAGGGAAGCTTGGACACAAGAAAATTCATAGGTAATGAATTTTTTTTTTTTTCTGATGGACGAAGTCAGTGGGATCCACTCCTACTCACTTAGCTCACCCTACTCGGTGTGACTAAATACAGAATCAGCACTTTTCATTGGAAAATATTTTAATTTTTTTCACCACAGTGGCTCATACACACCTAATTATCTGAAATCTACTTAAAAAATTTTACTTAATATAACTCAATTTAAAAATTAGGCGTCAGATAAAATGAACGAATGTTAGCAAATATTTTCCCTTCAGATTGTCAGTGTTTATATCTTGGTCACCTGATGAGTGGCTGGCCAATGTTAGCAGATATTTCCCCTTCAGGCAGTCAGCACACCTTGACAGACATCTGTTTTGCATAAATATTCGTTAAAAAAAAAAAAAAAAAAAAAAAAAAAAAAAAAGGTATCTGCATTGTAAATCGATATCTATCCAAAATAAAAGTCCGTCAAGGTGAGTTGTTAGGCTAGAGGCAAAACACTTCTGCTAACTTTAAGAAATTTTAACTCTGAATCCTAATTTTCTATTAATAATTAAATTAAACACAAATTTTTGACTGAATTTCAAATAATTAGGTGTGCAAACCTATATGGTGGTAAAGATTAAAATATTTTCCAATTAAAATTGCCGATTCGGTTCAAGATTGCATGTTTGCATCTCGGTCAGCTGACCTTGTGGTGCTCCATTCCTTGCTCATTTTCCTCAGCTTTCTGATCTTCTTCCATTATACTCTCCACATTCTCGTCAACAACTGTCTAAACAAACATTCTTAGGGTTGTAGCTAGCAAAATACAGCCATTGTGTCAGTTATTATAATTGTTATTGCATCAGTGTTGTTATTTTATGTACCGTGTGTTAGTTATGTTGGTACAGGTAGCCTACATTCTAGAATGCTCTAGATTATCGGAATAATTGCTGGACAATATTGGAGAATTCGGACAAAGTATGGTAATAGTCTGGGGAATGGTACGTGGAGCCAGCCTTTTGCCATTCCCGGACTGGTCTACCCCCCCTTTAGTACGGAAATCAAGGGTCTCGTGTAATGAAACTTGTGACTCTCAGACTGTCTGGCAAGGATGCTACCTCAAGCAGAAAATATGGTGCTACTAAGGGTGCTGAGGGTTCCATGGGCAAGCCTAAAATGGTAAGGTTTTTGAGATTTTAGGCTATATGATTATAGGCCCCCACCCTACCTCCACTGAACCCATGTTATATCAAACTTACTATATGATAAACTGCTAGGAGATGGGTTTTCATTTGATAAAACCTCCCTGTAAAGCAAGGTAAAGATTGTTTTTTGTTGTATGGTTACCACCCAGAACTGTAACTACTTTCTCAAGTTACAGGAAACCATTAGGTTTGTCACTCGGTGTACATTCACCTGATGAAAAGGCAGACAGCACTACAACAAGCAAGAGGATGATGGTCACCATCACTACCAGATGTTAGCTGAGTATAAATATTATACCCATCCACCTACAGCTATCATGAAACAAAAGATCATCATCATCTAATCCTGTGTTGCCCCATGAGAAGCATAAAAGCCCAGGGCTAGGCACGTTGGTCCTGACATTTGAGATGAGACTGACATGCCTCATTCACCCCAGAGTGGCATTATGTGAGAATAAACCCCAACCACCCCTTGGATTAACCTGCACAGGCTAAATCCGACTGGAGCACCTTAATTACCCACTAAATCACGAAGCGCCATAATTTGGTTATATGGTTACCACCCAGCATAGTAAATGGTTTCCTGGTGTACAGGGAACCATTTGGCTCATCACTCAGTGTCACCCATTAAAAAAAAAAAAAAGTGTAGTCACTCATAGGCATACGGAGGAGGAATGAATGAAGGAAAGAAAGACAGAAGAGCACGGATGGAAAGAAGGAAGGACGGGAGGAAAGGGAAGCCATCCGAGAGTAGCACTACATCAAGTGAGTAAATGGTGCGTGCCCCCATTTACCACTAACAAAAGATCTTCTTAAATAATGCCTATGGGTATCACAGGATTATGAAGATCTTCTTAAATGATGCCTATGGGTATCACAGGATTATGATAATTGTGGTAGGTGGTGATGACCATCATTTACTTACTTGATGTAGTGCTGCCTACTTATTTCTTCACATTTATCATTCATTTTCTGTGTCTGCCATGCAGTCTTATTTCTTTCACAATTCCTGTCACTTTTTACTACTGTTCTTTCCACTTCAGGTGCCTATGCACTGAGTGACAAGCCTAATGGCTCACCGTATAACCACATAGTTGGGGTGATGCAGAGCCTATTAAAGTGCCCCTCTTAGGTGGTGGTGGTGCAAATATGGTGTAAATCCAGAAACCATGGCTCCATATTCTTCCCAAGCCTTGCTATGGCATAGCACTGTCTACCGCAAGGGAACACTGGTTCACTGTATGGGACGGCACTGCAGTAGCAGTTGTTTGCCTGCAATTGATGGGTTTACTTGGTCCGATAGACCAGGGTTGCTGAACAGCAACACTAGGATGATGTCCACCAACACAGTTTGATATCTACATCACACCCTCTTGCATCTCGACTCCTCCAGAACCATGAAATGTTCTTGCAATTTATACATAATACTACCAGATGTTATTTTGATTAAAAGAACATCATACAAGTGAAGGAATTTATGAAGGCTGTATCTCCTAAGCCAGACAAACCATCTGGCAGCTGCAACAATAAACCAAAGACAGCCCAGTGTTAGAAAGAATCGTAACAGAAAGTATCCACCCAAATACTGCACATTATACATAAGATGTCCAACTTCTCCATCTATCTATTGCCAGACGCCTCAATCCCGTTTGGGGTGGCCACAAACAACTTAAAAAATAAATAAATAAATAAAAATAAATGTAAACATCCATTCATCATCTGTCCTGCAGTGGTGTCTCAGACCACTTATAATTATCTGCAAGTAGGAAAGGTTTATCCCCTTCATTAAAATGTTGTGCTTTCCATTTTAATTAGGCCACAAAAAGACTGATTCAACTCAGAATAGATCTCTAGTGATTCAAGTAATATCTAACCCATCTAACTTTTAAATTATATCCGAAGCTGAAATAAATCAGATTATAGGAAAAATAACAACCACCACCTTCGACTTCAACACTGTCAAGTTCTCATTGTGAAACTTTTAAGTTTTTCTGCTATCCAATCCATTGTAAGTTAAAAATAGTCAACCAGATTTTCACGGATACCTATAAAGCTGATTCGTTGGTTTCCTCCAGTTTATACTGTAGTTACCAGCATAAGGAAAAGTAATGACATTTTTACCATATCTGTGACTAATATTAAGGACTTACTATACTATCATGAGAAAAAGTTTGCCCGCAATCCCCTCCAAGCATTCTATGCTGTTCACATTTCTCCACAAACGCTGAGTATCCTTCTTTTCCAGACACACTTACTGCTCTCTTCACACTGCTATTGAAAAATATTTCATGTAATACCTTCCACTGCTGTAGTCAGCAAGGAAGTGTTGGCGTGCTTCTCATTGTTGTAAAACAGGGAATGAAAACTTCCCAAATCTTAAATTGTATGTGAGATCTCACACACACACACACACACACACACACACACACACACACAGATGTATAGATTTATGGAATAGCCTGGACAAAGAGAACATCCAGTCTAAAAACTTAAACGAGTTTAAAGCTAAATTTGACTTACTGAGAAACAGCGATGGGAATACACGAGCATAGCATATTTCATGTGTATCTCAATTAGGTATATTGGGTAAATACATAAGTATTTGGAATGACTTAGACAAAAAGGTGGTGCAGGAGAAAAACATTCATGTGTAAAAGTAAACTAGATAAATGTGGATATGGAGACAGGACAACACGAGCATCGCTCAATTCCCGTATATTACAAATAGGTAAATAATGTAAATACACACAACACACACACATCTGCGTTCATGCATGATGCTACCAAAAACATCACAACCAAATCTGAGAGAATACTAAAGTGGCAAAAAACACAAATAAAACAACAAATGACAACATATGGAGACTTGTAATACAATATACTTTGAACTGTTTATAAATATTGGCCCAGATGTTAGGATGACATCCAAATTTTAAACTGTCTGAGATTTTTACACACACACACACAATTTGTCTGTGTTCATGCATGATGTTGCCAAAAACATCACAATCAAGTTAGAGAGAATATTGAAGTGGCAAAATACACAAATAAAACAATAAAAGACAACTTATGGAGACTTACAGTTCACTAGGTTCATGTTTCAAAATATACTGGGGCCAGAACAACAAATGTGCAGATGTTGAGTCATATCAAACTTACGGAGTATCGTGCGTCAGTGTTGCTGCTGCTGCTGGTGTAGCGTCTCCTCTTGTTGGTGGCAGTGTGAGACAGGGGTGGGGCTGCCACTCCACTCAGATTCTCTCCCACACCACCAGATGGCTCCTGATCGCTGCTCCGTCGTTTAGCCTGCACCACCTCCCCAATGCCGATCTTCCGCTTGCGTAGAGGAAGGAGGCTACCTAGTGCCTCTGGCCCCTCCACTCCTGACCCAACCACCTGGTTCCTGCAAGCCCAAAAGGATTCAAAGTCATGTCTGCAATTACTACAACCCCTTAAGTGCAAGAAAAGGATGGTTTCTTGCAGTGGTACTAATACCCAGTTGAATAAACGTCTCTTAATTCCCACAATTTCCCCAATGGAAGATTGTAGACTGCAGACAGGCAATTTCAGCCTGTAGTCCAACAAGTGGATGTTAACATGAGCCTGGAGCCACAAACACAAAAAACACAGGATTCACTTTTCATCAATGCCTGAATGACATGATTGTAGTTCACTTCACAAGTTGCTCTGCTAAAAGTTCTAAGTTTTTGCTTCCTGTTCTTGGTTTCTGAATTTTTCTCACCCCATTCTTTTATGGTAATTAGGGTTAGGATGATGATGACAAAGCACATGCTTACAATGCTTACAATAACAACGCTGTCTCATGACGTCTGATTACTGATACTGTATTACAGCAATAAACATGACAATTCACTTTGGATGCATTCCATCCTTAATTCCATTATCCCTGTTCCTTACAATTAACCTACACTATCAATGTTCAGTCACCGCTAACCCTAAGAAGTCATTATTCTTCACTCTGTTCTATCAGTTTTACAAGCTTCTCTAATACTACAATTGAGTATATGAGGCACCAGACAAATAAACAACATGAATATTAAATATACCCATACCTTCATCATCATTCACTCCCATTACTCACCTGGTCATCGTACTGAATTTAGTACACTGACAACCATGTCATGGTCGGGATGACTTTTTAGAGGTATTCCAACTAAAGCCTAAATATTTCACTTAGTTGAGTAATAATGATGATAATGAGTAACAAAAGAGCCTGTGTGTTAATACTGTCACTATTAACCCTCCCATGATTGGGACAACTATAATACATACTACTCTATCTACCATAAATAAAGCAAAGTGATTTTATCCAGCAGAGCAAATCACATGACCCTCAGTTAATATATCTTACATCAACCCAGCAGGAGTGTGTTCAAGGTACAGCGGGTAATGAGGTAGTTGATGTTGACTCCAGGACACATGTAACAACTAGGAAGACATGACAAGCAAGATTATAGATAAGACGTCTGTAAATAAAGAAGGCGTGTGCTTGGTTTCAGTGAAGTCAAATTTAACTGTGTGAACTAAAACTTCTCCTGTAATGTACTGTATACATGCTGACACCTTGTTTCACGAGATACAAAACTTTTGATTTGAATAACCCTTTCAATCCACTGACATTTTTAATTTATTATTCTGGCCTCTTGGCAATTTTGTTAAACTCTGGAGTGACCATCACAGTGAAGGGTTAGAAAGACTCCATTAACCCCTTCACAACATACTAAGCAACTTAACGCTGAAGTTAGAAGGAATAAAATGTCAACAGAGTGAAGATATTAAGATGCTATAAGCATTATGAACATTCATTTCCCATTTTACAGCAATTCAGTAGTTTACCATGTGCAATACTGTACTGAGTGAAAATGGGTTACACAAACTTGATAAAAACATATTTAAAGAAAATCACTCTTAAAATGACGAGAAGCTGCCAGTATGTTAGAATACTACTGTGGATGACACTGCTAGCTGGGTGTAAACAAAAGTATGAGGAAGTGATGCAGCAAATTTGAAAGTGTGCAGTTACTGTCACCATCTTCATGACCACAACTGGCCTGATCTTGGGAGGCAGCACGGACTCAAGAGCTCTATCTACTGCATCTATATATCATACCTATCCATCTATTTACTCTGTAATTCCTTACCTATCCATTAAAAAAATAAATAAATCTATTGTTTCATTAAGCTGATGAGTGGATGGAAAGCTCTTATATCTATCAATCTCATCCACCCATCTACTTTGTAATTCCCTTAAAAAAAATAAAAATAAAATAAACTAAAGCTGACAAATGGATGGTAGTGAAAGATGGGGCAGTGTGACTAACCTGGTCCTGGTGGAGGCAGCGTAGGCCCCGCTGGTGGTGGCTCGTGAGTGTGACCCCCCTGCGGTCCCCTCACCGCGCTCCGCCATAGGCTCTGAGATCAAACCCAGTCATGCCAACAACACCTGAAATGCAACACACAAATTAAGCACACCAATACTATGCAATACATAATAATTAAGCACTGATAATTATATAATGCAACAAACACTAATTAATGGCAGGTGGTGGCAACCTTCACCCACTAATTTGATGTTATGTGGCTCGTTTTCCTTCACCTTTTATAATCTTCTGTCTGCCTTCCTCTTCCATATTCTCCCATTCTTCCCCTCACTTCATACTCTTCTTCTTTCCATTACCAGTGACTGTACATTTAGTGACAAGTCTAATGGTTTCCTGTAACTCAGGAAACTATTTAAATTGCTGGAGGGTTACCATATAACAAATGAAAGTGTGATAGAGAGCCAACTATTGTGCCCTGCAACTGGGTGGAGCAATGCAGTGGCCCTCCAGGAACCAGACCTTCACACACTTCCCTGCACCTTGCTGTGGCACGGGGCGGTCCAACACAAGGGAACATCAGTTCACTTTAGGGAATGGCCTTGTAGGGACAATTGCTTTCCTGTGGTTGATGGGTCTGTTCAGACCGAGAGACCAGGGTCAACAACAATACAGAAAGAACACTGGAGAGGGATGCCTTCAAGCATTGGCACTTATATTGCCAGATGCATCAAAAGCCCAGTTCTACAAATCCCAGTCAGTACCCCTCCCCATCCCCTGAAATGAGGATGGGGATTACAGAAGGGCAGTTTCATCCTGCAGTCCACTGGGTTCACATACAGATGAACCTGGGGATACAACTACTACTATAGTAGCCGCAGCGAGAAATGAACGCTGTGGTGGGGCAGGCGGGATGACCTGGGATTCCCCCATTGTTGCCATATCCACATGTCACCGACCATAGAGGTAGGATGTCACCGACCATCGGCCACCGCTGCAGCCCCGCTCCATGATCCTTACCCTGTGTCTCTGGCTTTCTCTTTCTCTCTCGGTTTCTATATAAACTGGTGTATTTCCGAAACTAATTATGAAATTATTATGACTTTTGTTCCACACCACCTTTGAGGTAAAAATCAAGGAGAGTTTTCTGTATAAAGGTTTCCCCCCCCTCCTAAATGTGGCATATGAGCGGGGAGTGCGGCCTTGCCGATACCTCCGCCTGACCTATAATTATACACTCGCCAGAACTGACCTGCCCTCAGACAAGGGGGGGGAAACCTTTATACAGAAAACTCTCCTTGATTTTTACCTCAGTGGTGGTGTGGAACAAAAGTCATAATAATTTCATAATTAGTTTCGGATATACACCAGTTTATATAGAAACCGAGAGAGAAAGAGAAAGCCAGAGACACAGGGTAAGGATCATGGAGCGGGGCTGCAGCGGTGGCCGATGGTCGGTGACATCCTACCTCTATGGTCGGTGACATGTGGATATGGCAACAATGGGGGAATCCCAGGTCATCCCGCCTGCCCCACCACAGCGTTCATTTCTTGCTGCGGCTACTATAATACTACACTCAAAAAATCTGACAAAATAATTATGCAAATATAATCATATAATGCAAAATAATAACTGGAATTAAATGGCAGTGATCAAATAATTAAACCTTGTCATGCCTTCAATGCCAGCAATATAGTGCGCACAAGCACACACACACACACACACACACACACACACACACACACACACACACACACAAATTAACCACACATTATATAGCTACAAAGCAACACACAGCAATTAACCCAGTCTGGGGTGTTTTTTTCATCATATTCTTGCCACCCCTTGATGATTTTATTCAGCTTAGGAGAAACTTTTTGAAATGAAGGGGTTATAAAAAGCATTAATAACCCCCTTAACCCCAACTGCCGGGAACGTAATATGCAGTCGTGATTTTGGTGGACAGAGGCCACCAGGCGATGGAATATGCTGCAAATTCCTTCCCGCCATGGTTTGAACAAACTCATGTTTGATCTCCTCACCAAAGGGTAGGGACAAACTCCCACCACTACACGCAAGAGTGCTTCAGTCTGTCCCATGAATTTGCCAGGTGTAGAACGATATCTTCAGGTTCCTCCTTGTCCAATTTCGTTCCCACATCATGCAGACCCCTTGCCTCATCCACCCCTGCCAAGCCTCTGCCCAAAGATACTAGGAAAGGGCTCAGTGACACTGCCATAGGGTGCGTCTTGGATGCTACCGCGTCTAATTTATCTAGCAGTGGAGAAGTTATCTTGCTGAAAGCGAAGCCAAAATCGGAACTGCGCGCACACGCACAAAGACATCCCACTTCAATCGTCGAAAGTTACTCATCTTCTTTACATCCTTACTCTTCGACATGACACCAACAGACCTGGGGATGGTTTCACTTGCATGAAGGAGAGTTAGTGAGTATTAGTGTCTTTAATTTGTTTCTCTAACTGGCATAATTTCAGAAATATTAAGCAATTTTGGGAAAACTGTCCGTACTGAGAGGACGACTGTGTTATAAATAGCCCGACGTCTAGGGATTAATATTAGGCATTTCCAGACCTGAATAAAATAGTATGGATGAAAAAAATAATAATAATAAATAAACAAATAAATAAAAAAGTTGGGCAAGAGGGGTTAGATGATGTCTGAAATGATCAACAGGGCTTCTGAAGTCCCATGAAGATTTTTGTCATATGTATACTGATATAATATGGTGCCCTCAGGAAAAAAAAAAAAAAAACAACAACAACAACAACAACTAAAGTCAAGTTGTTTTGCACCAAATGTGCAGCAATATACTGTATGTACAAGTATAAATATTTTTTTCACCAACAACGCCTCACCATCCACTCACTCAATGTAGTGCTGCTTTGGGTGTCTGCCCTTTCTTGTCGTCCTTCCTCTTCTGTCTTTCTTTCCAACATTCTTTCCTCCTACAGGTGACTCTACACTGACTGAAAGCCATATGGTTTCCTGTACACCAGGAAACCATTTACAAAGCTGAGTGGTAACCATATAACCAAATTATGGCACCTGGAGGTTTGGTCGGTAATTAAGATGCTCAAACAGGATTCAGCCTGTGTAGGTTTATATCCAAGGAGTGACTCAATGAGAAAGTGTTCTGAGGAAGATGACATCACTGACGGAGGAGGGAATACCAGTACAGTAACTTATATGCACAAGATAAGGGGAATTAAATCATGTGAGTTTAAGGAAAAAGGAGAATGTTAAAAACAAAAGAAACAAGTGACCTAAGTACAGAAAAATCTGAACTAGATAATGAGTGAAACAACATTCTAGTTTAAGGAAAAGAGCAATATTTAGATAAAAAGATGCAAATAAGCTATGTATGGGGGAGAGAGAGAGAGAGTTAGTTACCCATAGCATCAATGATGTATTACTTATTCTTAATACTTTCAATTTTATTCTGCTTAGCGGACTTTTCATACAGCTTTCACTAACTCTTTCAATGCTTGAAGTACAGTATTTTCCAAATATAATAATAATAATAATAATAATAATAATAATAATAATAATAATCCATCCATCCATCATGCAATCCCACATTGCCCCATGAGAAGCGTAGAAGCCCGGGGCTAGGCAAGTTGGTCTTGACATTTAAGATGAGTGATAATAATAATTAATTGGTTTTACACCAGGTAACCCCAAAGGGCTAAGGCGTTGTCCTTGGGTAGGGAACTTCGGAACTGGAGCATACATTATTAAGGTAAAGAAAGTATAATGCATTGTATATGCTGCTCACTCAAAATTGTTGTTACAGAAGTTATTATTAAAGATCCAGGTTTCCAATACTCATTAAGACTTATTTTGCACATATTCAGTGTGGTGTGCGCTGAACACAGAAAACTTTGCAATAACATAAATTAAAGTCTGCTGTACACTGTACAAAAAATCAAGTTGATTTATTCATCATCCACTCACTTGATGTACAGTAGTGCTGCCTACTTCCTTCTTAACCTTTATCATTCTTTATCTGTGCCTGCCCTCGTCTCTTCCTATTTCTTCCATCTTTCCTGTCACTTCTTGTTGCTTTTCTTTCCTTTACAGGTGACTTTACATTGAGTGACAAGCCAAATGGTTTCCTGTAAGCCAAGAAACCATTTACAACGCTGGGTGGTAACCATATAACCAAACCATACGTGCTCCCTACTTGTCAGCAAGTGGGTTGGTGGAGGGTTAGTGCCCCTCCCTGTAAAACAAATAACTCAAAGTCAAATGGCCACCCCTTACGGGATTGTGGCATCTGGCAATAGATAGATAGATAGATAGATTTATTCATACTTTCCTTGCGTACATCTTACAACTGCTTAATCTTCAATTACTGTAATTGACTGAAAACTTGTTTACATACTCATCCATACTGATCTTTTCAGTTTTGCCTGTTCAGTTCTCAGTACACCAAAATCATTAGGTCATGGGCTGAGTAAAGGGGGGGAGGGAGATAATATGTCTGGCTATAGACAGACACAACCAGATTATTTCACTTAAAATCTGGGGAATCCTCTAGCAGTGAATGGGGCAGGAACAACCTCCATAGGAAGCGTTATGAGGAACACACTGAGGTGGTTTGGCCATGTGGAGAGGATGGAGGGTGAAAGACTGACAAAGAGAGTGTATGTGAGTGAGGTGGAGGGGGAAAGAGGGAGGGGGAGGCCGAGGATGAGATGGAGAGATGGGGTGGAGAGGTATATGAGAGAGGGGGGTGTGAGTTGGGAGCAGGGGAGTGAAATCGCGGGGGACAGGGCGACTTGGAGGCGATTTGTTTGTGGCCACCCCAAACGGGATTGAGGCGTCTGGCAATAGATAGATAGATAGACCAAATTCAAGGGATTAAAAAAAAAAATAAATGAAAAAAAAAAAAAAAAAAAAAAAATGAAAAAATAAAAAGGCCTGCCCTCTGGATGTAGGAAGGGAAATGGCACAGTTGACAGGTATGGCTTCTGTCAGCAGTTAACCCCTTGAACCAGATAGTTTTTTTTTTTTTCTTTTTTTCCCTCTATTATCAGGTTATTTTTTCAACTAGTGATGCTATGAACTGGAGGTGCTGGGTATACTCGTCTTGAATTCTTTCATTATTAAAGGGTTCTCCTGACTAGAATAAAATGTCTGGTAACAGCAAGAATGAACTACACAGGGTGTCCTGCGGCTGAAGATGTTACTGTCTGTAGAGTAGGTCCTCATTATGTATCACTGTATTTGACATTATTTCCATTAATCTTCAGTACATAGCAAAGAAACTGCTCAGTAAAGTTCCAATGCTACTAATAAGGTTTGCCAGTCTCTTCCAACAGAAAATATTTACAGTACTAATTGTGTGGAAAAAAAAAGATATTTTGGAAAACTGCTGACTTCAAACGAGGGCTGCCTGTCTGAGGGGAGCTTACTGGAGGCAGTAACAGCTCCCTACATGGGATATATATTCATCATGAAGCAGGCTTGTTTTCCAAACACCACAACTTTTTCAAAATAAATGGTATTGTAAACAGGTGGTGGGTGGTGGTGACTATCATCCACTCAATACAGTGCTGCCTACTTCTTCCTTCATCTTTATCATTCTTTTTCTGTGCCAGCTCTCCTCTCTTCCTATCTCTCCCATCTTTCCTGTCACTTTTTATTACTTTTCTTTCCTTTTCAGGTGGCTTTACATTGAGTGACAAGTCTACTGGCTTCCTGTTAGCCAGGAAACCATTTACAATGCTGGGAGGTAGCCATATAACCAACCCATGTGTTCCCTATGTGTCAACAAGTGGGTTGGCGGAGGGTTAATGCCCCTCCCCATACAACAATTAACTCAAAGACAAATGGCCACCGCATATGGGATTATGGCGTCAAGCTATTGACAGTATATAGGGTAAACTGGCAAATTGGCTTCACTGGCATCAATGGAACTTTAGAAGATAGCTTTTCTGCTTACTATGGACACGTGAAAGTGTATACAGTAATATGTAGGAGGACTCCCGGTACTCTGGGAAACAGAGCACGAAGTCTATGCCCAGAGTTGGGGGAGGGGGGGAATGAGCAATAAAATATGAGGCTTAAGATGAAGACTTGTTGCATGGACAACATTTTCTAGCACTCTACCTTAACAATGCATTTTATATATTACACTTAAAGCAACTTGGTAATCGTTTGTACGAGGTCTGTCCAAAAAAGAAACCAAGCTTTTTAAATAGCACACCAAGTAACTGGCGTAGAGTAATTGCAACGGAAGCGCTGGTTAGCAGCAACTTAGAGCTACTGTCTAACATTAGTCGCACCACACCATGTCAATCAGTATTTGAGGTACATACACTTGAATGAACATGTATTTAGTCACTTTGTGCACTTGGCAATTTGTTGCAAGTTGAACAATGAAGGATCTTGAGTGACAGGTTTGCATGTAACTGTTTGAAACTGGGATGCATGTAACTGTTTGAAACTGGGAAAAACTATTGGGCAGAGTTTTCAAATGTTGCAACAAGTTTATGGGGAGGATTATTTGAACTGTATGAAACATCACAAGTAGTTCAAGCGGGTCAAATCAGGAAGATCATCCACCTAAGACTATCCCAAATCTGGACAGCCTTCCATGTTGAGACAACAATCACACTAAAAAAGCGTGTGCTGTGATGATTGAAAATCATCCCAACTGTCCATAAAGTTTTCAATAGGCAGGCATCCGTAAAAGTTTGTGCCATACAATTTAACCAAAAAGCTGATGAAGCAATGTGGTGTCACAAAATCTGTTACATGTCTGCTGACAGATGAGCAAAAAGACAACCATGTCACAGTCAGACAGGAGCTGTTTGTCTGAATGCTGATGAAAACTTCTGGAAAAATGTCATAACAGATGATGACACATGGGTGTGCAGCTATGAGGTTGAAACAAAGACAGTTTTCACAGTGGGATGGAACATCGTCACCGCAACCAAAATAAGGATGTCAGAGTCGCTCATGTGAAGGTGATATTGATCATCTTTATTTTATGGGAAGGGCATTGTTCATCGTGTTTGTTCCACGTGGTCAGACAGTCAACGTTTTGCTTGGACATCCTGAAGAGTTTGTGTGAGGCAGTGCAAAGGAAGAGGCCTGAAGCAGGGACAAACAAAACCTCGATGTTGTTACATGACAATGCACCTACTCACACACTGCTCCTTATCTGTGACTTCCTGGCAAACCACAAGACAACTATCAGCCCCCAAACACCCAGTTTTCTGGATTTGGCCCCTGCAGCCCCCCCCCCCACCCAAGCTGAAATCCACCTTTAAAGGTCGCCAATTTCAGACGATAAAAGATATAGAAGAGAGTTCACCAAGTGCACTAAACACACATTAACTCAAGGGCGTTTACCTCAGCGACTAAGTAGGCATGATGCAGTTAGTGTAAGACTAAAGCTAAAGTCACCAGTACCCAGTGCTCCCGTCGTGATCACGCTACACTAGATAGATGGTGCATTATTTAAAAAGTTTGGTACTTTATTGGACAGATCTACCCCCTGGGGGTAGGGGGGGTTTTCAAGAATACTCTCCCAGTATCCCTGCTTGTCGTAAAAGGTGACTAAAAGGGTCGGCAGAGGGTTAGTGCCCCTCCCTGGAAAACAACTAAAAAAACAAACAATAAGCCTCGGACAAGGACTGACCAAACGATGACGACCAAGGACCGGACAAAGGACATGGTTATCGGAACGTGGAATGTAAGGGGAGCGAATGATGAGGTGAAAGAGAGAGAGATTGTCCAGGTGCTTGAGGGTGTGAATGTGGATATATGTGGAATAACTGAAACAAAATGGAGAGGAGAAAGTGTGAGAGAATGGGAGTATGGATGGGGTATATGTGCAGGAGTAGGTGAGAATGAGAGGGCAAAGGAAGGAGTATGTATAGTTGTGAGTAAAAGATGGAAGAAGAGCATAAGACAGTATGGATAAGTTGGGTCAAGGATTGTGTGGGTAAAGTTGAAAGTCGGAATACAAATGTGGGCAATTGTATGTGTGTATGCGCCAACGCAAGATCGTGCTAGAAGAGTGAGAGAAGAGTTCTGGACAAATGTGGAAGTGTGCATGGAAAAGTCTGGAAGGAATGAGAGAGTGTTTTTGATTGGTGATATGAATGGTAAAGTTGGGAATGTGAAGGTGGATGGAATAGTTGGTGAGTGGGGTGTGCCTGCTGAGATAGATGAGAATGGGAGTGCGTTAGTGGACATTTGTGCTGGGAGGGGGTTGGTGATAGCCAATACCCTCTTCAGGCACAAAATGATCCACAGGTATACATGGCGAGTGATGAGAAGGGTGGGTGGTGAACTGAATGAAAGGAAGGCAATGAATGATTATGTGTGTGTGGATGAAAGGATGCGAAGATGTGTAATGGATGCAAGAGCATATAGAGGTTGGGGGAGTGGACTTTCTGACCACCACTTGGTGGAGGTCAGAATCAAGGTCGAAGTAAAGTGGAGAAATAGAAGAAGGGAAGGACGGGAGGAAGGAGCAGATGTAAGGAGAGTGGAAAGGTTACAAGAGGATGAGAAACATGCAGAATATAAGAGAAGTGGAGGAATGATTGGGTAAATATGAACTGCAGCAGATGAGGGATGTGGAAGGTGTGCACAAGATATTCACAGAGGAAATAAGTGCAGCATGTGAGGTGGTGTGTGGGGTGAAGAGAAGACAAAAGGTGGTGCAAGGAACAGCATGGTGGAATGAAGAGGTGAGACAGGATGTGGCACAAAAGAAGAAAGCATATAATGAATGGATGAGAAACGGGGGCATGGAAGAAGCTGAGAGATGGAAGAGAGTTATACATAGAAAGGAAGAGAGAGGTGAAAAGATTAGTAAGAGAGAGTAAGAAGAGAGAGGATGAGGAATTTGGAAGAAACTTGAGTGTCAAGTGAAGGGAAGGTAAGAAAATGTTCTGGAAAGAGGTGAAGAGAGTCAGACAGGGAGGCAATGAAGGTAGTAGAGGAATGAAAGATAAAAATGGTAGATTACTAGTGGAGAAGGGAGAAAAAGTGAGCAGATGGAGAGAACACTTTAAGGAATTGCTGAACAAACAGAATGAAAGTAATGCAAGTATAAGTGGCTAGGGAATGGCTGGAAGAAGGAGGGAGGTGAGAAGACAGGAATAAATCAGTAGGATGGAAGTTGTGGAAGCAATGAAGAAAGTCAAAATGGGGAAAGCCCCAGGAATTGATGGAGTGTGTGGTGAAATGCTGAAGCATGGGGGAGGGATAGTAGTAAAATGGATGTGGAAGATGTGCAGATTGGCCTGGGAGGAAGGTAGTCCTGGATGATTGGAAGTCAGGTATAATTATTCCCTTGTACAAAGGGAAAATGAAGTGTGTGGTAATCATAGGGGCATTTGTCTTCTTAGTATAATAGGCAAAGTATACAGCAGGACACTTACTGAGAGAGTTCAGGAAATAACAGAGGAATTAGTTGGAGAAGAACAGGGAGGATTTTGAAAGGGAAGAGGTTGTGTAGATCAGATATTCATTCTTACATCTTTAGTGGAAAAGTGTCTACAGAAGGGAAAGAAGTTTTATGCAGCCTTCATGGATTTGGAGAAATCATACAACAGGGTGGATAGAAAGGATTGTGGAAATTATTAAGAATATATGGAGTAGATGGGAAGCTGTTGAATGCTGTGAAGAGTATGTATGAGGGTGCTAAGGCTCCAGTGTGTGTGGATAGTGAATGGAGTGAGTCTTTCTATTTGAAGGTTGGGTTGAAACAAGGATGTGTCATGTCTCCATGGTTGTTCAATCTGTATATCGATGGGGTTATAAAAGAGATATATACAAGGTAGGGCAGTGGATGTTGGAGTGGCCCTAATGAGAGAGGGCAGTGTTTGGAAACTCCCTCTACTGTTGTTTGCAGATGATACTGTGTTCTTAAGTGAAGACTAAGGGGACATGCAAGGCTTGGTGGATGAGTTTGGGAGTGCGTATAAGAAACGGAATTTGAGGGTGAATGTTGGGAAGAGTAAAGTTATGGTCTTCGAGAGAGGTGAAGTCAGTGAATGTATAGTGACGTTGGATGATGAGGAAATGGAAAATGTGAGTACGTTTAAGTACTTGGGTTGTGTGATGAGTAAGGATGGAAGTTTGGAGAGTGAAGTGCCTGAACGGGTACAACAAGGAAGAAAGGTTGCTGGTTCCTTGAAGGCAGTGATGAGAAACAGGGAAGTGAGCATGGAAGTGAAAAGGTTATTATATGACAATATTGTGATACCAACTCTTACGTATGGAAGTGAAGTTTGGACGCTGTTGGAGGGACACAAGTCAAGAGTGAGAGCAGTGGAAATGAGTTATTCAAGAGGAGCCTGTGGAGTCGTATGGAGAGACAGACTGACAAATGAGGATGTGAAGGAGCATTGTGGTGTGGATGTGGAAGTGATAGGAAGCATTAGGAGAAACACACTGAGGTAGTTTGGCCATGTGGAGAGGATGAAGAGTGAGAGAGTGATGAGGAGAGTGTATGTGAGTGAGGTGAAGGGGGAGAGAGGGAGGGGAAGGCCATGGATGAGATGGTGGGATGGAGTGGAGAGGTATATGAGAGAGAGGTGTATGAATTGGGAGCGGGTCAGTGAAATGCCGGGGGACAGGGTGACGTGGAGGAGATTTGTTTGTGGCCACCCTGTATAGGAGATTAAGGCATCTGGTAAATAGATAGACAGATTTTTTTTTCAATGGTTTTCTTGGTGTTTAGCATTACTTTGGATATTCCTGTGTGTGTTTTGATTTTTAAATGTGGCAGATTGACCCGAAAACAGTGTCAAAATTAGGAGGGGTACTGTACAAATGGTGGTGTATGGGTAGGGTGTTTTATGGTTTTCATTTTTTTTTTTGCATGGTTATCTTGGCATTGATAATTATTTTGGATAATCTCATGTATGTTTTGATGTCAAAATATGGCAGAATGACTGGAAAATACTGCCAAAATAAGGAGGGGTACTGTACATACAGTAGTGTTTAGGTAGAGTGTTTTTTGGCTTTCAGTGGTTTTTCTGCATGGTTTTCTTGTTTAGCATTACTCTGGATATTCCTATGTGTGTGCTGATGTCTAAATATGCCTGAATGACCAGAAAACACTGCCAAATTACACACAGGTACTGTACAGATAAGTTGGGCATAGGTTGGAGGTGGGTATAGGTATGGTCTGGGTATGGTAGGGGAATAGAGCTCATTATCCAGATGTTGCCACTACCCAGACATGCCTTTGGCTCTATTATGTCTGAATAAATTATAATTTATTACATAATTATAAATTATAATTTTATTCATCAACAGAGATTCTGAACCCTTATTTTTGCTTCACTCCTCGGCTGCAATTCGAAACTGAATATAATCATCTGCTAGCACCAATCATATTGTCATACCGTTTATAAAGGTTCCAACATGCTTGCATTTGCCGGCCTTGGTTACCTACTGGCGGCTCTCCACACTTCAATCTCTGGCAGCCTCCCTGTTCAGTCCCTTATCCCTGAGGTCAATCTATGGCATTAGGTCTTTTACTGGACTGCCTCTCGCAACCCTACCCTTGACGTTCACCTCTCACCTACTGCAACTGTTAACTTCTCTTCACACGGTCAAACCATCTCAATCTACTCCTCCTCATCACAACACCAATATATTCAAGTCCCATCCTTCCTCTCAACCCTTCACCCACATCCCAGCCCCCCCAGGCCACACATTCAAGGACACACTACACATCCATCTAATCACTATTGCTTGTATACATCTGAGCTTACATGCCGTATACAAGAATCCCTTAGCTTGCTCCAGCCCCACCTCCAGCACCTCTCTCAATCAGTACATACTTTCCCAAACACAACACACATCTCATCATTAATCATCATCAGCCGGACCTCCTTTCCCACCCTTGGGCAGGGTGAGGAGTAGCAACGTAGAAACAGCAAATGTTTGCCCAATTCAATAGGACACGCTACCATTCATCCACCATTCAAGCCCTCGAAACCCTAGCTCTATCTGATAGGCCAAAAAAAAAAAAAAAAAAAATTTCAACGTGTTCTGTAGCTTCACAACACACAAAATCAATATTTTGCAGCCTACCTCTAATACCACTGTATACATCTCTTATTCACCCACTAACACAGACACTGCACATGATGGAAGTTATTTTCCATACCCTTACGTCAAACTACGCATGACCACACTCACTCTGCTTTGACAGTACTGCCAAGAGCCTTAGATACAACTTTTGTTTTATGTCACCAAATTAAAGGTGAAGTGGCCTAATCACTAGGGAGCTGGCCTGTAGTCCAAATAGACCCAGGTTCGAATCCCCAATGGGGCAGGAAACAGATTCAGGATTTGAATTTTATTCAAGCAGACTTTACTGATCTACCACACAACCTGCCGTACAAATGTCCCCCCCCCCCCTGCTAATACCAGTACACCAGTCCTGTATGAGAAAACCCTAGCATATAATATACAGTAAACTCTCAATTATCTGTTGTCGCGATATCCGGCCCAATGCACTATCTGGTGCTCCTGGCTCGGATCTATTAATGCAATATCCGGCTAAATTATGCAATATCCAGCACCAGAATGGGACGTAACAGGGTGTTCTATGCAATATCCACTATCAAGGTGTACCAACCAGCTTGTAAATGGTATTTTATCATTATTTTGTTGTATTTTAAACTTAAAATTCATGTTTTACTCATAGGAAAGCTTTTAGGATAGAAAGCTCTTGGATAATAACATAACATTTGGCTCAGTGCCGAATACCGAGCCAATGGGTACCATGAAATATCCGGCACAGGGCTTGGCTGAATTATGCTGGATAATTGAGAGTTTATAGTAATCATTATAGACAGTGGGTGTTAGTGCCAAAGTGGTGACATGTGGAGGTGTATGGAAATAGGAGGACTACTGGGCCACTGCAATAGGCTGTGAAGCCTATGCCCAGAGTCCACACACACACACACACACACACACACACACAGTCTAAAAAACTAAAATGAGTTTAAAGCTAAATTTGACTTATTGAGAAACAGCGACGGAAACCCACAAGCATAGTACATTCCGTGTATATCACAATTAGGTATATTAGGTAAATACTTAAATATTTGGAACGACTTAGACAAAGAGGTGGTGCATGAGAAAAACATTCATGTGTGTAAAGGTAGACTTGATAAATGTGGATATGGAGACAGGACAACACGAGCATTGCTCAATTCCTGTATACTACAAATAGGTAAATACACACACACACACACACACACACACACACACCAGGTGAGGATTTTGTGCAATACGGCATCAAAAAGCAACTACCGGTAGTCATTCCTTGTTTTTCATGGCTTCGATTTAACCAGTTATGTTTTTTCTCAGATAAGTAAACCATCATAAAATACACTCTCTTAGCTGTATTCTGGGCTGACTTAAAAAAAAAATCTGTTGATATATCCTCTGAAAACAAACTTTAAAATGTAGATTCCAATGTTTGGTAATGCTTTGGGGCACTGCAACAAGTTTTAGACAATCACAGGTAAATTATAATTGTGGGGACTTGCGTTTGTTCGAACACCCAACATCCATCCCCTCCCCCTTAAAAAAAAAATAAATAAATAAAATAAAAAAAGAGAGAGCTATCTGGAACAATCTCCATTCTGTTTACATCCTTATGAATGTGGGTGTTAATTTACAAGCTTATTCCTGCTACTAAATATGTTTTTCCATCAACTTATGGAAAGGCAATTTGTTTTGCAGGGGTTTATTAATCTGCAGATTGCACAATTTGCTACCTTTTTTATCCCACCCCGTGGTATGCGAAAAATGAAGAAAAAAGTTTTTTTTTCTTAGTTTTTTGTTTATTATAAACTTGAAGATAATCATCCAGGGCATTATCTGGTGAAAAGAAACAATCTCTCTCTCTCCCTCTCTGTCTTTGCATCAGACCATGCATAAGTTTAAGTAGGGGGGCAATGAAAAAAATGAATTAAAAAGCTGTTTTTGTTTATCATAAACTTGAAGATAAACATCCAGGGCATCATCTGGTGAAAAGAAAAAAATCTAGCTCTCTCTGTCTTTGCGTTGCGCCATCCGTAAGTTTGCGAAGAGGTGGAGTAGTTAGCAGTAATGCATGGCCAGCACAGCCCAAGCTGTGGCTCACAATGTGACACTACCTAGCCTGAGCTGCGGCTCGCAATCCACGGGTTAATGCTAGCTGTATCTAACCCCACCAGTTCAATGCCTTCCTTAACATACATAAAACTGGTTCAAGATAAAAATACTAACTAGTTATGTTCCACATTTGTGGCATTTATGTAAGAGCAACACCAGCAAACAATAAGTCCAAGAATACAGTACCTGGCATCCCCCCCAAAATGGGGTCTTTTCTCATAATTCAGCTACAGTATATGACTAGCCTATGGTACCTAATACCCCTTTACATTGTTCCATCACCCAATATTAGAATGTACTTGTTTAAGGTGTATTTTGAGATGACTGAACAATAGCCTATGGTACCTAATAACCCTTTACATTGTTCCATCACCCAATACTAAAATGTACTTGTTTAAGGTGTATTCTGAGATGACTGAATAAGTTTTTCAACCCATCTAGAAATACACCTTAACCATGGACTGTAGCAGAGGGGTTGCAAAACAGGCTCTGTAGCATAGCAATATACTGTAGCAAGTTTGGTGACCACTGCAAAATGACTAAATATCCATCACCATTTTAGAAATGGTACTGAACATATGTGAAACATTTTTCAATTCAAAATAGTTATATACTGTACGGGGATTTTGTGGTCAAAATTTTCCAACTGGTAGGAAACCATTAATTACATGAGCAGAACTCACTCCTATCAAAGCCTAAATCACTGCCATTTTGTTGAATAAGCCAAATCATGAGAAAGACAAACTACTTTTGATACTGTATTCATGTTTCCCTCTCTTCCCTTACCCACTGTTGGCCCTGCATTCGATTTTATAAGATTTTTAAAGGCAGGGTTCAGACTTCCTTGGGTGCTAATGCCAAAGTAACTGAATCAAGAAGGAATGCGTTTTATTTATAGTACTGTACTGTTGCTTTGTTTCTGGGTTTAACCTAAGGAAGTGATGAGAGATAATAGAATGCCTACCGTAATTATCCCATAAAAAGGGAGTGACGCTTGGTCCTAAGAAACTTCATGAAGCATCATTAAAAATCCCGCTCATATGAGGTACCGGTAGATCACGTGTAGTTGACTCAAATGGGATAGGTTGCATGCCATGATTTCAGCAAAGTGCAGTACAACAGTGGTAGCTGTAACGTCCAGCTCACCTGGGCTTGGACCTAGTGGACAACAAGTTAGCCTTTTCTTGCAGTCCTCCTTGTCCTTTGAGAGGATGCAGGAGGGGGATTTACGGATATTTGTATCATTGGATAGTTTCACCTATAATCAATCAAAACTGCCAACAGCAAAGCTACAAATAAGTATGGCCACCTGTACATCATCAAAGATAATGGGTTAAGTGACATATTCCAACATCTCAAAATAAAGGGATCTTAATTTTTTGCATTCCTTTGTTAAAGTGCCTGAATATGAGAGAACAGACCATCAGTAACTTACTTTGAGCTCAATTTTGTTCAAATGATGCAAGCTTCCTCTTCATGTATTCCCACACTGATAGTGGTCATGGTAGGCTACAGCTGTATTTTCTAAGGTCCTTTCAATTTTGAGAAATAAATAATAATAAAACTAGACATATCCACAAACAAATCATGACCCTTATGGTTACTGTTTCTTTTACCTATACTTCTGAGACGACAGGCTATTTCCTGTTTCCTAATGTCCAAGCACTCTAACTCCATACCCAACCTGCCCATCCTGCAAATGAACTCCCCCCCCCCCAGACAAAGCAATACGCCAGCAATTTTTATCTATAGTCATGCTAACCATGATCACTATGCAACCTGACAGCCACAACATAGCAACCTAGCTCAAAAAACTCACAGGACACAAGGAGGTAAAAATGTCAATGGTACCCTAAGCTACACATTACTGCCCACCCACACCATTTCTAACCCTAATATGGCATAGATAACAATAGTATTTAATTTACCGCAGCAGCTAAGCCTTACAGCCCTGCCCTAAAGCCTCTCACTCAGGATATGGAAGCTGTTATCATGAAAGAGCACGAATCCCAAAACAAAAGCTATCACCCTTCCTGTTTCCTCTTGTCAGTCCTCTAGAAAACTACAAGAAATGGAGGATTATAGGAAAATAAAATCCCGTCCTCCAACCCACGGAAATAGGCTTTCGGGGTGTGTGGAGAGCACGTGGTCGCCTCCCTGGAAAAAATATGAGAGGAAATAGCCAATGTGTAAAAACGCTTCGAATTTGACACGACTCCATGCTCCTAGGTGGCTCCCTCCTCACTTCTATTTTCAATTATTCTTCCCTATTTACCCCTACTGCCTCTCCATTATCCACCCTCAAAATAAATCAAGGAGTATGGTTCACCCTGATGGCAAACACCAAGCGGTAAAGAGAATCATGAAATCGATAAAAAAGACGCAAATAAAAGGCTTCCTCGAGCCTTCCGCTGCGAGACTGAGCTGCCATTGTCGCATCCATGGGGGAACCTGCGCTTTATTTTCCACCATTTTACAGGTTTTGTGGACCATTCAAGGGCCTCTAATGTGCTTCAGTAGATCAGTCACACAGAAAACACATTAATGGAGAAAGAAATGCTGGACTTACTAGTATGGTGACATTAATTTTGTCGGAAACGCAGAGGAGAGAGTGGCTCAGGCTGGCCCAGCTCGACATAAACACTCGGTCCGTCCTGGCCAGCTGGGTCGCACCTCACCCCTCCACCAATAAAAGTAGTTCTCATCAACTTTACATTTTTTACGCAGCAGATGCACTATTTGGAGAAAATTATATAGATTATACAAAAATTACGTTATTAAGTGTATTTTATTTACCCTCTGCTTACTCGATAAAGCAAAAGTAAGCCTAGTCCCTGATGCTGTTTTGTAGGCTTAAAAATCGTGCACGAGATCATTGGGAAAGCATTACATCCAAATACGAGCACTTTATGAATTACAGTACTCTCATTACCATCAAACTTAAGAGGATATTTACTGCACCCGAAAAGCCCGTCAGGCAAACAGCTGATTGACATATTCATCCGCGTGGGTCAGCATGGCCTTTGACCAGAGTGTAAATTTCGCGAAACACAAAAACATATCCTGAAACAATTTTTAAAAATCTGTATACACCTCAGTCATCTAACCATTACTCTCACAGCACATTATTTGTATTGTTTACGGAAAACAGTACAGGTATATTGTTTATGATGAGCTGATACTGTCAAATGTTCCTTGGTAAACAAAGAGCAATAGTTGTCAAGTTTAAATTACAAATTTTATTAATTACAGTTTGGTATTACAGTAAAATAGGCCTCTCTCTTACAATGCTCTGTGTTAACATTAGGAAAAGTTCTAGCGGCTGTTATTCGAGAAGCTACGCGTACTTAGAAAAACGAAAAAGGGGAATAGGCTAGCAACTTTGGTAAAGGTAAACATAAATGGAAAATTCTATCGACAAACTTAATATTATTGTCTACATTAACTCAAAAGACAGATAAGGCATATCATAAGACTAAGATCGACTCTTCTTTCTCGACAAAAATTCATTACGCAACAATAACTGAGAATTTATAAGTCAACACATATACTACCCCATTGTCTTCAGCAGCTGCATTATCAGCTGTCTGGCGTGATACGTAATGTACTTATATTTTCTTTATGCCACCAAAATGCAAAGAAGACCCACGCTCACAACTGCGGGTCTAACTATGGCCCATTGTGATTTTGACCTTTACATTGTTGATAATCCTGTTTTCGTTTTCACGGCCGGGCCGCAGGGTGAGTGACTGGAAAGCGTACGCTCCCAGGGTCGAATCCTGTCAAGGTCGAATGGTCGATGGGTGGAAACAGTCACTTGGATGGTCTCCAGTATGGCCTGGGAGATGTGACATCTCCAAAATCGCGATCTACCCTACAATTTCCACCTCATGTCCTCGTGTGTGTGTGTGTTACTGATGCAAACCACAGGTACAGTTCGGTTATTTTAACCAGGTGGAGATTTTCGCCCCTTTGCAACTTATTTCACGCTGCTCTGTGGCAAAGACAAGAGTACAGCTCTACATCCTCTCCACAGAACTTCGTGATTAGCATCACTGTTGAAATAGCAGCCGTGGCAACCGAGGGCATCACAACACCCCAAGGAGGCGACAACGGAGGGGTAGGTAGGGCGCGCGCGACGTCCGTGCAATATGGGCATACGTCCCATATGGCCGCGCGCCCCTATTCCACTGAGTGCAAACGGCGTGAACATCTCAGTCCATGTGCATTACCCTCCAACCGAGCCAGCCCTCAATGCCATGATCGGGGTGAAGCTACCAAACTTAGCTCCAGGCAGCACCCCAGTGATGGCTGGTAGCCGCACAACTAAGGAGATGGCCTGTAGCCGTCAATAAAAAGCAAAAGCCTGTAGCCGTGCACAAGCAACGGCCTGCAGCAGTGCAACAGTGACAGCTGGTAGCTGTACATACAAGCGACAGCTTGTAGCCACGCACATAAAGAGATGGCCTGTAGCTGCTCATAGTGCTGCCCACCCCCACCGCAGAACTCGTGACGGCCAGCAGCCGCATGTGGGAAGAGAAAGGTACGCCCTCTCATCTGCAATTGCCTTGAGGGGCACGACACCAGTGACGGCTGGCAGCCGCACCAGTAGACAGGGGACGGCCTGTAGCCACCCCTCACCTACACGTCGCCCCTCATGCGGGATTTTGGCGACGTCCAGTAGCCATGCCCGTAGGCAGGCGACGGCAGGTAGCCACACTTTATCTGTGGTCCCGTCAGGAAGTAAGGCCCTGGTGGCAGCCGGTTGCTGCACCAACGGGAAAGGGACGGCCTGTAGCCACCCTCCTCCCAATGCCCAATGGACCTCAGCAACGGCCGGTAGCCATACCATGGAGGGAAGCCATAAAAGTCCCTCGCCCCCTGTGACTTCACAACCCGAGGCTGACCCCAGCTCGAGCCGCCCCACCAGTGGCAGAGTAGGTCCCACCTCCAACTCCCCAGACCAAGGCAGCCCTCAGAAGGAGAACCTCCTTAAAGAGGACTGGTGAAGAGGCCCTGTTTTATCCCCGGGGTTGCACTCCATCCAGCTGGCACCAGAGGGAGATCAACGCCTGTTGGACTCCTGCTGTAGGCAACACTGCAGCCCTACTCTGACGGTGAAGCAACGGGAGCAAGACCACAGTAGACGGGCTCTCAACAACGCCCCTAGTACCCCGGGATGTGACCTCTCCAGTCCCGGGGAGGAGTGGCACCCTTCCCGCACCAGGCCACCTACAGGAGCACCTGCAGAGGCTGTTCAGCCTCAGTCCTGAGAGCCAAACCCCTGTGCCCAGCCCCGTCAGCACGGGGCATTTCACCACGCCTGACCAAAGTCCACAATGGAGGAGGATGCCTCTACGCATAGTCCCGTAGCCCCTAAACGAGAGGACACCTGAAGGGACTCCACCGATGCTGGGCCAACACCTGTGAGTCGCCGGTCTCCCTCAGTCAGCCTGCTCCCTTGCCCCATACACCTACCGTAACTGTGATTTAAGTGCCCATGGAGTGAAAGAGAGAACTGACAGCCAGTGTTTAGAATGATAGTGACAGTGTCTAACTATCCTAACTCCATTAAGTGTGAAACAGAACACAAATGCTAGTAACAGGGCCCAACCATCATAACTCCAGTTAGTGTAACATGGGACATGAACATAATAACTGTGACGTATATGCAGCCTGAGAACAAAGTGTAATTCCATCTGCACTTAAGTACAGTGTCTGTCTTCCATTCTCGAGACTGCCGGTACCCTGCGTGATTCCTGTAATCTATGTGCCAGTCCGGGTCTTGACTTTTGTATAGAGTCCTATGAGATTGTCTGTCTGTCCTGTATTAGAGAATTTGGTAACATACGTGTAAGGTAGTTATCCAGAGTTTTTCTTTTTGCCTTGTTCCCCTCACATTGTATCTTAGCTCCGGTCTAGAAAGAGAACCCAGCTAAACCTTTGGTGTTGTTACAATGGGAAGCCAACCTAAAAACACCTAGCATAACACTGGTGGACAGCGGTGGTTCTTGACCCGGGCAAAACAGAATACAGTGAAGAGCAAAACAGAAAATTCACCATAATGGCAAGAAAACCACACATACAATTGCCCAAATTCGACCAGGAACAGTATGACATACACACGTACCTACGCATAGTCAAGCCGTTCTTAGATATTGGTTTCGAAGACGACAGACAGAAAATTGCAGTCACCCTATCATTTTTGGGCAATGCAGCAGCCAGTATCGCACCCAAAGTCGTCCCCGAACTGACATGGGCAAATTTCACCAAAATAGTAGTTCAAGCCATCACCCCCTCCATGGGAAAAGTGGTGGCGCTGTCATAACTGGACAGCCTAACTTACGATGGGAACCAGGATGACACCTTTATCCAGGCCAGGCAGCTCACCACCGCCACATACCCGGAAGCTGATGCAGAAACCTGGGAACAGCATACCTTCAATACCTTCTACAGAGTTCTCCCCAGTATGGTCAAGGAGCATGTCACCATACACGACCCTACGGGAGATCTCAACAGGGACATCCAGCTGATATGGCGACTCCTGACCTCTTGCTCCACCCCTCAACAAATCAACGTAGTGAGCAAGTTTCCTACAAATAAACCAGCCCCACCCAACAAACCTCAGCCACCACCAGTCCACACCAGCCCTACGCTAACACCCAACCTACCTAGGGAACACCCCACAAACAAGCGCCCTAGTCACAAGGAGAACCAGAACCTAATTGCAGTCAACCCTTGGGAGTTCTCCATATGTAGCCACCGGTGTCCACTCCATGACATCAGGGGAGCAACTCAAAGCTGCCCGGCACAGACTAAACACTCGAGGCTGATGCAAAGTATCATCTCTAGAGAACGAGGGCCCCGAGGACAACACTGCACCAACCGGAGACACTGATCCCGGGGAAACAGAGCCTGAGGAAGACAAGATCCCACAACAGCTGGATTTTTACGCCCGCCCCCACACCTCCCCATGGTGGCTGGGGCCACCTTTCATAAATATCGCTCTCCAGTCTATGATAAGATGAGACTGAATGGGGTAAAAGCGAGGCTTCTGGTCGACACAGGAGTGTCCAGCTCATGCCTCTACAGCCATTTCAACTCCCGCCATAAATCGGCTTTTGGCCCGCTTTTCCCTACGTCAACTCATCTCATAGATGCAGGGGATGGCCCCCTACCTATTCGTGAGGAAACCCGGGCCTTATGCACCAACGCCTACCAGCAAGACTCCACCCAGCATAAATTCATCGTTTTTGACTCAGCTTGTCGTATCTAAGATGGATATCTGGGACTGGACCTCCTACAGAAACTACAAGCGACCATCAACTGCCACAAGCGGCAACTCGTTTCAGGAGCCCCCAGTCCCCTCCCCGGACGCCTCACAACCTCTGCGCACCTGCAAACCTTCCCCCACCCCTCCCCAGCACTGCACACCACCCGCCTATTCCCCCTCCCCTGAACCTCCTCCCTAGCCCCCCCCCCGCTCCTACCACCTCCACCATCATAATTCCCCCTCATCACGAAGCATGGCTGCCATTGAACAGGCCTACTGGAACATCTGTCCTATTCTCCCCAGACCTGCTGCCCAGAACCCTCTCAGCCTGCCTCCTGTCCCACACCTTCCTCCCCTCTCACATCACGGCGGTCTGAATCGCCAACATCACCACAACCCCCCTCACGTTGCCGGAAGGGCTTGTGGTAGGAGAAATGGAAGAAGTGGAGCCATGCATCACCACCACCCCCTCCTCCCCCACCCCACTGTCCCCCATACCCAAGCATCTCTCGCCCCACCAAGCCGACACTTTCCACCATCTGCTCCTGGACTTTCAGGACCTCTTTCCGTCAGGGCTTAAAGATATTGGCCACACTACCTACCTGGCCATGATGCACTCCACAGGACTGCCTATCCGCCAACCATCCTGATGGAAAAACCTGAAACAACAAGCAGAGGAAGACCGGTAGGTCCAGGAAATGCTCAAAGCTGGTGTTGTTTCACCTTACACCAGCCCCTGGTCCTTTGCTGTCGTCCTCATCAAAAAGAAAGACGGTATCATTCGATTCTGCGTTAATTACTGCCGCCTCAATGACGTTACCATCAAGGATGCCACCCCACTTCCCAGGATCAACAATTCCCTTGACTCCCTGCACAGCATCTCCTGGTTTTCTACCCTGGACCTTCAATCAGGGTATTGGCAGGTCCCCGTACACCCCGAGGACAGAGGGAAGAGAACGTTTTCCACCAGTAATCTGGTGTATGGATTATTTTTTTTTACCCATTTGTTTTTCCTTCCTCCGTTGTTATTTATAAAAAAAAAAAAAAAGTGATGGAAAGCATTACGAATTCAACATCCTGCCATTTGGACTCTGCAATGTCCCTGCCACCTTCTCCCGATTGATTGAGTCCATCCCGAGTGGCCTCACCTGGCATACCTGGACGACGTCATCATATTTAGCAAGACATGAGCTGATCACCTTCAACGCCTCAGGAAAGTTTTTCAGTGCATCCACCAGGCGGGCCTCAAGCTCTGGCCTTCCAAATGCATCCTGGGTGCACAGACTGTTGCTTTCCTGAGGCATATCGTCTCAAAAGACGGAATCTCACCCGACCCCGACAAGCTGCACGCCATCGCGGAGCTCCCCCTGCCACAAGATGTCCACGAGGTCTGAGCCTTCCTGGGCCTCACCTAATACTATTGACGCTTTGTAAAAGGGTTTGCCAATATCGCCAAACCCCTCCACGACCTAACCCGGAAGGGAGAACCCTTTACCTGGACCAACGAGTGAAGAGCTGCTTTTCAAGAACTTAAGGACAAACTCATAACTGCCCCAGTCATCGCCTTCCCCGACTACACCCTGCTCTTCCAATTATACACCGACGTCTCCCTGATCGTGACTGGTACTGTCCTCGCACAAGTCCAGGAAGGATGAGAGCACATCATCGCCTGTGCCAACTGCACCCTTAACCAGGCTGAAAAGAACTATGCCACCACCAAGCGAGAATGCCTGGGCATCGTCTGGGCCTTGGAGCATTTCTGGGCCTACCTATCCAGAACTAATGCCACGATCATCACAGACCACCAGTCGCTCCAATGGCTATGACAGTCCAACACCCATAATGCCCAACTTACTAGATGGAGAGAGACGTTGGAGGAATTCAACTATGAGATCTCCTACCGGCCCAGCAAGCTCCATACTAATGCTGCCGCACTATCGTGCCTGCCCATCTGCGCTATCCGATGTGAGCCGGGACTCCTCCAACAGTGGTGCGGCAAGGACCATCCCCCCTTAATTCCGCGCCACTTATTCGCCAAACTCCACCAGCAGGATGACAACTTGTTCACCCCATCGGGGCACACTATCCTCAACCCAGATACCGCCTTGGGTACCATGAGACATCTTCACTCCAACAATGGGATCCACCTAGGTATCAGGAAACTCCTCCAGGTGTTCAACGACACCTACTGGACCCCTAACCCAAGAAACCTGGACAAACAAGTCACCCAGTCCTGCCAAGCCTGTGCATTAGGCAAGGATGCCACATGCACAGCCGGCCCATCAGGAAGTATAACTGCCCACAAGCCTTGGCAGTTACTTTCCGTGGATATAGTGGGGCCCCTACCACCCAAGTCAGGATACTGTTATATTGTCACCTTCGTGGATACATATTCCATGTTCCTCATTGCATGCCCGTCCAAAGAACGCCATGCCGTCGCCGTGGCCGACGCCCTAGTCCGCCATGTTTTTCCCTGTTTTGGAATACCTCAAGAACTACACTTGGACAACGCCCCCGAGTTCACCAGCAACATCTGGAGAGAGCTAGCCAACATATTTGGCTACTGCATCTCCCACTCCTCTCCATACTGGCTGCAGGGTAATGGAGTTTGCGAAAGGAGCCACTGCACCCTCATGAACCAGGTGCGCACTAGAATTGAGGAAACTAAATTTGAAGATTGTCCAGCCCATGTTAAAATCATCCAGTGGGGAATCAACTCCTGCCCCCAAGAAGACGGTATATCCCTTCACGAGCGAATATTCTGGGAAGCCCCTCTCCTCATGCCACTACACTGGCACCTACAGCCTCCCACCATGTCCCCCACGTCCGACCCCTCCACCACCTCAAGAGGCGCCTTCACCACCTACAAAACGGCCTGGGCCTCCAACCCGACGCCACCCCCTCAAACTCCCTACAAACCGGGTGATTCTGTGATGGTTGCAAAACTGCCGATTCCCCATAAACTCTTCCTCCGTTTTATGGGCCCATGCTGTACATTATCAGTTTATCACCCATGTACCTAACCCCTACCAAGTGACAATAGATTACCATAAGACTCCACAAACGTTCAGAAATCACCATGTGCACCCATTTCGCACCACTGCCTCCCCTCGGCCCACCCCACCCACCTCCCGCACCCCCTCACCTCCACTCGCCACCCCAGACCCCCATCCCAACTCCTACAATTGCTACATCATGCCCTCCTCCTCCCTCCCATTGTCCACCACTCCCTCACCACCAGCTCCCTCACCTCCCACCACTCACACCACCGCACCTCCCGCCTCGCTGCCACCACAAATCCTTTCCCCCAGCCAACATCCCGCCCCCTCACAACCATCTCCCTCGACCTCTGCACCTCACCTGCCGCCCAGCCACCACCATGCCGTCTGAGCATGCCAAAACCATCCACAACCAGCACTCACTCACACGACCACACACCACCCCCTGCCACCCTCATCTCCACATCACTGCCCCCCATAATCACCTCATCTCCCTCCTCCGCCCCCAAACTCCCACCCCAAACGCCATCACCCAACGCCGCCCACCACAGTGCAACACCATGTGCAACCAGAGCACCACGAGGCAGCACTCCTACCTTGCCACCCACGCCCACCCCAAAGACTACCATCACTCGCTCTGGCCGCCTCTCATTCCCTCCTGCCAGATACACTGCCACCCCCTCGCCCACCCCCTCTGCCTCACCTCCCCCACTGGACTCAATCACCCCCAGCCTCCACACCCCCAGCACCACTCCTATTACCTTCAGACTACACCAAGCCCAGCTGAAATATCCATCCACCCCTATCCCTGGAGAAAACACCTGCACTTCTCCCCAGCATAGAACCACAACCCCTGCCTTGGTCACCAGCATTCAGCTGAGACCATTGGAGGAGCGACCACCTACAGCCATGAGGATGCAACGCATCACCTGGGCACCGACCTACGGGAGGAAGCGCCACATCCTCGGGCCTCATCACCTCTTCCAGATCCTCCAAACAGCTTCCCAAGCCTCCACTCTCTACCTAACCTGCACCTCTCACCATGACGAAAACCTGGCAACCATGCAGTGGATCACTCTCCTCCAACACCTGACTCCAGACCACAACACCAGCACCAGCACCACCAAGACCTACTGCCTACACCCATGGGGACATGGCTTTTCCCACCACGACGGTGGTGAAATAGCAGCCATGGCAACCAAGGACATCACAACACCCCCAGGAGGCGACAACGGAGGGGTAGGTAGGGCGCATGTGACGTCCGTGAAATATGGGCATAGGTACCATAAGGCCGCGCGCCCCTATTCCACGGAGTGCAACCGGCGTGAACATCTCAGTCCACGTGCATTACCCTCCAACCGTGCCAGCCCTCACCAGGATCAGGGTGGAGCTACCAACTTAGCTCCAGGCAGCACCCGTGATGATTGGTAGCCGCACAACTAAAGAGACAACCTTTAGCTGCTCAATAAAAGCAACAGCCTGTAGCCATGCACAAGTAACAGCCTGCAGCTATGCAAGTGACAGCCGGTAGCCGCACATACAAGCAATGGCTGGTAGCTGCACACATAAAAAGACAACCTGTAGCCGCTAATAGTGCTGCCCACCCCACCCTGCAGAACCCATGATAGCCGGCAGCCGCATGTGGGAAGAGAAAGATACGCCCTCTCCTTCTGCAGTTGCCTCAAGGGGCATGACACCGGTGATGGCTGGCAGCCGCACCAGTAGACAGGGGATGGCCTGTAGTCATCCCTCACCTACACGTTGCCACTCATACGGGATTTCGGTGACGGCCGGTACCCGCTTCTGTAGGCAGGTGACGGCCAGTAGCTGCATTTTGTCTGCAGTCCCATCAGGAAGTTGGGCCCTGGTGATGGCCAGTTGCCGCACCGACAGGAAAAGGACGGCCTGTAGCCACCCTCCTCCCGTTGCCCAAGGGACCTCGGCGACAGCCAGTAGCCGTTCCAGGGAGGGAAGCCATGTAAGTCCCTCACCCCCGGTGACTTCACAACCCAAGGGTGACCCGTGCTCAAGCCGTCCCACCAGCGGCAGAGTAGGTCCCACCTCCAACTCCCCAGACCAAGGCAGCCCTCAGAAGGAGTACCTCCTCATAGAAGACTTGTGAAGAGGCCCTGTTTTATCCCTGGGGTTGCACTGCATCCAGCCGGCACCAGAGGGAGACAAACGCCTGTTGGACTCCTGCTGTAGACAACGCCGCAGCCCTACCCTGAAGGTAAAGCAACGGGAGCAAGACCATAGTAGACGGGCTCTCAACAAAGCCTCTAGTACCCCGGAACACGACCTCTCCAGTCCTAAGGAGGAGCAGCGCACTTCCCGCACTGGACACCTACAGGAGCACCTGCAGAGGCTGTTCAGCCTCAGTCCTGAGAGCCAAGCCCCTGTGCCACGCCCCGTCAGCACGGGGCATTTCACCACGCCTGACCACAGCCCACAACGAAGGACGATGCCACTACGCATTGTCCCGTGGCCCCTAGACGACAGGACACCTGAAGGGACTCCACCGACACCGGGCCGACACCTGTGAGTCGCCGCCCCCCTCCCCAGTCGGTCCGCTCCCCTGCCCCATACACCTACCGTGACTGTGATTCAAGTGCCCGTGGAGTGAAACTGAGAACTGACAGCCAGTGTTTAGAACACTAGTGTCAGTCCCTAACTATCCCTAACTCCACTGAGTGTGAAACGGGACACAAACGCTAGTAACAGTGCCTAGCCATCATAACTCCAGTTAGTGTAACATGGGACACGAACATAATAACTGTGACGTATATGCAGCCTGAGAACAAAGTGTAATTCCATCTGCACTTAAGTACAGTGTCTGTCTTCCATTCTCAAGACTGCCGGTACCCTGCGTGATTCCTGTAATCTATGTGCCAGTCCAAGTCTTGATTTTTGTGTAGAGTCCTGTGAGACTGTCTGTCTGTCCTGTATTAGGGAATTTGATAATATACGTGTAAGGTAGTTATCCAGAGTTTTTCTTTTTGCCTTGTTCCCCTCACATTGTATCTTAGCTCCGGTCTAGAAAGGGAATCGAGCTAAACCTTTGGTGTTGTTAGGACGGGAAGCCGACCTAAAAACACCTTGCATAACTGTACAGTGTTAATCTGTGAGACAGCAATTTTACTCCTAGCTAAAGTGAGCAGAGTATTTTTTTTTTTAATGCAAGAAAGGAATCAAAGGCTAGAAGCCCAGAAAGCTGTTTCCTCCAAAGGGGGAAAAAAAAAAAATCAAGATCCGTTCATTTCGAGATGCCTAGATATTGCGCTTGAAAGAATGGGTCATAGGCAGGGGTCTTCGTTTCGGCAGTAACCTAACCTATCTTTAGCAATGTCATCCAGATGAAGTTTGGTTATTTAGGCTGTTTGGGTTGTTAGGCGATTACGCCTAAATAACACGGCCGAAACGACCAGGACCAACAGACAGAAGGAAATACAGACTGAGGAAAACAGTTCGAGTTAATCTGTAGCATACATGAAAGACACGAGTATCGGTTAACTGTTGCATTAGAGTTGGACAGAAACGACGTTGAGAGTTTGCTGTTTAGACGGGTGCTGCGCACCTGCCGTAAGAGAGGAAGGATGCAAGCACACAGTTCAAAGGAGCAGTGACCACTGAAATATCGATAGAAGAGATAAAATAGGTTGCAGGGAGTCAGTAAGAGGAGAGTTAATGAGACGAAAGCCTTTAATCCCATCCTGTTGAGAAGTGCTAAAGAGTTCTCCCCAACACATACACAAAAGTTACACACCACACAGGGGCGAATAAGTCGCTTGTATAAAGTCAACAGGTGTGCGAGGGTAACGACAGCACGAGGTTGACATAGCAAACTAGGCTAATCTCTTGGAGGCAGATATAGCATGAGAAGTAATATGACCTTTCCATGAAAATGCTAAGAATGAAACCCCCAGAATGTTAAAAGTCTAAAAGATGATGCAGGATTTAGCTGAGTACTGCTAAATATTAAAGGTACTCACGTGGAAGACTTTTGGCGGGTGAATAGATGTCAGAACTGAGTTTTTGATGCATTAAAAACAAGATTGCTTTACCCGTCAGAGATATGAGCCAAGTAACTGCTGAGATGGACGCGGCGGGAATCGAATGGAAAGATGAAGGGTTGAGTTATCAGTGTATGAGTGGATTAGGTTGGATGTACAGCTTGTCATTAATGAATAAAAGGAAGAGTTGGTGATAGGACAGAGCCCTGAGAAACACCACTGTTGATAGATCGAGAAGAACGGTGGCCATCTACAACAGCAGCTATAGAACGACCAGAAAGGAAGCTAGAGATAAAGGCAGACAGAAGGATAAAAACCGTAAGAGGGCAGTTTGGAAATTAAAGATTTATGCCAGACTCGATCGAAAGCCTTTGAGATGTCAGGTGCATTGGCTTGAAAGCGTTCTCCTTGGTCCCGAAAGGAGGATGACCTGAAAGATGAGAAGATCGCCAGTGGGGCGTCCCTGCGGCGAAACCCATTCTTGCAATCGGAAAGGTTGTTATTTTTTTTAGAAGATTCGTAAACTTTAGAAACAATGTTACAGCAACTGAGAGATATTTAGAGGACTCTCCCTTCTTCGGAAAAGGGTGAACAAG
Organism: Coenobita brevimanus; assembly: GCF_032717465.1. NCBI lineage: Eukaryota > Metazoa > Arthropoda > Malacostraca > Decapoda > Coenobitidae > Coenobita > Coenobita brevimanus. Next base: position 1,014,930 of record NC_137006.1, on the reverse strand, counting down.
AACAAACTTCCTGCAAGAAGGAAAGATTGACAAAGGCGGCTCTCCCTTCTTCGGGAAAGGGTGAATGAGAACAAACTACCAGCAAGAAGGAAAGACTGACAAAGGCGTAAGAGTTTGTGGATACTGAAACGATATAAATTCCGTATAGGAGATTGTTAAAATGTATTATGCAAAATAAATCGCCAAAGAATAGATGCCACTACCTAAATCTCCTACAATACAGGCCCCTATGCTTTGGAGGGGAAAGAATTTTACGTATTGCCTGCGTATCGCAGAAGTAGACTCAAATGAATGGGAAAGGAACAGGGGACTGAAATTATCCACCATTTTAAAGTATATTTTCGCAACAATGAAATTGGGAAATCTGGACAAGAATTTCCAAAAGATGCCGGGTTGTATTTTAAAAAAGTCTTTGCGGATTTTTGGCGATTTATCTAGTATATAACACCTCAATATCCTCTCAATGTGTTGTTGATCCAAGGCATGTCGATATTACGATGATATAATACAAACAAATTATAATATGTAACATGCAAATGAAAGTTGTACGTTTGGACCTTACATCACAGAGGGCAAGACTAGTCACCAGTTTTTATGTATAATTTCTGAACTACATGACTAATAAGGAGCATGTCCGGCCTTTCTACATGTATATGCCCGAAGACAGAACTAACAATTTCTTTTTTTTTAATAACAGAACGGAGTAAGGAAAAACAAATTAAAAAATCCATACACCATATTACTGGTGTCCTCTGGTCATAAAATACCTGTAACAGTTAGACTTGAACAGCTGTGGGTTGAAATTTGGAGGGAAACAACTCTGGGGAAGCGAGTTCCAGAGAGATGGTGTTCGGGGAATGAAAGAATTCTGATAGGCAGAAGTTCTGCAATATGGCTGAGTGACATTCCAGTCATGAGCGCTACCAGATGCCCGTGTGGCACGAGGGAAGGCATGGAGAGGTGGCACCATGGACGCAACTTCGTCTGAGCATTTGCCATAAAAATATCTGTAAAATAGTGCAAGGGAGGCAACATTCCTTCTTACTTGCAGGGGAGGTAGTTTATATGTAATGGCAGGATTGTTAATGATTCTAACAGCTTTGTTCTGAATTTTGTCTAGTTGTTTTAATGCAACCTCTCCACGTCCATTCCACAAGGGTGAGCAATATTCAAGCTGAAAGCGCACATGACTCTTATAAATTATAGCTAACTGCTCATCAGTGAAGAAGTTACGGACTCTGTACAATAATCCAAATTTTTTTGAGACGGTTTTAGCAAGTGATCTAACATGAGAGGACCAGCTGAGGGCACTGTTAAGTGAGACGGCAAACATGAGAGGACCAGCTGAGGGCATTGTTAAGTGAGACGCCAAGAATTTCAATACTTTTGAAGATGGGAATTTTAGTAGCACTGAAGGTAATGTACGAATCTAGCAATATCTGTCTACTAGTAAATTGTATATATTTAGTTTTACTAGCATTAAATGAGACAAAGTTGTTTTGTCCCCATTCACTGATAGATAGGTCTTCATTTATGAAGATGGTTGTACTAATTTGAGAGGTAGAGATATTAGACTTTGTAAATGAGTGTCTGAGTGTGAATGAACTATGTAGTGAGTCATCTGCGTATGAGTGGATGGGATTGTGGGTGACAGATAAGAGATCATTAATATGAACCAGGAATAGGGTTGGCGCCAGAACTGATCCCTGCGGCACGCCGGCGTTAATTGAGTGAAAATTGTATTATACATCTACTTTTACTCTTATTTTCCTGTCACTAAGATATAAAGAAAGTAAAGGAACAAAAGACGTTAGTCCATAGCAAGGGAGTTTGAACAGCAGGGAACGGTGCCATACTCTGTCAAAAGCTTTAGAAATATCAAGGGCTACTGCATGAGTTTCTCCATGTAGATCAATTGATTGATGGATGGTATGAGTCAGGAGAGATGCAGGCTAATAACTAGAATACCAGAAGGCTTTCAAATATGGCCGTTAAAATTTTGGGGCCTGCCTTCCCTTCGCGATTTAAGGCTTTTTTTTTTTTTTTTTTTTCCCCAAGAACTAGACATGTAAGTTTCTGCACTCTCTCTTCCTGCAAAAAATAAACATAACCTGCGATTTATTTTCCTATCATACCCGAAACTGTTTCTTTTATAGGAGGGACTGGATACATAGGACTCTTCTTCCTGTAAACAGAAATCTGCTTACGACTATACGCGATATTACTCCTTTAAGGGGGGGGGGCTCATAGTGAAATGGTTAAGCGAAGACTACGTTACCCCTTCATGGCTGTCCAGCTCTGAGATGGAACAAATAAATATATAACCAATTTCCTGTTGTAGCGTAGGATATTTTTTACTAACTGTACATGAGGAGCTTTTTTTTTTTTTTAATTCCTATCCCTGATCTTCATGCAGAAAAGTTGTATCCATCCATCCAATCCTACGTTGCCCCATGCAGAGCGTAGGTGCCCGGGGATAGGAAAGTCGGTCCTGACATTTAAGATGAGTGACCAGCCTCACTCATCCCTGAGTGGCATTATGTGAGCAATAAATCCCAACCACCCCTTGGGTATAAACCCGCACCGGCTAAATCCAACTGGAGCGCCTTAATTAATTAAACCCACTAAACCACCAGACACCATAATTTGGTTATAAGGTTACCATCCGGCGTGATAAATGGTTTCCTGGTGTACAGGAAACCATTTGGCTTGTCACTCAGTGTAGAGTCACCCATAGGCAGAGGGAAGAGGAGACTGAAGGAAAGAAAGACAGAGGAGGGAATGTAAGGTCACCCGTGGGCAGCAGGAAGTGGAAGGAATGAAGGAAAGACAGAAGTGGAAGGAAGGAATGGAGGAAAGGGCAGACACCCAAAGCAGCACCACATCGAGTAAGTGGATGGTGAGTTTCCCCACCTACCACTGAGAAGTTATAACCTGCATTAATTTTCATCTCGTAACAAAGATGAATTTATGATGTTTGAAGACGCAGGAAGTCATCAGTAGCCTATCCCTGTCCCTCCCGCATCTCAAAACCTTACGACAGAGATTGATCGTAAGTGCGTTTGTGTAGCCTGGCCCTGCGTAACAATAACATCGTCTAGACAGGAGGAATAAAATGAAGAACATGTCAGTGTGGTGAAGCGGTTAAAAATTGTTCTTTGGATGCATATAATGAAGAATGAGTGTGAAGAAGAGGGAAAAAATTGTTCTGAATAAAATTGTCAATGTGGTGAAGCGGTTAAAAATTGTTTTTTGGATGAATAAAATTAATGTCTGTGTGGTGAAGCGGGGAAAAATTCTTTGGATGAATAAAATGAATGTCAGTATGGTGAGACAGTTAAAAATTCTTTGGATGCATACAATGAAAAATGAGCGTGATGAAGCGGGAAGAAATTGTTTGGATGAATAAAATGAATGTCAGTGCGATGATGCGGGTAAAAATTGTTCTTTGGATGAATAAAATGAAGTGGTCAAGCGGTTAAAAATTCTTGGGATGAATAAATGAATGTCAGTGTGGTGAAGCAGTTAAAAAATTGCTCTTTGGATAAGTAAAATTAATGACAATGTGGTGATGCGGTAAAAAGTTATTTGGATGCATAAAATGAAGAATGTCAGCGTGGTGACGTGGGTATAAATTGTTCCTTGGATGAATAAATGAAGAATACGTCATTGTGGTGAGCTTGGCAAGGAAAACGAAAAATGCGTCCACGAGTTGAAGGGTTACGGCAAGGGCTGTACTCCACGTGTGAGCTGATCAGTCTACAGTACTTTTGTGAACGATTATAAAAAGTTAAATTCCTCAGTACGATATCCTTCCTCAGCTGAAGAAAACTGGGGCAATATTCACATTACAGGCTCCTCCCTCTTTCTCTCTCTCTCTCTCTCTCTCTCTCCACCGGTTTGTAGAATCTACAGTAGACTGAGCTGATGTAGGTGGTGGGAAACATGTTCCTAAAAACTAAACTTCCTTTATTTTGGCCAAACTAAGCAGGCGCTTAGCCAGACTTTTCGGAGGGGGGGGGGGTGAATTTGGACTTTCACAGCAGCCGGCTGGCCTGAGGTGTGCTGCATGTTTGCTATGGGAGTCTGGGTGCGACGCTGAGCAGCAGTACAAAACTAACAACGGAGGGTGAATCTTTTTGCACTGAAAAAAAAAAAAAAAAAAAAAAAAAACATCGTGGGAAAGTGAACCCTTAGGCAGCTGGGGGGTAGTCGGACCCTCTCGATCACCCCTCCCCTGGCTACGGACCTGCTAAGATACAGTATAAAGGGGACGAAATGTTTAGGTCGTCGATGAATGGGCGCCATTGTTGTGCATACGGCGAATTAGCGCTATTACGGGGTACTGTAATCTCTTCCGGTTGTTAACTCCTTATCCGACGCGATTAATTCTGCACATCCCAATATCCTCTTGCATGCTCTTGATGGAAACAATGTCGGTATTAAATTTATATAATTAGCGCGAGAACGTTACGGCGAATTATGCAAAATCGCTTGAGATAGTATGAGGCCTCAGATGGCACTTACTGGACCTTAGTCTTCATTAATTCCCTGCTAAGTGTGTCTCCTAAGTAAAATCACCTGCTAGTAGTAATAATAAAGTACTAAATAAACACATCGGAGCACGAGAAGTAAACAGCTACGCCCTACCTGCTGGATGCTTCTTTGTCGACTGCGCAGTTACTGTTTTATCTCGCCGGCCGCCGCACTCTCGCCGTCGGTGGCCGCCGGTGGTTTCCACTAATTAATTTCATCTCATCCAGCGGAGTGAAAACTTCTTTATACTCCCGTAGTAATTTTATTTAATTTCTTTATGTATGTCCTTACTGGAAAACCTTTTAACTGATGAAGAGAAAATTGGAACATTCCTGAGTGCTATGTAGCACAGCTAAAAATAGTAGTCTGCTAAACAGTACAGCGAAAAGCTCTACTAATCAGTGTCTGCAATCTCTTCAGACAAGAAAGTAGAAATATAATTGTTTTAAAAGGGTGCATCACACACACACACACACACACACATCATGGTGTGAAATGACTAGCGGAGTTCCACAGGGCTCAGTGCTGGCACCAATTGTTTTTACTATATATAAATTACAGACAATAACACTGGAAATGGAAGCTATCTAAATATGTTTGCGGATGATGCAAAAATACAATGGAAAATTACTAACGCAGATTCTTGCAAAGAGCTGCAAGAGAACTTAAATAAGCTTCATGAATGGAGCAATAAATGGCAAATGGAATTCAATGTGGACAAGTGTCATGTAATTAAATTTGGTAAAAGTTAGAAAAGACCAGATTGGGATATAAGTTAGGAAGATCAACCCTACACATATCAGAAAGGGAGAAGGACCTAGGAGTGATTATCAATAACATACTATCTCCAGCTGACCACATCAGAAGGTACGTAACATTTCTACATGCTTCTAATATGAGAATAGTGTTCACATATATAAGTAAAGACATGCTGAGAAAGATAATAACATCATTCATCAGACCAACCCTAGAGTATGCATCACTAGTCTGGAATCCTCATCTCAAAAAACACATAGATAAAATTGAAAAAGTACAAAAGGCAGCAACAAGATGGTTACCAAGCTTAAAGGCTTTAAGCTACGAGGAAAGACTAGAAAAACTGAATCCACCAACACTACAGGAGAGAAGGAAAAGAGGAGACATGATTATGCTATATAAATGCATATCAGGGAAAGAGAAAATAGACGTAAATGAAATATAACCTATGGGGAAGCATCAGCAAGAGGACACTGCAAAACACTACATAAAAAGAGAGGCAATAAAGACGTAAGGAAACTCAGTTTCCCAAACAGGGCAATTGATCAGTGGGATGCACTACCGAATGAAATAGTGTGTGCCCAAACTATTCACAAATTTAAGGATATGTATGATAAAAATAATTTAACACACGGGACAGTACGAGCTTGACTCATTCCTGTAAAGATACAATTAGGTAAGAACAATTAGGTAAGAACACACACACGACCTTCTTTAGCAGCTAATCTTTAGAATATTAAATGAAAAGAGTCAGTTCTCAAAGCCACGGTAAGTGATTAAAAAAAATGTAAATAGTTATTACGCATGTCATACAATATTTACAGAATAAGAACTGGAAAGTGAAAAAAAAAAAAAGGGTGACAAGCTCAGTGAGTAGTATTAATATTAGTAGTAGCAGTAGTAGTAGTTGTCGTTGTTGATGCAAACCCATGATCATCTGAATGTAAACCTGACAAACTGCAATCTTAAGTTAAATTCTGCAGGCCACCACCTTCCTTACAGGGAATACGTAAGGAGCTAAGGCGTTTTTGTATATGGGTGCCACCACGGTATGACGTCTCTCACAACCACCATAATAAGAAACAGAAATGCACTGTATGTTTTTTTTATATACAAAGAAGAAGGAACCAAAGACCAGAAACCTGTAAGATTGTTCCCCCCCCAAAAAAAATAATAATAATAATAATAAAACAAGATAACAGAGAGCCAAATTCAAGATCTGTTCATTTCGAGATGCGTGGACATATAATGATTATATAATAATGCTAAGTTTATTCAGTTTGGCATATACAATCAGAGTGGCACATTAAACACTGAACGAGTGTATATATGTACCAACCATGCTTGAAACCAACCATGGATAACCCAATAAGGTTTCTGCGGCGTATTTCCACTGGGGTCCATCTTTTGGGATCGGGATTAACTGGGGGCAAGGGGCAGTAGTTAGTCTTATTCCAAAGGTAATCTTAAGTTATATTAATTTACAAGCACAAGAATATAATAAAGGAAATTAGTTTCTCGGTAACTTACTTAAAACTTACATAAACTTTGACGTGTCTAGTAGTACAAAAATACGTCAGCATATACGACAGAGGCTGCATGTTGAAGGTATCTTTTCATATTTTTCTTGAATGAATAAAGGCGTCTGCTTGCTTTTATACTATGAGGCCACACTGCGTTTAAAAGACTGGAGATCATGGGCAGTAGGAAACAGAGACAGACGGAGACAGACAGTTTCAGAGTATGTAATCGAAAAAATGGCAGTGTTTGATAAGAATACAATTTAGTGCCTGCATCGAGTACATAACAAATAATATATAAAACATTACATAATAAGATATAAAGCCATAAAACACATCGCAAATTTTGAAGCCAATTAATGAAACATGCCTAGGCCTACATCACAGTGGGGCCTAGGATCCGGTAAACTAGACAGAAGTAAGCAGGGAGGAGCCTCAGGGTTTGGACTTATGAGCATCGCGAAAATGAGCCTGTAGGGGGAGGGCGGTACGCTAAATATCCATCTGGCAATTTCTCTCTCTCTCTCTCTCTCTCTCTCTCTTTCTTTCTTTCACACACACACACACACACCAGCCCTGGTATCACACTGTATCTCGAACACTGTGGTGAAATGATAAAACAATCTAGTCTGTTTGCTGTCACCTGATAAATATATGCAACCCGCTCTTAGTACAGTTAATGGCTGAATGTAGGCTAGTCAGTTTCGAGGGTAGGCTTTGACTAGTAACCAAGGAGACCCATTCATACGTGGTAATTAAGTGCCAGCGAATATTATGCTACCACAACTGCGTATTCATGCTGTGAGAGGCCTGCTTTCTGGGAGGTGCACACATGTTTAGAGAATGTGCTTAGGCCACGGGTAGGGAACCGTTTTCCTACTAAGGGTCATTAGGATACTTTTAACATCATTCGCGGGCCATACAAAATTATCAACTTAAAATCAATTTTTTTTTTTTTGTCACATTTAACTCACCTTTAATGCGATGGCTGGAACTTCTCTTTGGTAAGTCGTTTTATATATATATATATATATATATATATATATATATATATATATATATATATATATATATATATATATATATATATATATCTTTCATGAGTTTATGAAATTGAATTTATAAATTGCCTCGCGGGCCTGATCCAGTGGTCTTGCGGGCCTTGTATGGCCCGGAGGCCGGACGTTCCCCACCTCTGGCTTAGACGATAAAAAGGCATGTAGTGTCCTGGGTAAAAGAAAAGAAAGCCTGTAAAAGCATTTCTCGAACTGCAGGTAACGTTAAACACCTGTTAGAAGAGTGATGAGAAATAATAGACAAGGACGTTAGAGCTATGAACAGAATAGAGGCAAACAGATGTGACTGAAGTGGGGAGGACATGTGGAGATGACGGAGGAGAGAGAGAGAGAGAGAGAGAGAGAGAGAGAGAGAGATCAGAAGAACTACGATCAAGGAGAAGAAGAATGAGAAATGAGCAGGGCCGTAATTTCTGGGGGGCTAGGGGGGCTATAGCCCCCCAGTGTTTTTTGTATATTAATTTGTCAAAACTTCAACTAAGATTGAGGGCTTATAAGGCTGAACTTGAAAATAAAAAGGAAGAAAAACTTTGAGTAGTTTTGTTGAAAATTCAAACAAATCTACGTATGTTTGATGGAATATTTCAAAATTTGATCCAAACTGATCATAAACTAAATCGTAACAGTACTTAGATACTGATTATTTTATCATTTCCAAAAGAATAAAGGCAGAGCGGTATTTTTCAACCTGAATCCAACTGCAGGCGTGAAAGAACAATCTTGGTAAAGGTGCAGCATAGTGCAACACAAATGTAAAATGGCCAAATTATCAAACTAAGTCACACTTTGAGCTGAAAGTTTAGATTGGCGGAAAGTGAAGTCTTTTATTTAAACACCGACGTCCATCATTAAATATACATGCCTCATTAAACAATTGAAAAATATCGGGTGGTCTGCAAACTTCGGCGTTTTGATTTAATTTTAAGTTTGTAATACGAAGTTATATACATTTGGTCTAGCCCCTCAAAAAATTCTGTTGAAAATTACGGGCCTGATGAGAGAGGAGGATGTCAGAGCTATGAGAGGGATGGCGTGAAGAATCAAAAGAAAAATACTTAATGGAGATACTGCATGGCTCAAGTGTACAGGATATGTGGAGATAATGGAGAGGGGAAGAATGATAAAGAGATAGGAGATGCGAGAAGGAGGGGGGAAGATCAAGGAGAAAGCCATGGATAAGATGGATGGATTTAAAAAAGAAGGATGTGAGGGAAGGGAGGAGTGGAGAGGGGCGGCTGGACACGAGGAAGAGTGGAAGAAGATTCAAGGAGTGGAGGAGGAGGAGGATTCAAGGAGTGGAGGAGGGAGATTCAAGGAAGAGAGGGGGGGGGGATTCAAGGAAAAGAGGAGTAGGATTCAAGGAAGAGAGGAGGAGGAATCAAGGAAGAGTGGTTACCTTGACAGACAAACAAACACTACGTCACTTTAACGTCAACGTCTTAGTGATGATGGTCTATGGGTATCTGCAGAGTTCAAATTAGGCTATCTTTTATTTTTAAGTGGTTAGTGTTACATACATACATACACATACACCACATACACACAAATAAACAAACGATAATCTCTCTCTCTCTCTCTCTCTCTCTCTCTCTCTCTCTCTCTCTCTCTCTCTCTCTCTCTCTCTCTCTCTCCATACACACATACACAAATAAATAAACAAACGACAAATCTCTCTCTCTCTCTCTCTTTCTAATGGAAAAGTGAATGGATGGAATGCGCAGAGTGTATAGAATAACAATGTGGTTAGTGAAAGATTAAATTTGCTGATAATCGTGAGCACAGAATAGCTTTGCATAGATTGTAATTATAGCCATACACTTGAAAGTAAATGTAGATACGGTAGTGAAAAGCGTATATGTTGATTGACTATGATGAATGAAGGTTTTAATGAATGATGTGTGTGTGTGTGTGTGTGTGTGTGTGTGTGTGTGTGTGTGTGTGTGTGTGTGTGTGTGTGTGTGTGTGTTTTAATGCAGGGAAGAGGGAACCAAAAGCCAGGAGCCCGCAAACCGTTCCCTCCAAGAGAGAGAAAAAAAAACAATACAAAAGAGAGCCAAATTCAAGATCCGTTCATTTCGAGATGCCCGGACACACTGCGTTTGAAAGACTGGAGATGTGTGTAGGAGTGTGTAGGAAAGTGCAAGTTTTTATTTTTATGCAAGGAAGAAGAACCAAAGGCCAAAAGTCCGTAAGATAGTTCCCTCCAAGAAAAAATAAAAATAACAGTGAGCCAAATTCAAGACCCGTTCATTTGGAGATGCCTGGACACGGTAGATGAAGAGGCTGGTAAATATTTTGAGGATGGAGTTGGCAGGATGAATTATGTACGTAAATCACATGACAGGGAGATTTGGGAGGCCTTTTTAATTTCCCACTCTATGGATTGACTCTATATGAAGCGCTCCAGTTAATAATAATAATCTATTCTCCATTTATCTATAGCCAGACGCCTTAATCCCGCGAAGGGTGGGCACAAACATAGCGCTTCCGTTTCGCCCTGTTCCCTGGCATTTCCCTGCCCTCCTGTCATTTCCTCCATCCCTTCATCACATCCTTGGTCTCCCCCTCCCTCTCCCGTCCCCTTCACCTCACTCATATACACTCTCCTAATTAATCTCTCACCCTCACTACTACTACTACTACTACTACTACTAATAATAATAATAATAATAATAATGATAATAATAATATAGTCGGGAGGTAGATTTAGGATTCTGGGGGCTTAACTGATGTCTGAGTAAGGGTTTGGCCCATTTTCCCTTGGCACACTCTTGATAGTTCTCTGTGCTTTCTCCTTCCTTGTTTTTTTTTTTTCGACCTGTCTTACACCATCCTTAGGCAGGAAAGGTGAAAATGGCGATGATCTTGACAAAACTAACCTCTAAGATCTCCTACTTTACATATACAACATCACATTTTCCCCAGTACCTTTCTGAAAAAAAATGAAAGAGATTATTCGAAGTGATACGGATAGCTTTTGAAATGGTAGGAATTAATTTGAACCTGTCTGTAAGAAACTTCAAGGGTAAAATTGTATGTGCCGATTACAGTAGCTGCCTTCTGGTGCCCATGATCTTGTAAATTTCAGTGATTTCGCTGTGGTTTTACGAGGGCCCAACAAAAGATGGTCAGAGAGTGATTATGACGTGAGTGGCCTTTACTATTTAGTCCTGTGCCTCTACATGCCTCAGACAGGGAAGACAGGGTGGATTAATTAATACAAGGACATAGGAATGACGTTTGCTGCGTCCCGAGGCTATAAACAAATCGTACTTTCAAAAGGACATTTCTCTCAAAATGGGCAATCGGGCAGGTGTTCAATCATCAATGGCAGTTTATCTTTGCATGTGCATGGACGCGACATGAAACGAATTTCTGAAGATCATTATGGTGTAGCAGTAACCTACAATGGATGTGAAAGAAGCTATCCAACATCTGAAACTGAAGTGCAATAGTATGACGAAAATCACCTCCTTATTATACAACAGAGACGACGTGACTGGATTGAATTTCTTGCGGATGTGTCAAAACGAACTGCATCTCCTCACGGACCTTGAGGAAATCTTGAACCCTATTGCGAATAGTGACGGAGGTGGTGGCCGAGTATGTAGCAAGGTGGTATGCTGTCCTAACAGTCACGAGTTCGATTCCCGGATGGGGTAGCGAACAGTTTAAGACTTTGAATTTCGTTGAAATACTTTATTGATCTACCATATAAGATCCACCGACATGTCCCCAAAACATCCCCGCTAACACCAGTACACCAGTCCTGCATATGGGGACCCTAACATGCATTCAGTACGGATAATGGGCGTTAGCACCGAACCGGTGATGTGTGGAGGTGTGTGGTGTATAGGAGGACTGCTGGACCTTAGGGAAAAGGCTAAGCCTCTGTCAAGCCGGACGCAATAATAATAATAATAATACACGATGGGTAATTCCCAATCCGAGCAACTATCCTCCTTTTATTTTAAGCTGGTGTAGAATTTTCGTCTTTCCTTCTTGAATGCTGAGTTATAATAAAAGCTCAAGTGGGATGAAATTGCAGTCATTGAGAAAATTCTGAATAAACAAAGGAGAAAAATGTCGGAAGCATCTCATACCTGTGTAAAAAAAAAAAAAAATGTAGCTAATCACACGGAGGTATTTCTCTGCCTGGGCAAGTATATATACAAGAAAAACACTAATGTCGAAGTCACGGGTGGGGTTGGACGACGACATTTTCCAAGACTGCGACATAAGGATGAGGGAGGAAATTTCCGGGGGTATTTCTTGTTCAAACTCAATGAAAACGGGTTCTGTGCAGCCCGAAGCGTTGGAGGAAATAAAGAATTCAAGCTCAAACGTGTGTCTCCTTCCCACCCAACATTTCCAAACTCAGATATTCATTTCAGTTTCAGATGAATGTGATATTGATAAAACATGGGTTCCAAAATTTTGCATCTAATTCGGTTGATGACATAGGCTCGTATTTTTGTCGGTTAAGGAAGCTCCCTAACACCTCTTCCTTAGCAATTTATTTTTGGATATGGCTGGTTAATATCATTTTGTACGATATTTGTGCAGAGCATGGCCATATTGTAAGGATTCATATAACAGAAGTGGACAGTACGGTGTAATAAACAAAAATAAATCGCTTATAAAAAGGTGTTAGGGAGCTTCCTCAACCGACGAGAATACGAGCCAAAGTGTAGTCTGATTGGGTCACTTTAACTATACTCTCTTCACTCTAACTTGACCCAGATTTTCGTCCTTTTGCATTTTTTTTTTTTTTACGTAACCCAGCAGCGGAATATGACAGTGCCAGGGCTCTGTATCCTTTTCACAGCACTTCTTCGTGACTAGCATTATATTCTAGGGTTAATCTCTTGTTACAACTCAACATTCAAGATAGACAGACGGTAATTTTAGGCCAAGTTAGAATAAAAAGTGTATAGTAAACAAGAAGATTCATTCCTACCCCATAACTATACCCATTTTACCCTAACTTGGCCTAAAATTGCTAGCTTTCCATCTAGAATATTTGAAGAGGATATTTACGCTTGAATATGATGCAAGTTACGAAGAAGTGCTGTAGAAAGGACGTAGAGCTGTAGCAATGTCTCTTTCTGTCAGTGAGTTACGTGAAATAAGCTGCATAAGGAAGAAAATCTAGGCCAAGTTAGAGTAAAAAGAGTATAGGTCACTGTATTTTATGGAATCACGATTTGCTCCATTTCCATCACATGAATACAGATCCATATTAAACACAACCATGCTGCCAGATAGAATAGGTAGGGAAGGGAAGGGAATGAGAACTTTCAAAATTACGAAAGTGAAATTACGGAAGCAAACACCGTAGACTTATGAACTGGACAAGTGGTCGCGTTTTCAATGACTCTGAAGGTTTCGGGACACTTTTTCCTTAGCGATTTATGCTGTATATTGCACATGCTTATTCTCTTGTATGTTACTGATGCAAACCACGTTGATATTAAAGCGATATAAACAATACAAAACGAAAGCTAAGGCATAATCTGCAAAATAAATCGCTAAGGAAAACATGCCGCGACGCCTCCAATGCCACCTAGAATACAGCAAGAATTTCATGATCCTTTCAGTACAAGGACATGTATTACAGGGTGTTCGGCGATATTTTGCGAGAAACTTAGAAATGTTATTCTAGAGTCAATTTAGTTAGAAAAAAAAAAAATGCTAGATCAACATGGGTCCAATTCTCAACCGTTACGGAGCCACTGTTATTGATGACGTTACGGGGGAATTTCTCCTATAAGGCCATCAGTAACCGTACTTCCGTAATGGCTTAGAACTGGACCCATGTTGATACAATATTTTTCACACAAAATTAGGCACAGAAATCTCATGAAATTTCTTAACAATATATATATATATATATATATATATATATATATATATATATATATATATATATATATATATATATATATATATATATTACCGTGGGACACCATTCCTTTAATATTTTTTACTCGTATATCTTAATATAGTCATTTTTTACATCACTACCATCAAAGGGAGTGTTGAGGAGTAATATCTAGAATAAATCGCTAAGGAAGAGGTCTTAAGAAATCACCCAAATCCACTTAAATACGAATCAAAATCAGATTTCTCCCAGAATATCTTTTTGTTGTTGTTGTTGTTCCGTCCTTCATCGGCGCAACCTATAACAATTTTATTCCACATCAATAGTCATTTCACCTTGACTCAAATTTTCGTCCGTTTGTAGCTTATTTCTCACAGCTAAATGGCAGAAAAAGGCAATGCTATGATTCTACATCTCCATAGCACATCTTCGTGACTGGCATCATATTCTAGTGCTAATCTACAGGTATAACTCAACATTCAAGATGGACAGACGTCAATTTTAGACCAAATTAAAGATGTATAGATCTCTCCCAGCTTTTCACTCCATAATAAGGACTGACAATAGATTACCCTGGTTGTTCATCTGTCACTGCGTGCATTTATCATTATCAGTGTTTTATGTTTTTTTTTTTTTTTTATACCGATGTCTTTACTAAACCAAGCACTACCATACAGAACGTTTAAAATTAGGGAGTACGTACTTACCTCACTTAACCTCGTTCCCTTGTGTTAAGGGCTGGTGCTGAAGGGCTGTTGCTGCTGTTCTTGTTTTGCAACGCGGTCATGCCTGGCCCAGCACACCCGTCCCGCAGGTTGGTTACTGACATAATGGGGTCATGTCATAGGTTCCCCACACCGTTGACGTTGTATCTGTCTTAGTGTGGCATGTGCTGCAGCGCTCATCTGTGTGGGTTATGTTGTGTCGTCCTATTCTACAAGTAGGCCACGTGTCATCTGTAATTTCACCGAACTCGAATCTAAGCCGATAACTGAGGAGGGCTGAGTGATGTCCTGATTTATGCCTAGCTGGTGGGGTCGATCATCGCAATTTAAGGATGTCTCTGATGAATGGATGCCAGGAGGGGGCTTTATTATACCGGTAGTGTTCTGATCGAGGTGTTGTATTGCCCTGCTCGTGAATTGAGTAAAGAGGTGCTTCATCATTGCTTGTGTTCGAATGTCTGGAGGTGGGGTGTCGTAGAGGGTTTGATAATGGTTGTGTGGTGACTTTTGTATATCAAGTTTCTGTGGCTCTGTCGTGTAATGTCATGGGTGTTATTCGTTGGCACAAGCTGCTGTATAAGACTGTCTTTCATTCCCAGAAATTCTCTAACAGGGACTTTAGTTTAAAAGTGCAAGCAAGTTGTGGAGTTGTTCTGGTGAGGCCAGTGATGATACGTTGGGCGTTGCTCTGTATGGCCTGCAAGGTGTTATAGTGGGAGAAAATGGGAGAAATGGAGTTCCCCCGAGCTAAGCCCTGAATTGGACTATATAGCCCCGCTAGGGTTACAGGAGCGAGCTACCACTCCCGGCACGGCAGCCCGGGCGAGGCTCGAACTCGCAATCCCCCGATTACGGGTCCGGCGCGCTACCACTGTGCTACCGCGCCCCCCGGTGTTATAGTGGGTGTTAGACAGGATGGAGGCTCAGGCCGCAGAGGCATGGGACATCCCTCATTTAATGTACTCACGTAGAATAAGGAGAGTGTTTCTTTTTGTTGTTCAAAGTCAGGCCCTGTAGTTGCCCTGAGTGCACTGGGTCTGGGGGTGCACAACCTCTTAATGTTTTGTATATGGTCCTTGAAGGTGAATCCGGTGTTAATGTCACTACAAGGATCTCAGTGGAGGAGGTGTCCGGGACGGGAACATTGTTGAATGCGATGCTATGTGTGTACCTGTGGTGAGGGCTGCTGCTGGTGATTAGTGTAGTAGTGGATTTGGATGGAACGATTGTCAGCCCGTTGTCTTTCACTCATGCCTGAAGTAAGTTGAGGTAGTCTTGTTGCAGTGTGCAGGCTGAATGGTAAATAGCAGCATTTGCAACCCCAGCCTCATCTGAACGTGAATTGCAGGCTGAAGATACCCTTTCCTGTAGTCCACCATCCTCCTTTCGAAGAAAAGTGAAGGAGGTGATGGACATATGTATAACCAGGTAGCAGAGCCTCCTGCTTATATCCATGCCACCACGTGAAGGCGTCTGAATTAATTACTTCCCCCTTCTCTCTCTCTCTCTCTCTCTCTCTCTCTCTCTCTCTCTCTCTCTCTCTCTCTCTCTCTCTCTCTCTCTTGTGTCACCACTTCTTCGATCATTCTGATGTTTTGGGGAACATTCTCTCACACTTTTACACTATCCTTAACCCATGATATCGTGGTACACGGACATCATCATCATTAATTATCATCATCATCATCATCTAATCTTGCGTTCTCCCACGAAAAGCGTAGAATCCCGGGGTTTGGCAAATTAGTCCTGACATTTAAGATGAGAGTGACCAGCCTCACTCATCCTTGAGTGGCATTACGTGAGCAATAAACCCCAACCACCCCTTGGATATAAACCTTCACCGGCTCAATCCGATTGGAGCGCCTTAATTACCCACTAAACCACCAGGCGCCATAATTTGGTTATTGGTTACCACCCAGCGTAGTAAATGGTTTCCTGGTGTACAGGAAACCATTTGGCTTGTCACTCAGTGTAAAATCACCCACATGCAGAAGCAAGAGGAAAGAATGAAGGAAACAAAGACTGAAGAGGGAGTGCAGAGTCACCCGTAGGCATTAGGAAGAGGAAGGAATGAAGAAAAAAAAAAAAGAAGAGGACGGAAGGAAAGGAGGAGGGAAGAGAGGAAAGGGCAGTCACCTGAGTGCAGACCTACATCGAGTGAGTGGATGGTGAGAGCCCACCTACCATGTATTATTATTATTATTATTATTATTATTATTATCATATTATTATTATTATCATTATCATCATCATCATCATCATATTATTATTATTATTATTATTATTATCATCATCATCACCATCATCATCATCATCATCATCATCATCATCTTATTATTATTATTATTATTATTATTATCATTTGAATCCTCATACCCATTTTTCTCATGTACTCCAGTGTGAAGCCATTTATATTACTCTGCCTTGTTTCATTGCTCTTATGCGTCAACGATAATTCTTTCACTCCGTTTTTGACTATTAATACTAATTTGATTTTAGGAAGATGTGCAGATTGGCCTGGGAGGAAGGTAGAGTCCTGGAGGATTGAAAGGTAGGTATTAGAGTTCCCCTATGCAAAGGAAAATGGGAAATATAAGTGTGTAGCTAACATAGGGGTATTTGTCTCCTTAGTGTAATGGAAAAATACTTAGTGTAACAGGAAAAATATATAGAGTGATACATGTCGATAGAGATGGGGAAATAACCGAGGAATTAGTTGATTTTTATTTTTTTTATGATATTTCGTAGATTAGATATTCATTCTAAGATATTAAGTATTTAGAGAAGGAAATCTATCTATCTATCTATCTATAGCCCGACGCCCCAATCCCGCAAGGGGTGGCCGCAGACAAAACGCCTCCAAGTCGCTCTGTCACCCACCATTTGACTACCCTCCCCCCAACTCACCCCCCCCTCCCTCATATACCTCTCAACTCCATCCCTCCACCTCATCCTCGGTCTACCTCTCCCTCTCCCTTCCCCCTCCTCACCTACATACACCCTCTTAGTCAGTTGTATATTGCTTTCATGGAGGAAGGTACTAAAAATAAGTAGATGAGAAGCTGTTAAATACTGCCAAGGGTATGTATGAGGGCACTAGGGCTGCAGTACACGTGGAGAGTGAACTAAGTGAAACGTTAAACTGAAACGTATGTGCGTATCTCCATGCCTCTTCTATGTGTGGATGGAGTTATACAAGAGATACATGGTGGGGCAGTGGATGTTGTTGTGTTCGAGAGGACTGGGTTTGAAAACTTCTTGTACTCTTGTTTGCTAATGATACAGTTTTGTTAAGCGAAGATGAATGGGATTTGCAAGACTTGGTGCATGAGTTTGGGGCGTATGTAAGAAATGGAATCTGAACGCGAATGTAGCTAAGAATAACGTTATGGTCTATGAGAGAAATGAAGTCACAGAAAACACATGAAGAATTACTTATCAAAAATGGAGAATGAGATTGCCTTCAAATATTTGGGCAGTGTGATGAGTAAGGATGGAAATTAGATGAAGTGCATGAAAGTGCATAGCAGGGAAGAAAGGTTTCTGAGTCACCGAAAGCAGTGATAAGAAATAGGGAGGTGAGTATGGAAGGAAAAAGTCACTGCATATGAGAGTGAAGCTTGGACCATGTTGGATGGGCACGAGTCAGGAGTGAGGGCAGTGGACATAAATTATCTGAGAGGTGCATGTCGAGTTCCATGGAGAGACACACGGACAAATGAGGATGTAATGTAAAGGAGCGTCGTGGTGTTGATGTGGGTGTGATTGAAAGCGTTAACAAGAAAATTTGGCCATGTAATGAGGACAGAGAATGAGAGACCGACAAGAAGAGTGTATATGAGTGAGGTGAGGGAGAGGGGGAGGCTGAGGATGAGATAGAAAGATAGACTCCTACTCCTGCTACTACTACCACCACCACCATCATTACGACCACTACCATTACTACTACTACTACTACCACCACTACAACTACTAACAATAGTAATAATACCATCATCACCACCACCACCACTGCTACTACTACTTCTACCGCCACCACCACCACTACTACTACTACATCTACCACCACCACCACCACAACTACTACTACTTCTACCACCACCACCACCACCACCACAACCATTACAACAACTACTACTACTACCACCACCAGTACAACAACAACAACTTCTACTATTACTACTACTAGTAGTGGTACTAGTACTACTATTATAACCACCGCCAGCACCATTACTACTACTACTATTGCTTCTCAAAAATAAGAACAAGAGCATAAGAACACAAGAACATAAGAAAACATAGAGCTAAGAACAGAAGAACATAAAACATAGAGCTAAGAACACAAGAACATAAGAAAACATAGAGCTAAGAACAGAAGAACATAAAGCATAGAGCTAAGAACACAAGAACATAAGAAAACATAGAGCTAAGAACAGAAGAACATAAAACATAGGGCTAAGAACACAAGAACATAAGAAAACATAGAGCTAAGAACAGAAGAACATAAAACATAGAGCTAAGAACACAAGAACATAAGAAAACATAGAACTAAGAACAGAAGAACATAAAACATAGAGCTAAGAACACAAGAACATAAGAAAACATAGAACTAAGAACACAAGAACACAAGAAAACACAGAGCTAAGAACACAAGAACATAAGAAAACAAAGAACTAAGAACACAAGAACATAAGAAAACAAAGAACTAAGAAGTACACAAGAACATAGGAACGTAAAAACACAAGAATATGAGAACATACGAACACAAGAACATAAGAACGCTAGAGGGACACTCAGTGGAGCGCATCTCTCCGACAAGGGCAATGTAATTTCCAAACCACTCTTCATAATGGGTTAGGTGTTCTCATCACTGATTAGGGTTTGGCAAAAAGTGTTTTCCGGATCCAGAATCTGTAATACTATCCGGATCGGTCCCAGTAGTTAATATACTGTTCCCTGACACATGAACTATCTGCCCACCAAATTTGGTCCAGATCTCTCCTTTAGTTTTTGGGTAATCCTGCTAACAGACAAACAAACTACCAAACATCAGTCCCAAAAGTTAATCGATTGTTCCCTGGGACATGGGTTATCTACCCACCAAATTGGGTCCAACTCTCTCTTTTAGTTTTTGAGTAATCCTGCTGACAGACAAAGTAACTAACAAACAACGCTGAAAACATGTTCTCCTCGTCGGAGAGAATAAGAACATAAGAACATAAGAAGAAAAGAACAGAACACAAGAACATAAGAACAAAAGAAAATAACACAAAAACATAACACAAGAACATCAGAACAAAAGAATATAACACAATAACATAAGAACACAAAAATATAACACAAGAACATAAGAACACAAGAACACAAGATTATAACATAAGTATAAAAGAACACAAGTACATGGCAACAAAAGAGCATAAGAACTCAAGTGCACAAGAACATAACAAGAAAAAATAAAACATGAGGACAGTAGTAGTAGTAGTAGTAGTAGTAGTAGTAGTTGTAGTAGTAGTAGCTGTAGTAGTAGTAGTTGAAATCCCAGGCTCATCTGAACGTGAACCCTGTGGACTGGAGGCTGAGGCTATCTTCCGCCTGCAGGCCACGCTCCTTTCAGGGAGATGGGGAGTTGTGGGACTTTTGTAATAACCAGGCAGGGGAGCCAACCAGTCATATCAGTGCCACCATGTGAAAGCGTTCCTCTTTAGTAATTTAACACCCTTTCAACTCAACAACGTATTTTTCATTATATATCAGCTACCACCGGACGATTTTATTCAGCTTTGGGAGGATTTCTAGCTGCAAAGGGGTTAATGAAGGCTATATCTAACCCTATATCTAACCCCTCTACTTCGAAAATATTCAAGTCCAATAAAATAGTCTGGGGAGAGCAAGAATAAAAAATACATCATTGGACTGAAGGAATTAAAGAGAAAAGGTGTACCTACAATAACAGCACAGAGCTAGTGAAAATGAAAGTCTGAATGGTGAGGGAATGGATGTGCTGCCCATTCCACTGTTTGATACGGTAGTTCTTTAGTTGTTATGATTTCCTGTTCCCGTTTTTTCTATCCTCCCTTGCCATAACTCTTCCCATAACCTGGTATACAACTGCCATCACTTGCATGCTAAACTATGATGGTATCACGAAGAAGTGCTATAGAATGGGCGTAGAGCCACTGGTACTGCCTTTTCTAAACATGACTGTTATGCTAGGTGTTTAAGGGTCAGCTTTCCGTCCCTTGAACGCCTAGTATGCAGCTTGGTACTCTTTCTAGATCGGAGCTTAGACAAGTAAGAGAGAGGCAGGACACAAAAACTCAAGGCAACAACCTTACACGTGTATTGACTAATTCTATCTGTGGAACAGGTAGATGTCACAACAACAGGAATCTGGGTAATTATAAGTCATATGCTGCTATCGTAGTATCGCGCAGGATACTATTTGACCAATAGCTCAGGATAGCAGGTGAATGGCACAATAATTAGTGTTCATGGTATTTCGGGCAGGGGGAATAGCTCGCTGTCACTTGGAGGGAAATAGAAGCTGTACTTAGGCTGGGCAAGTATTACACTGGTCGTGTAGTGCAGAGGAATTACGCTATAAAGGCCGAGTCTGATGTTTACTGAAATCACTGCACTCTTATTAAACCTCTCTTCTTACTCTCACTGCGTCACTGTTTGCCCGGACCTTGATTAGCACATATTACTAGGCCTTGGAGTTATATTCTATTGGATATCGCCTGCCCGATATTCTAGTCACTATCACACTGTCACTGCACTATTCACTGTCACTCACTGTCGGTGGGGCGGTGGCGCTGTTAGTGGGGTGGCGGGAGGACTCACAGCCCTACTTCTGACAGGGACTAAGTCCCAACGGTGGCCTCTGTATCCAGCGGCCACTTAATCACATGTAGGGGCATCCTCTCTCGTCCAGGGCTAGGGGCGGTGAAGGGCCCTGCACTGTCAGGGCTGGGGGTTGGAGTGTGGCCCTCAGGGCTGGGGCCGAACAGCTCCCTGAAACGCGCAGTCAAGTGCCTGATGGAGGATGAGGGTCGTTGGCGTCGGGGGGGGGGGGAAAGGCCTCACCTGGGGGCCTGGGGGTGGCCGCGGGGTTCCAGTGACTGCTGCCATTGGGGATGTCGTCAGGAGTGAGCTGCGGCGTCTGTCGTCGTCAGAGTCTGTCAGGTAGGGTCCCTCTGGAGCTGACTGGGCGGCGTACAACTCTGGAGATAGCACAGGGCCTCTCCTCAGGTCCTCGGGACTGGGACCCTCCTCCTGGAGGCTATCAGGTCGTGGGGGTGTGGCAGCACCTGACAGAGGAGCGGCTGCTGGCAGCCTACTGCCATAGGGCCCGGCTACTGGCTGTGGCCTGTGTGGGGAAGCGGCTATCAGCCGTCTCCTGAAGGAGGGGTGAACGACTACTGGCCGTCTTAAGGGCACCTTCGGAGTGGCTACCGGCCGTCTCCTGAAGGAGGGGTGAGCAGCTACTGGCCGTCTCAAGGGCACCTTCAGAGTGGCTACTGGCCATCTCAGGACGAAGGTGGGAGTGGCTACTGGCTGTCTCAAGGGCACCTTCAGGGTGGCTACCGGCCATCTCAGTATGAAGGCAGGAGTGGTTACTGGCCGTCTCCTGAAGGAGGGGAGAGCGGCTACTGACCGTCTCAAGGGCACCTTCGGAGTGGCTACCAGCCACCTCAAGACGAAGGTGGGAGCAGCTACCGGCTGTCTCCTGAAGAAGGGGTGAGCGGCTACTGGCCATCTCAATACGAAGACGGGAGCAGCTACCAGCTGTCTCCTGAAGAAGGGGTGAGTGGCTGCCGGCTGTCACTGGGGTGCTGCCTGGAGCTAGAGTAATAGCTCCACCCCGATCCTGTCGAGGGTCAGCTCGCCCGCAAGGTAGTCTCCTTTTCCTGCTATGGTGGCGGCAGGCGAGTTACGGGTCATTGGGGTGCCCAGCCCGGATGGACTTATGTCCCTGTCGCCCGGGCCGGGTCGCGCTCAGTCTGCCCCTCCGTAGGCTCCTCCTGGGGGTGTTGTGTTGCCCTCAGTCGCTATAATCGGCATTTTAATGACAAATTGCTAAAGTAGATTAGAGTATCATAAAAAAAAAAAAAGGGAGGGTGGGGGAGGAGTTACAGTCTCAGTCGGGTGTAGCAAAAGCGTTTACTCTAACCTAGGAGACTCATTATTATTTCATAAACAAGACTCAGAATTTTGTACGACCATAATTTAATATTCAATTTGTGAGTGGCTCAGTTCCATCAGGTGAAAACAAACTGACTACAGTCTTACTATCACAATGCCAAGACTTGATAAAATGGGAGAATTACTGCCCATACCAACAAAGTTGTTTATTTACTGGGGAGATCCAACACTTTCGGCCCAACTTGGATCTGAGGAGAGCCCAAGTCGAGCCGAAACTGTTTTTCTCCCCCTCCCCACAAAAAATAAAATAAAATCAAGTAAATAAATAAATAAATCCAATTGTGGGTATAATTCTTGCGATATGGTTAGTCCCTTTACTCCAGTGACATGTACTATTGTCTTTTACTTGCTACTTCCAGACGGTTTTATTCAGTTAAGGAAAGGCCTCTCATGTTGAAGGGGTCTGTTATGCTAGGTGTTTTTAGGGCAGCTTCCCGTCCTAGCAACACCTAAGGTATAGCTGGGTTCCCTTTCTAAACCAGAACTAAGACACAGTGTGAGAGGAACAGGACATAAAAACAAAGGGCAACAACCTTACATGTATATTACCAAATTCTTAACACAGGGAAACTTGACAATCCACAAGACTCTGTACAAAGGCAAAGGTCGGACTGGCAGAGATATGTTACAGGTATCACGCTGGATACCACCAGTCTCGAGAATAGGCGGACAGACACTGTACTTAAGTTGGAAGTACACTTAATTCTTGGGCTGCATATATTTTATAATAATCATACACATGTCCTGTTTTCACTGAGTTGGGCAGGATGGTAGAACACTGCTAATGTCTCATCTCACAGACAGTGGAGCTGAGGTAGTTAAATACTGTCACTGTACTCTGTCACTTTCACTTTTACTCCACGGGCATGGAAGTCACAGTCACGGTAGGGGTGGGGGCAAGGGAGCAGCCGTCTGGCGGCTCACAGGTGTCAGTCCAGTGTCGGCTGAGTCCCCTCAGGTGTCTTCTCATCTAGGGGGCACAGGACTACTGGTAAGGGCATCATCCTCTGGAGTGGGCTATGATCGGGCATGATGACGGGCCCCGAACTGGAGAGGCTAGGTATAGGGGTTTGGCCCTTGGGGGTGAGGCCAAATATCTTCTGTAGGTGCTCCTGCAGGCGCCCAGTGCGGGAAGGGCATTGCTCCTCGTCCGGACTGGAGAGGTCGCACCCCGGGGTACTAGGGGCGGCGTTGAGGGCCCATCTGCTGCAGTCTCGCTCCCGCTGCTTCACAGTCAGGGTAGGGCTGTGGCGTTGCTGGCGACAGGAGTCTGACAGGTGCTGGTCGCCCTCAGGTGCCGGCTGGATGGAGTGCAGCCCCAGAGTCAATACAGGTCTTCTCCACCAATCCACTATCAGGAGGTTCTCCTCGTGGAGGCTGCCTCAGGCTGGGGAGTTAGAGGTGGGACTTGCTCTGCCACCGGTGGGGTGGCTCGAGTGGGGGTCTCCCTCAGGTTATGAAGTCACAGGGGGCAAGGGACTTTTGGGGTGTCCCTCCCTGGCATGGCTACCAGCCGTTGCTGAGGTCCCGTGGGCAATGGGAGGAGGATGTCCCTTTCCTGTCGGTGCAGCAAGTGGCCGTCACCGGGGCCTGACTCCCTGACAGGACCGCAGACGAAGTGCGGCTACCAACCGTCACCTGCCTACAGGCATGGCTACCGACTGTCGCCGAAGTCCCATATGAAGGGTAATGTGTAGGCGAGGGGTGGCTAAAGGCCGTCCCCTGTCTACTGGTGCAGCTGCTGGCCGTCACTGGTGTCATGTCCTTCGAGGCAACTGCAGAAGGAGGGCATGCCTTTCTCTCCCCGCATGTGGCAACCGGCCATCACAGGTTCTGCAGGCGGGGGGGTGGACAGCACTACGAGTGGCTATTGGCTGTCTCTTTCTTGCAGCTACCGGCCATCACAATTGCATGGCTACAGGCCGTTGCTGGTGCACAGCTATAGGCCGTTGCTGGTGCACGGCTATAGGCCATTGCTGGTGCACAGCTACAGGCCGTTGCTTGTGCACGGCTGTGGGCCATTACTTGTGCACGGCTACAGGCCGCTGCTTGTGCACGGCTACACGGCTACAGGCCGTTGCCTTATATGTGTGGCTACTGGCCATCACTGGGGTGCTGTCTGGAACTAGTTTATTAGCTCCACCCCAATTCTGGTGAGGGCTGGATCGGTTGGAGGGTAATGCACCCGCACTGAGATGTTTGCACTGGGTGCACTCCGTGGAATAGGGGCACGCGGCCATATAAGACATATGCCCATATGCACGGACGTCCTGCGTGCCCTACCTGTCTCTCC
Organism: Coenobita brevimanus; assembly: GCF_032717465.1. Lineage (NCBI taxonomy): Eukaryota > Metazoa > Arthropoda > Malacostraca > Decapoda > Coenobitidae > Coenobita > Coenobita brevimanus. The sequence continues at coordinate 989,935 of NC_137006.1, read as the reverse complement.
GTTGTCACCTCATGGGGGTGTTGTGATGCCCTCTGTTGCCACGGCTGCTATTTCAGGGTCCATGAAAGCTAAACCTAACCCCTCTACTTTGATATGTCCCTCCGAAGCTGAGTAAAATTGCCTAGTTGTTGTTGTTGTTCCACCCTCATGTTCATCTGAATGTGAATTCGGTAAAATGCCGCTGAGCCTGTCGTCTTTTGCAAAGTCCATAGTCTTCACTGATGAGGATAGGGAATGAGCTAAGGGACGTTTGGTACGTTTGTATTACCAGGCAGATGTATATCTGTACCACCACGGAAAGGCGTCCCACTCCAGCACTGACATATTATTATTGTAATGCTAGGTGTTTTAGGGTCAGCTTCCCGTCCCTCTAACGCCTAGTGTGTTGCTGGGTTCTCTTTCTAGACCGGAGCTTAGACAAATAAAAGAGAGGCAGGACACAAAAACTCAAGGCAACAACCTTACATGTGTATTGCTAAATTCTACAAGTGGAACTGGTAGATGTCACAAGAGTAATTATTAGTATCACGCAGGATACTATTTGAGACAAGATCAGGTAAAGTGAATAGCACTATGATCAGGTGTCCTAGGGAAGTGAAACCAAATACTGTCACTTGGGGGAAGTCCAGGTTTTATCTGTCAGGTGGAGTTCTGTTCGCTAGGGCCGTGGCACGGTTATCACTGTTGGCAGTCTAGCTCGTTTGTTTGTCACGTTATTAATTACTACTACAGCACTGGAGCCTCTGAGTGATCTCAGCGTGAGACTGTGTCACTATGATGGTACTGTGTTCACTCAGACACTTTATTCATTGCCAGGCCGTGTTTACTGTCTCACAGTCACTTTGTCTATTCCACCTTTCTTTTACACTAACACTGACAGCTTTTATTTCTGACTTGCATTATTCTAGTAATTCACTGATCTGCCTTTGCTTCACTGTATCACTTTCATTGTGCTTTCACTGTCACTCACTATCAGGACTGGGTGCGGTGGCGGTCAGGTACAAGGGCGGCGGGAGCAACTCAGTCTGACTACTGATGATGCTGAGTTCCACCGGGGGCCTCCGTATTCAGGGGCCATGGGATCACGCGTAGGGGCGTCCTCTCTTGTCCGGGGCTGTGGGTGGTGAAGGGCCCTCCGCTCTAAGGACTTGGGGCTGGAGTCTGGCCCTCTGGGCTGGGACTGAACAGCTGCCTGAATCGTTCACTCAGGCTCCTGACGGAGGACAAGGGCCTCTGGCGTCGGGTTGTAGGGATGTCCCGCTTGGGGTCCTGGGGGTGGTCTGGAGGTCCTGCGGGCTGCGGTGTCCAGTGGTCGGGGACGCCGTCAGGAGTGGGCTGCGGCATCGGCCTCCATCGGGGTCTGTCAGGCGAGGCCTCTCAGGGAGCAGCTGTAGTGAGAAGAGCCAGTGGTGGTCACGGGGCCTCTCCAGTAGTCCTCCAAGCTGAGGCCTCCCTCTGGGTCGTAGTCTTGTGGAGGGGAGTCAGCACCTGACGGAGGAGTGGCTACCGGCCGTCTCCTCTCGTAGGGCCTGGCTACTGGCCGTAGCCTTCCAGGGGCACGGCTACCGGCCATCACAAGGCCCGGCTACTGGCTGTGGCCTGTGGAGGGGAGCGGCTACAGGCCAACTCAAGGGCACCTTCGGAGTGGCTACTGGCCGTCTCCTGTAGGAGGGTCGAGTGGCTACAGGCCGTCTCCTGTGGGAGGGTCGAGTGGCTACAGGCCGTCTCTGTTAGGGCACCTTTGGAGCAGCTACCGGCCATCTCCTGACGAAGGCGGGAGTGGCTACCTGCCGTCTCCTGTAGGAGGGTCAAGTGGCTACAGGCCATCTCTGTTAGGGCACCTTCAGAGCGGCTACCGGCCGTCTCCTGACGAAGGCATGAGCGGCTACCAGCCCTCTCCTGATTACCTCCAGTGAGGCTGCAGGCCATCTCCTGTAGGAGGGTTGAGCAGCTACCGGCCGTCACAGGGTTGCTGACTGGAGCTAGAGTAATAGCTCCACCTCAATCCTGTCGGTGGTCGGCTCGCCGGGAAGGTAATCTCTTTTTTCCTGCTATGGTGGCGGCGGGCGAGTTTCGGGTCATAGGGGCGCGCGGCCCGGGCGGACTTACGTCTCTGTCGTCCGAGTGAAGTCGCGCTCTACTCACCCCTCCATAGGCTCCTTCTGGGGGTGTTGGGCTGTTCTCCGTAAGACTACTTAGCATTTTATTTATAGCTGCAGGAATAATTAAAGTCACAGGGACTTAACTGACTAACATTATTTGAAGGCATGCTTTGCCCGCTGGGTTTTTTACAAGTATATCGCGTGGCCTTTTGACAGTTATTTACACAGCATCACTAGCAGTGTTTTATGGCTCCTACTTTATCATTCACCGAGAGCCAAAGACCCTGTAGATTCAAAGGTAAGGTAATTCATGTGGTAAAGCTAAATAGTCATTTTCCTCAAGAACAACCAACGATAGGGCTCTTCTTCAAGCCTGAGAGAATTTTGATCATATTGTTATTTTTATTCAGGATAATAAGAACAACTTTATCTCTGTTGCACGCATAAGACAAAACCGCTGTTGCACTATTATAAGGGCATTTGAAATAGGAGCCCTTTTGTTGTGCGTACTTTTCCAAAGTCTAGTGGATTTATAATTAATGTTCAGGATACTAACAAGGAAAAGCGTGACCCTTCTAATAAAATAGTTGCCCCTAGGAAGTACGGTACAATCTATAGGTAAACTCGTTTTAATTTCGGTGCGATATGGGATGTTACTTCTTTCCCATTTCTTCGATTCATTCATTACTGACACTTCTGGCTCTTGCAAGCTAGAATACATCTATAATGGAGCCCATTCATGCCCAGTACTAAATCTAGTGACTGTCTTTTAGGCAACAAACTGAAAACAAGCTCTCTATATTCCAAACCTGTCAATTTATCAATTAACCGCACTTTTCAAATATTCCTTTAATTTACTTGCACAGAACTGAGTCCATATATTAAAATAAACATAGATACCAGAAATGTACAATAATATAGTTCTACATTGCCCACAGCCAAACAATGATGACATGACATACGTATCATTAACCTCTAATAGTATTACGTTTGAGGTCAGTGGTGCTTATCCACAACAGTAGATGATGGTACTGACAGACTCTATCTATGGATTGAAGATTTACAAATCAGCCTACTTATATCCACTTACACTCATAAGTTATATTGTGCTCAGTAAAAATCTTGATGTCACTAACCTCATACTTTATAATTTGCCATAGTACCATAACTTCAAAGCAGCTGGGGCAGCACACAGGAATCGGTGAAACTTTCTGGTGTTATGGTATTTGCAACAGGAAAAGTTTCTCCGAGATGAAATGTTTTGCTGTGGGCAGCCGGCCTAGCCCGCCAGCCTACCCAGCATCCTCAGCGCGCCAGGCCAAGCTCGACAGCGAGTGTCGCTCCTCCTCATTAACTTAGTGAAAAATGTCGACCGCACCGCACAGCAGAAAGAAAGTGTGCTATTACTATGACAGTGAGTATATTGCGAGCCTGATAATAAGCATATTGTTAAACTTTACCGCCTATTTTGCGACTGAAGTGATCTGAAGAGGCGAGCGCGGATATTGAAACCAAACAATTAAGAAACTTGCGAACTTATTACAGTTATTTTTTATTATATGCAATCTTCCTAACATTGATAAGTCTTTAATGCTCATCCACGCAATTAATAGTGCATGTTTTCTCCTTAGTTGGTAGGATGAATGTTACCTGTGAGGTGAAATATGAGTGAGTATAGGTAGTGCAATGGATGGGACGGTCGTCTGTACCGTAGTTGGTGTACGTGTTTGAATGACACCACGCTCAGGCCTCATCGTTTCTCGATAAATTACCTATATTATGCTCGTCTTCACCCATGCATTTTCTTTGAAATTATGCACGGTTGAACATAAAGTTAGGTTCCCGGAAATGAAAATATTAGAACTGGCACTAGGCTGGATTGTATCGTAGCCTGACCCCATAGGCCAAGGTAGCATGCGATTTTTTACCTAGTGGTTCTTCTGTATCTCTTGCTTATTGTTGCTGCATGATATTCAGTAAAAAAAATAACCCTATTAATCTGTCATAGCCATGCCCTGACTTTGCAGTAGTTTTAGAGATTGGTATCATAGTTAATCATCAGTTGATTATGCTTGCTTAAAGCAGAGAAAAAGAGTTTTCTACAGTAGGCGAGGGGTGAGAGGGCAAAATACATTTTTTTTTTTTTTTTTTTTTTTTTTTTTTTACACTGGAAAAAACAATGATTACTTGTACTACATTTTCCAGCCGTGTAAAACTTTAATGTGCAGAATTGGTAGGAAGTGGTTTTGGTATACCAGGTATGTTTACAAAACCATAACACTGGATTCTTAAGATTTAATGTGAATCAGTTTGTTGCACAGTTGGTATTATTGGTATAACTTTAGAAGTAACTAACATTACCAATTTTCATTATATTACGTCCCCGAACTATTCTAACTAAGACTTACCTTTTAAGTCTAGTTTGAGTTGGGGGAGCAAATTTTGTAGGGGTCGTCATATAGTGGCTTAGGTTAGGCTATCGCTCAGTAGCGGATGAATGTCGCGCCATATTGGCTGGTGCAGACGTGTGCACTCAGTCTATGTCAGGCCTTAGGTTAGGTTAGGTTAGTTTAATGCAAAATAGTGTTTTTAATTAATTTTGATCTTGATTTTGGGGGATAAACCCTCTTTTGGAAATAATACTCAAAATTCCGAAAGGGGGATTTTCCCCCCAAAATGAAGGTCAGAACTAATTAAAACAGTGTTTTGCATTGGAAAACATAAAAATAATAAGAAAAGAAAACGTTGGTTACTTCTAAAAATTTACCTTATTATTTTACTAGTGGACAATATGCAGTTTTGGAATTTTAGCACCATTAACGTATAGTATAGTCCCTAAGGATCACAATGAACCCCCATTACCCCATTCGGAAATTGATATTTTCAGAGATAATGAATTTAATTTACAGTTCCTAAAAAACCCTACCTTGGATCTTCACTCGGCCACTCTGGATAAAAAAATGCGTGCGTTCGTATGTGTGTTTCTCTTCCCTTCGACTGCGCATGCGTCTCGTAGGTCTGTATCACCCACTCACAGGCCTACTTTAGGTCACGTGATGGAATTCGGCTAATAAATTTGAATCGCGCTCTTTGATTCAGTCTGGATGGAAAATTCAAATCCTTCTCGCTATGGCCTCTGAAGAAGAAAGACGTGCTGTGTGTCCCGGTTGTGATACTGATTATTTACAGGTGATTAGGCGTTTCCACTCAGAACCTGAAGAGGCTTTTGAGTTTTTTAGAAGACACGGTGTATTACCTTCTTAAGTTTATTGCCCAGACTGTCAGGAACCGTGTAAATTTAGAAAAGACGGACATCAGTGGTACTGTTGTCGGTACAAAAAGTACGCAAAAACCAAGAAACGGGTACGGTATAATTTTTGTGTTTCTGACTACAAAGGAACTTTTCTGGACAACACACACCTTCTGGCTTGGCATATTATATTGTTCATAAACCACTGGATTGAAAGGTTCTGGAACCACGACGTTATTGCCAGACGACCCTCGTCCTGGACAATTGTATCTCAAGGGTAAGCATTCCCCTAGGATAGGTTAGGTATATTGGGGTAGGTTTGGTTAGGTTTAGTGTGTTTGGTGAGGTCACATTACCTATTCCCCTAGGATAGGTTAGGTATGTTGGGGTAGGTTTGGTTAGGTTTAGTGTGTTTGGTGAGGTTACATAACGTATTCCCCTAGGATAGGTTAGGTATGTTGGGGTAGGTTTGGTTAGGTTTACTGTGTTTGGTGAGGTTACGTAACGTATTCCCCTAGGATAGGTTAGGTATGTTGGGTTGCATTTGGTTAGGTTTACTGCGTTTGGTGAGGTTACGTTGTCTGTTTGGTTAGGTTTCGTCTGTTCTGTTGTTACCTGGTGGTGCAGTATATTTTTCTGGTGGTTTTTGATGCGATTTGATTTTTTTTTTTTTTTTTTCTCACCTACTTGTCCAATCAAAGTTCATGATTGGAAAAGAGGGGAAATGTGGCATTTCCGACAAAAATGAAGGTCAAAAACATTCAAATCGCATCAGAAACTACCAGAAAAATATACTGCACTAACTGGGGGGTGTATTGTCCACTTGTAAAAATTTACTGCACAGTTCTTAGACAACACACTTTTATGATGTTTCTATTGCAAAGAAAAAAAGAGGAGATACTGGGGTCTTGAATATGGTGCTGAGTCTTTGTAAACATTAACTCCATCATAGCTTTTGTTTTTATTATTGGTGAAAATGAACAGAAACAAATAAATCCATTTTAGGCATTTACCAATCCGAATACCACTTAACCTAACCTAGATCCATGTCATTTGAGCCTAACTGAGACCAATTTCCAATCTTATCATAAATCTTTGGCAGAGTCCATCTTGACTTTGATTTCCAATTTGAACACACATAATAGACTCTCATCCACCACTGACTGGCTGAATCAGAACTAGAATGCACCAGCCAAAACAAAAGCATGCTGCCTGTGACCATAATGTACCTTGACATTTTTCATTTCTAACTTTGATATTCTTCAGTCCTTTTGATCCTAACTTTGACATTCCTCAATCCCAGCATTGCTATTCTATCCTAATTGTGACAGTCATACATCCTAACCTGGACAGTCTTTGATCCTAACCATGACATTCTTCATTCTGTGTTCACACCAGTAGCAACGTCTTTGTTCCTGACAATGTCTTTGATCCTAACCTTGACATTCTTGTATCCAAATTTTGACAGTCATTGATCCTAAGCTTGATATACTTTGAACCTAACCTTGACATTCTTCTATCTTAATCCTGAAAAACTTTGGTCCTAACCGTGACAAACTTTGGTTTTTGACTCACACCAGTCCTAACTTTGGCATCCTGTGATCACAAACTTGTAATTTTCTGATTCTAATCATAGCATTTTTTTGTTGTTATTGTTTATTTGTGCTATGTTGAGGTGATGGAGAATGAGAGACTGACTAGAAGAGTATGTGAGAGAGGGAGGGGGAGATGTCGTGGAGAGATATATGAGCGAGGGGGCCATGAGTTAGGAGGGCAGCCAAATGATAGAGACCAGGGCAATATGGAGGCTATTTGCTTGTAGTCATCACTGAGGAGATCAGGGCAACATGGAGGCTATTTGCTTGTGGTCACCCCAGACGAGATTGAGGCATCTTGCTATAGATAGCTGGTAGATAAATAGATAATAAATTGTGTTCATGTAGAACATGTTCTCACATTTACTGTAGATATGGGATGGCCATGCATCCCCACATCAGGAAATTTAAAAATTGCACGTGGTTAGACACTGATATATATTTGGCAGATGACTTACTGAATTTTTAGAGTTTTCAGTTTTAGTTTGTGTTTGTGTGGGGGGGGGGTGGCTGTATGGCTTAGAGCACATACTATACTAGTACCAGCCTTGTGTTCAGGGCCACCCAGGCTATGTTGGTTGATGATTGGAAGAGCATCCAGTCACAAAGTGCTACACACTGCAGCAATCCTTGAAATAGAGGTAAGAGGCGGTGTCTCAACCCCTTATAAGGGAAGTCTGTCTATCTATATGCCAAGGCTGCTTCCCCCAAGGAAAGGGAGGTAGCCGAGACAGGACGATACACTCTCCATTTACTCATCCATTCAAACACATTCATTCGCATCTTAGCCCCAAAGGGGAGAACGGACAGATCCTCACCGCACCACACCGCACAAGGGTCAACTGCGCAATGCAATCAGTGACATCCGCAGCAGGGCCCGACAGCAGAGCTGGTTTACCCCTGCCACATCATAACAGACCCTCCACTTACCCGCGCCTGACCTGACTAGCTGATCAGACCAAATGCGGGAGAATATCCCCTCTGGGCTGCGTCATCACTTATTCACAATTTCTCTCCATTTATTTCTGTCACGCACAGCCACTCTTCCTTGCTCAACAGACATCCCTCTCGCATCCAGCGCTCTCTTCACACTGTCCATCCATCCTATTCGTGGTCTTCCTCTCAGCCTTACACGTCTCACATCAGATCTAGTTATCTTTTTCACCAATCGACCATTATCCATCTCTCCATATGCCCAAACCATCGCAACACCCTCTGCTCAGCTCTACCAGCCATCTCCCGAACAACTCCAGTTCTCCTTCGCACTTCATCATTTCGCACTCGATCCATACATGTCACTCCATACATACTCCTCAGACACCTCATGTCCATTACATTCAAACCTTTCCTCTCTGCAACACCCATATTCCATGTTTCAGCCCCATATAACGCAGTCGGTACCACAACACCCTCATACAGCCTTCTCTTTACATCCATTCTAAGCGAACGACATCTAAGCACTTTTTTCATTCCTCCCAGTACCTTTCCTACTTCATTTATTCTAAACTTCACCTCTGCATCTATTCTTCCATCTACAGCAACATGTGACCCTAGATATTTAAAACACTCTACATCCTCAAGCAACTCACCATTCAGAACTACTGTATTCATCATAAGGGAAGTGCATGCCATAAAAGTGGAATTGAATGGCTGCTGTATAATCCCCCTTCCCCCTCCCTTCCAAGGTGAATAACACATTACCGGTATATAGAAATATTTATGGAAGTATAAGAAGTCGGTGAGGCTAGGGAACTGATGAGATCGAGCTGGCTGGATGAATTATTGTGAGAAGTGCATGGTCAGGGATTTTGGCACCCCTTGTGAGCATGGCAGCGTCCGGTTTGACTCAGTCGGATATGTTTGTGTGAAGCTGCAGAATGTGGTGAATGTTTTTGGCGTATCTGGTTGAGCCAGGATTCCGAGGGCTTGAATAATGAGTGAATGGAAGTGTGGCCTATTTGGATTGGGCAAGTTTGTGCTTTCTGGACATTGCTACTCCTCACCCTGCCCTTGGGTGGGAAAGGAGGTCCGGATGATGATGATGATAGGAAATTGATACAGGGTATGACACATTGCATAGAAATATTCCTGAAAGTAAAAGAATGGATACTAGGTATCTGTCTATCTGTCTGTCTATTGCCAGATGCCATAATCCCGTAAGGGGTGGCCATTTGACATTGAGTTATTTGTTTTATAGGGAGGGGCACTAACCCTCCACCAACCCACTTGTTGACATGTAGGGAACACGTCTGGTTTGGTTATATGGTTACCACCCAGCATTGTAAATGGTTTCTTGGCTTACAGGAAACCATTTGGCTCATCACTCAATGTAAAACCACCTGTTAAGGAAAGAAAAGCAATAAGAAGTGACAGGAAAGATGGGAGAAATAAGAAGAGAGGAGGGCAGGCACAGAAAAAGAATGATAAAGGCTAAGGGAGAAGTAGGCCGCACTATATCAGGTGAGTGGATGATGGCTGCCACCACCTACCACTATGCTAGGTATGACACATTGAATACCATTATTAATGTAAGTAAAGGAAATGGATAATAGTTATGACATTACAGTACACAGAAATACAGTATACATGAAAAAAAAAAAGAATGGGGACAGATTATGACATCATATAGAAATATTCTATCTATCTATCTATTGCCAGACGCCATAATCCCGTAAGGGATGGCCATTTGACTCTGAGTTATTTGTTTTACGGGGAGGGGCACTAACCCTCCACCAACCCACTTGCTGACACGTAGGGAGCACGTATGAGTTGGTTATATGGTTACCACCCAGCGTTGTAAATGGTTTCTTGGCTTACAGGAAACCATTTGGCTTGTCACTCAATGTAAAGCCACCTGTAAAGGAAAGAAAAGCAATAAGTGACAAGAGAGAGGGGAGAAATAGGAAGAGAGGACGACAGGCACAGAAAAAGAATGATAAAGGCTAAGGAAGAAGTAGGCAGCACTACATCAAGTGAGTGGATGATGGTCGCCACCACCTACCGCCCATAGAAATATTCATGAAAGTAAAAGAAATGGATACTAGGTATGACATGAGAGTAAAAGAAGTCAATATTAGGTATGGCACATACAAATATTCATAAGAGTAAAGGAAATGGGTGCAGGGTGACACATAAAGATTAGTAAAAGAAATGGATGCTAGGTATGACACAAAGAAATATAGGTACTCATAAAAGTAAATGAAATGGATGCTAGGTATGACTCATTACATAGAAATATTCATGAAAGTAAAAGAAATGGGTACATGGTATGACATTACACAGAAATGTTAATGAGAGTAAAAGAGATGGCTACAAGGTAGAGCACATTACATGCAATGAAAGTAAAGGAAATGGATATTGGGTAATTTCTTTAGAAAATTGCAAACAGCTACCGCTTAAGACATTCTGTCTACTTGTATTATATGTACAGTGTATACTGTACAGTAAAATCTTGATGTAACTGACTTCAGTAGACCGGAATTTGCTTTTATCAGAATCGAGTAGCTACCAGATTAAATTCCTATATATCGGAAAAGTCTGATAAAGCCAGAAGCAGTGCGGACTGCCTACCACATCAGCTTTGCTCACCATAATAAGGTAAATAAAAGACATGCTTATCAATGTACAGTACTGTTATACTATTTTATTATTGTTGTGAGTGTATAATACAATACAGTACTGCAATGATAGTGAAAACAGTTTAAAAACCATTGGTGTGATCTGGACTAATGTTTGATATATACAGTATACTGTATTGGAAAAAGTCTGGATTAACAGGGAAAGTCCGGATGTCACTTTTATCGAAATTCCACTTTTTTCGGAATGGCTTGGGCCCCAATTAGTCCGTTATACATTAGTGAGGTTTTACTGTATTTGTGTGTGTGTGTATGTATATATATATATATGTATGTATACACACACACACACACACACACACACACACACACACACGTACAGTATATAGGTGGACCCCATCTTGCAAATGGTCAGCTTTCAAATTTCAACTCCATGATTTGTACTTTCAGTACAGTACTGTATTCAGTAAATTACATGAGATATTCAACAATAAAATAGGCTTTGTGTTAATGATTTTGCCCAACAGTAGACTAATGTAAGTGTTCTAAGGATGTTTGATGTGCATAGCTAGGCCATGATGGTTGGTTAGATAGGTGTATTAAATGCAAGAAAAATTCCACATGGCTATGACCATTTCTCAGAGCGTAGTCCAATTGTAAGTCCAGGACCACCTGGATATGTGTATACTGTACTGTATATACTGTATCTCTCTCTCTCTCTCTCTATGTATATGTGCAGTGCAACCAAACCTAGGCTGACCAGATCTAACCAAATCCAGCTTTACTGGCTATTAACTTAAAAGCATTTATGGTATTGTATTGTTTAAAAAGAAAAAAGAAAAAAAAAGAAAGTCCCTGTTACTTACTCTTAATGCACTTCACTTAACATAGTTTTCCTGATATGAGTAAAATTAGATTCATAAACTTACAGCATAAGTATTCATAGTAATGTCAGTGTTGTTTGGATTGCACCCAGGAAGCAATAAAAAACAAATATTTAAATTTCATTGGGTAGTCAAGGCCACATGATTTATTTACAGCAGCCCTGGGTGGCCCTTTGTGGTGGCACCATCTGGCTTTAGCCAGTAGAAAATTTTGTATAATCAGTAGTGTCTCAGTAGTTTGCTAAAGTGGTAATATTCCCAAGAAACCAATGTTTTAAAAGGGAATTTGCATTATTTGCCCTGGAAATTATTACAGTGTATTATTATTATTATTATTATTATTTGCATCAGGAAAAAAGGACCATGCTAATTTTGCGAAAGTCAGCTGCTAACTTATTTATTTATTTATTTAATTGTTTTATGAAAAGCACTCACAGTCAAGCCTGTCATTACATTTACAGTACAGCTAATAGCTGCAAATGCCACACTTTCTTCAGCTATGAATAACAATGGTGTATGCTTTTAAAGAGAGAGAGAGAGAGAGAGAGAGAGAGCTGGGACATTTAGCTGTCATATCAATCTCACTTAGAAAACATATAACCAGCACTTACATGATTCTGGATGGAAATGGAACTAGAACTAATTTAACCCGAGAACAGGTAAACTTTATGTCTACCTGTGTATAACTAGACTCCTTAATCCCATAAGAGGCAGCCGTAAACAAATCGCTTTCGTGTCATCCTATCCTATGCCATTTGATAGCCCTCCATCCAACTCAAACACCCCTCTCTCATGTATTTTTTATTGCATGTAAATCTGTCTGTCTGTCTATCTATTGCCAGATGCTTTAATCTTGTAAGGGGTGGCCACAAACAAATCACCTCCATGTTGCCCTGTCCCCCGCCATTTGATTGCCCTGCTCCCAGCTCACCCCCCTCCCTGTCTCATATACCTCTCCACTCCATCCTTCCATCTCATCCTTGGCCTCCCCCTCCCTCTCCCCCCCTCCACCTCACTCACATACACTCTCTTCATCAGTCTCTCACCCTCCATCCTCTCCACATGTCCAAACCACCTCAGTATGTTTCTCCTAACACTTCCTATCACATCCACATCCACACCACGATGCTCCTTCTCTTCCTCGTTTGTCAGTCTGTCTCTCCCTGTGACTCCACAGGCTCCTCACAAATACTGGTAACTCATTTCCACTGCCCTCACTGTTGACTTCTGTCCCTCCAACAAGGTTCAAGCTTCACTTCCATATGTTAGAGTTGATATCACAAATACAGTACTGTCATGTAGTAACTTTTTCACTTCCTTGCTCACTTCCCTGTTTCTTATCTTTGCTTTCAAGGAACCAGCAACTTTTCTTTCCTGTTGCACGCTTTCAAGCACTTCACCCTCTAAAGTTTTTTTTTTTTTTTTTTTTTTTTTTTTTTTTTTTAATGGTACATTGTATTTGTGAAACTAAAGGACTTTTTTTTTTTTTTCCCCAGGTGACATTGGCAACTACTACTATGGGCAGGGTCACCCCATGAAACCCCACAGGATACGCATGACACACAACCTCCTTCTCAACTATGGCCTGTATCGCAAGATGGAGATCTATGTGAGTGTTTCTTGATAGCACCATGAACTGTTCATTTGGAAGACTTATATCCACAATAGGAAAGTTCTTTAATGAGGAGAAACAACAGTTAAAGATGAAGAGGGTCCAAAATATAATTATCTGCTGTAAAGAACCTTTTCAAAAGTAGATACAGTTTATCCATCCATTTAAGTCTTCCAAGGTGTTTTGTAGATCTTATACATCTTATGGTGTGGGGGGGGGGAAGTCATGGTAATGACAACATAAACTGAGGTACTGTAGATCATAATGGAAGTTGTTTTAAAATATTAGATGATTGAAACTTCCCTGACTGGTCAAGATAATTTTGCCTCGAGTCAAAATAAGTTGGTTACAGTCATCACTATTAAACAGTTCGTGCCATGTAATTTTAGAGGTCTTCTGTGATCTATAGTATATATATATATATATACCCGGAAATATATTACACCAGGAAATCATTTACTATGCTGGGTGATAACCATATAACCAAATTTTGGCACCTGGTGGTTTAGTGGGTAATTATTGTGCTCCAATCGGATTGAGCTGGTGAAGGTTTATATCCAAGGGGTGGTTGGGGTTTATTGTTCACGTAATGCCACTCAGGGATGAGTGAGGCTGGTCACTCTCGTCTCAAATGTCAGGACCAGCTGCCTAGCCCCGGGCTTCTACGCTCCTCATGGGGCAACGTAGGATTGGATGATGGATGTATATATATATATATATATATATATATACACAGTCGGCGCAATGGAAGTCTGGACCCTCTAATTCGCACCATATATTTGGTAGGGTCCAAGAAATATTGTAGGAAAATTCCTGTAGTCGGTGGATTTTTTTCTGGTGGCTTCTAGCAACTTTACAGGCTTACAACCACATGCTGTGAGGTTATTAGCTCAGTGCCTGCCTGACTTTGGGTGGGAGAGCATGTCAGATTTTCTTGTCCTGCCTGGCACTTGTTGATTTCAAAGCTCTCGTTTTCACACCCTCCTCTGCCTTAGTGAATCATTGGAGATGGGTTCGAAGCCACTAACTGATGTAGAAAAAGCCTGAATTTTAACTATCTTTTATCTTTTTATATTTATCTTTTTCCATTGTAATATATGGCACGGTTTCATCTCTATCCTCGGAGACTGTATACTGTATATATATATATATATATATATATATATATATATATATAAATATATACACACACACATTCATTGTCGTCTATATGTGTGTGTGTGTGTGTGTGTGTGTGTAATAGTGAAAATGGTAAAATCTGTTTCAGCCTCTCATCCATTATACGTATGTTACATCAAACTTGAGGCTTCCATCATGGTTTGGGCTTTTATGTGTGTGTGTGTGTGTGTGTGTGTGTGTGTGTGTGTGTGTGTGTGTGTGTTTAATGGAGAAATAAATAAATAACCTTCACTGTCTGCGGCAGCGTCCCCACAAGGCAACGCAGGATGAGATGACCAAGTTCCACAGTGATGACTACATCCGTTTCATCCGATCCATCCGCCCTGACAACATGAATGAGTACAACAAACAGATGCAGAAGTGTGAGTGACCAATGGGAGTTATTTACTGTATTTGGTTTTTACTTGCAACCTGCCCCCCCCCCCCCATGGAAAAGAATTGTGTCCATTTCTCTCTCTCTCTCTCTCTCTCTCTCCCTATCTCTCTCTTAGGACAGTGTTTGGATTTTTGGTGCACTTTCTCTGGTTCTTATGTAAATTTCATCACTAATACAGTTTTTTAAGCTGATTCCTGATTTGAATTTATTTTTTGGGAGAAATAATTTTTTACAAAGGTAGGTTAGTTAATACTATTAATTAGGTTAGATAATAATAACAAATATTTAAATATAACATTTATTTCACAAACCAAATTTTCAGTATTTGTTTAATGCTAAACTCAAATGCACTGTAAAATCTTCTTGAATAGGTCTGTATTTGCATACCTTGGATGTTCTGTGTTTGCTGCACTTTTTCCCATTCTTATGTAAGTTTCATCACATACAGTTTTTTAATCCTTTCACCTATTGATGACAGCCAAAGCCGTCATCAGGTTCTGAGGCTCAGATGTTCAAATGACGGATTTGGCTTTGATCTGAAGAAATATGTAAGGCTAAATTCTGCTTGCTTTTTGTGCATTTTATTTTGCATTTATTTCATCTTTGAACATAGTATGGTAAAATACAATTACAGGCATACCCTGCTATATGCTCAATCGCTCTATGGTACCCTGTCATAGCGATGTAATAAAATCAACACTCGTCCCTGCCAATTGATGGCCAATCCCCAGTTATCTAATGTTTTTTTTTTTCTGAGGGTTTCTTTTCTAACTGATTTGATGATGATATAGACAAATTTTGTGTTTAGGTTGATTTATAAACTGTTTTTAGACTTAATAGTAATGTGTTTTAATCAGGTGAGGTGAACATTCATTTTGGGGTACACTTAGTTTGTTTTTTTCAAGACATTTTTTATTTTTTTCAGATATTCTTGGGTTTAGGTGAGTTTTAAACTGATTTTAGGCTTAGTTTAACTTGTATTAAAGCTATTTGGGGGTTTAGGTGAACTGGAAACTTGTTTTTGGACTCATTTGGGTAAGTTTAGGACTTGGTTGGGGGTGGGATCCCAAGGCTCTCCAATGCATCCCTATACTTTTACAGTAAAAGCTTGATATAATGGAATAATTCAGCCAACCCTATTCCGTTTTATCAGATATTCCGTTTTTTCAAGCTTCCGTTCCAAAACCATAGATGGAACAGAATTTTCCGGAAATTTGCAATTTTTCCTATATTTCTTCCCTAACTCGTGACCTGAAGCCTTTACACAGTTGCCACTAAATAGCTTCTTTTGCTACACTCAGACATGCTGCCTATGCTAGTTATAATGATACACACAGAGCAGTCAGAACCTACAATACAATAATAATAACAATACTGTAATAATAATAAATAAAACAGTAAAAAACTCACCTCCAAATGGGGGGGATATGACTTGTGTATCGCAGTTTTTCCACAGCCATGGACAAACCGGCTTGTTTCTGTTACGGAAACCTGACGCTTCATGACAGAATGGAAGCTTCTGGTATGTTGTAATTTACGGAAAAAAGTTGTTCTGTTTTCTCAAGCATCTGTTTTATCCCATGTTCGTTATATCAAGCTTTTACTCTAGTTATAACGCCCCGATTAACGATACCCTGGCTCAACAGCGGGTTTTCCTAAACGCATCCAATCATTATAATGAGGATGGTCTGTATGAAGCCTGAAAATGAGACTAAATTGAGCACTCTACGATGAATAGTAACTTTGCTACATACGAGCGGTGGTAGTAGTAAAACATCTCTATGCAACTTCGCACAGCACTTCACGGGCCACAGCAATTTTTTTACAGGCACCCCTGATGGGAAAGGGTTAAGATGAAGTAACCATTTTACTTAAATACCTGTATTTGTTATTACTATTAACTAACCTAATTAGTATGAACTAACCTAACTTAAAAAAAAAATAAATTCTCCCCAAAAATAAATTCAAATTTTGAGTCAGTGTAAAAAACTGTATTAGTGATGAAATTTACATAAAAGTTGGAGAATGTTCACCAGCTCCGAATGTTTGATTTTTTTTTTTTCCCTCAAAATGTAAAATACAGTGATTTTGATATTTTTTTTGTTTTTTCATACAGTACTCTGGGAAGTATTGTGCTGTTGAGAAGTTTGTGAACTGTGTGTGAATATTGAAGAGTGGGCATGTGAGTTAGAGTCAGGATTCCAGGGGCCTAAATGGTGAATGTGTGTGACCCATTTCATAGGCTTTTTTTTTTTTTTTCCCCACCACTGGTTAGGAAATAGAGGCAGAGTGATGATGAAAGTTAATGAAGTACAGTATGTTAGAAAGCATTTTAAGACTGCCTAGGGGTACCAGTAGACTAGGTGAGGATGATTAGATGATTTAGGTGATGTGAGCTAGTAGTGTTAGAAAGCATTTAAGACTGCCTGGGAGAACCAGTAGACTAAGGATATTTCGATGATGCGAGCTAGTAGTGTTGGAAAGCATTCAAGACAGTATAAGGGAATTAGCAGAGAGATTAGGTTATGATGATGATTTATTTATCTTTTATATGTCTTATATTGGTTCAGTCAATGTGGGAGAGGACTGCCCTGTATTTGATGGTCTGTACGAGTTCTGCCAGCTGTCGTCGGGTGGGTCCATTGCGGGTGCAGTCAAGCTTAACAAACAAGCTTGTGATATTGCAGTCAACTGGGCTGGAGGACTTCACCATGCCAAGAAGGTATTGACCCCTTTTCAGTCTGTGGTTGGTTTGGTGCTGGAGAAGGTTGCTTTCTTGTGATGGCACTGTTATAACCAGATTGCTTATCTGCCTGTTTATACAAACATCCTCAACAAAAATGTACATCTCATCTCATGGAAGGACACTGGTAAACTGCAAGGGATCAGCTTAAGCCTGCAGTTCACAAGGTTCACATTTCAGAAGAACTTGAGGCTACCGCTACTGTTACTGCTACTATAGTCTGTGGTTCCTTCTGCATTAAAAAGGAGGAAATGTCATGTTGAAATGTAATACTTTATGTGTTGTAGAAGAAAATGCATAGAAATAGGAAGATATGACACCCTTTCCAGGCTCAGGTGCCTTCTCCATAAAAAAAAAGAAAGCTGTACATCAAAGTGCAGTAATATGCGTCGTAAGAGGAAATGCATAGGAAATCTAACATGCATATTCCAACTTTTCTCAATCTTTAGTTCCATTGGACTGAAAAAGAGAAAGTTGTATTGAGTGCAGTATGTGTTGTAGGAGAGAATGTATAGGGAATCTAACTGTGTGTTTGATGTGGCTGCAGAGTGAGGCGTCAGGGTTCTGCTACGTGAATGACATTGTGCTGGCCATCTTGGAGCTTCTCAAGTACCATCAGCGTGTCCTGTACATCGACATTGACATCCACCATGGGGATGGGGTAGAGGAAGCCTTCTACACCACTGATCGTGTTATGACTGTGTCCTTTCACAAGTATGGAGAGTACTTCCCTGGCACTGGAGATCTCAGGGTGGGTGATATCTCGTGTCTCTTAACATTTATAATTATCAAAGTTGAGAGTGTGACGTAGAGATAAGGGACTAAATGGAAAGGGTGCTAGAGATCACACATGGAGAGCTGTCACTAGGTGACCAAGGCTGATGCAGGCGAGTTTGTTGGAGTCTTTGTAAACAAATTAACGAACAAATGAAGTTGACACTAATCACCTTACAGGATATTGGTGCTGGGAAGGGAAAGTACTATGCGGTCAACTTCCCTCTTCGTGACGGCATAGATGATGAGAGCTATGAGAGTATCTTTGTTCCCATCCTCACCAAGGTACGTTTTCCAGCTTTTTCCAGTACAGCATCAGCTAGTTCAGGTTTTATAGATCATTCATGTTCTTGACATTTTACCTCATGTAAGGTAACAGACAACTTTGCCTTATTATTCGTTCAAGTGGTGGTAGTGACTATCATCCACTTACTTGATGTAGTGCTGCTTTACATTTCCTCACCCCCCATTTTTTTATTCTGTCTTCGCTCCACTCTCCTACTTGTCCCTTTCCATCCTATCTCCTTTTTATTATTATTCTTTCTGCTTCAGGTGGCTTTATATTGAGTGACAAGCATAATGGTTTCCTGTAACCCAGGAAACCATTTACAAATTTATAACACTTGGGGGGTAACAATATGACCATATTACGGGGTGATGAGGAGTCTGCTATGGTGCTGCAGCTGACTGGGTGGAGAGATGGAAATGCACCATCCATCCAGGAACCAAACCTCAACAAGTGTCCCCCTCACCTCATTGGCGAGGTGCTGTCAGGTGCAAGGGAACATCAGTTTGCTGCACAGGATGACCCTGCAGGATGGCAACTCACTTGTGGTTGGTGAGTCTGCTCAGCCAAATGGACTGGGTTGATCGGCAGCAACTTATGCACCTGTCTCATAGTAAAAGAAACTGCAGTCGAATGCTATGGTCTTTTCACCTTAACTTTGCCCAGATTTTCATCCTTTTGTAGCATATTCACATAGTTTGTTGCAGAACAAGACAGTGTTATGGCTGTATGTCATATCCATAGTACTTCTTCGTGACGAACATAACATTCTTCAGTTAATCTGTTGTCTCGGCATTCAAGATGGAGAGATGATTTTAGATCAAGTTAGAATGAAAGAGTATAGTTGCTCATACAGTCACAGAGGAATAATATATTTCCACGACTTTGGAGCCTCAGCATGGAGGATTTGGCTGAAGATACTATACCTCAGGAAGGATTATGTTATTGCAAGGCTGCTAGAGTATATATATAAGTACTGTATGTGTGTGTGTATATATATATATATATATATATATATATATATATATATATACACACACACAGTTGATGCTTGATTTAAACTAATTCAGCCAACCCCTATTCCATTTTCTTGAATTTTCCACTAAGTAAAGTTCCATAATAAAGGTTCAGTATAAATGAAAAATTTCCAGCATTTTGAGTAAGTTTCCACTCAATGCTTGAAGCCAACAGTCAGGTCAAGTTCCTGACAATGTGCACCCTAATGTAACAAACTGTGCCAACTCTTAATGCAACACACAGCAGTCTGGACCCATGATTAATACCCACACTTAAATGCATTATCGTGTACATGTTAACAGTGATACATACAGTACTTACGTAGTAATGAAATATGCACACTTAAAGAATAAGGTGAGGATAGTAGTGTACCAAATACAGTACTTCAGCATAGGAAATAGGGATAATAAAATACATACGTGGGAGTTGTTGTATGCTGATGATTTGGTGTAGATTGCAGAGAACGAAAGGGAGGCGGAGGAAAGGTTTAGGAAGTGGAGAGATGGTATGGGGCACAAGGGTTTAAGGGTAAATGCAGATAAAACAAAGGTGATGATATCTAGGGTTGGTGGCGGTACTGTCAAAGACGAGGGAGAGTGGCCATGTGCAGTTTGCCACAAGGGCGTAGGAAGTAATTCCATCTTGTGTGGTGTGTGTGATAAATGGGTGCATAAGAGATGTAGTGGTATCAGAGGTAGACTGCGAGATAATGCTGATTTTATGTGTATGGCGTGTCGGGGTGAGCAGGTGGAGGTTGTCAGACGTGAAAGGAATGAACTTGCTGGTGAATCTCTTGAGTGTGTGGAAGAGTTTTGTTATTTGGGAGACATTTTGTGTGCTGGAGGTGGGGCTGGAGTTAGCTCTGCGGCTAGGGTGAGAAGTGGTTGGAAGAAGTTCAGGGAGCTCTTGCCTCTCCTGACATTGAGAGGACTCTTCCTCCGTGCTAAGGGGTCTTCGTGTGCAGCATGTGTTAGGAGTGTAATGCTGTATGGTAGTGAGACCTGGGCAGTGAAGGAGGAAGATATTCGCCGGCTCAGACGTACGGAAATGACAATGATTAGGTGGATGTGCTGCGTCCAAGGCCTGGAGGGGCTGGTTTTACGATGGAAGAGTTGAGAGGTAGGATGGGACTGGAGTGTATTGGTGTTGTGATGAGGAGAGGTAGATTGAGATGGTTTGGAGATGTGGAGAGGATGGGGGATGATAATTGGGTGAGGAAGGTGAGAAGTGTTAATATTGGGGGTGGGGTTATGAGGGGTAGACCGAGAAAGACATGGGACGAGGTCATTAAGTGTGACCTCAGGGTTAAGGGACTGAACAGGGAGGCTGCAATGGATCGTGCAGCGTGGAGAGCCGCCATTAGGTGACCAAGGCCGACACATGCAAGCATGTTGGAGCCTTTAAAAACGAAAACGATTAAGGCTTACCTCCAAAAGTAGGAGTTCGTACTTGTTGCAGAAGTACGCCTGACATAGGTAGCCTTACTGGCCCCCCCAAACCTATATCAGGCCTGGGGATGGTTTAGCCACTGTCAGTCATCCTCCATCAGCACTAGAGGTGGGACTGGGGTGACAGAGGGGCTGGGGAGCATCAGGGATGGTTCATAGACTGCCTTTCCAACATTTTAGATTTTTCACTACCACTAGCACTTACCTCTGGTTGCAATTTCAGTTCTTGATTTTGTCCTCGTGTTTGTGTAGGTCATACACCTGGGTTTTCTTTACCTCGTAGTCCATCACTGCCCTTAGACCCAGCCCTGTGCTTCATCTTCTCAATTATTTCCAATTTCTGGACAGGAGAAAGCCTCGCCCTCTCCTCCTTTTCCTGAACCTTAGGCATGGTGCACAAAAGCTTTGGTTCACTGGAAGAGGGAGGGGGGAATGCAATACCAAGCCAAGCCACACACATATGCAAAATTATTGCTAACAGTAGGGTGATCACGTGAATGCTGTACTGTATGAGCCACACGATGTCACCGAGTCCCTGCCATTGCCGCTACCGAGGGAAGTTGGTGGGTATGTGTAGACACACCGCGCACTGTCAGCCAGGGGAGTGGTCCACTATGGGCTCGATGACACGCTTGATGTATGGAAGTTTTTCTGGAAATTCAGTAGTTTTTGGAATGGAATTTTTTTCACAGAATTATACTAAATTTTATGGAAATTTTCCTTTAAATGGGGAAGAAGAAAAAAATCTGCTTTCTCGGTCTTCCGCTAAATTGGTGTACAGTAAGTTAAATGAGCATCTACTGTGTGTGTGTGTGTGTGTGTGTATATATATATATATATATATATATATATATATATATATATATACACATATATATATAATATACTATAGCAGCAGCTGTGTGTGTGTGTGTGTGTGTATTTTGGGCAGCCGAAACTACACATTCAAATCACACAAAAATTGGCACAAAAATTGCAAAAAATTCACTGATGTGAAAAAACTTGGTCCCATCACGATTGAAAAACTTTTACTATATTTAACGAGCAATCACATTTTGACTAAAAAATGCTGCTTCCGGAGGCCAGCATAGGATCTCCATAGAATTTTTTGCCCAGAAGTTAAACTAAAATAAACTGTAGCAGTAGCCGTGTGTGTGTGTGTACTTTGGACTTGCGTTCGGACAACGTGGGTTCCATTTCCGAAGCTGCAAATAACACGATCAATTGTTTAGCTGCAAAAAATCCAAGTGACAACATTACACTAGAACAGCACATAAATGTGATAGCCCTCCACAGGAGCAAGTGCAAGGGGCCCAAAGGGCCCACGAGCACTTGTGTGTGTAATTCACCGGGTCGGTCAGGGTCACTTGATGGTCGTGATTGTCAGCTTTTTACCCTCCCGGAAGGGAGCTGAGAGCTCATATAGTCCGATCTAAGGGCAAGGCTGTGACCTTCACACACGCACACACCCGTCCCCTTGCTCCAGGAGGACAGTAACCACCCACTTCGTCAGTGAAACTTTTCGCAACCTGAGCGAGGCGCGAACTCCCATCCACCAGTTGGCAAGCGAGAGCGTTACCACTACACCAGCGAGCGGTGTGTGTGTGTGTGTGTGCGCGTGTGTGGATGAGTTTGGGAGAGTGTGTAAGAAACGGAATCTAAAGGTGAATGTAGGGAAGAGTAAAGTGATGGTCTTTGAGAGAGGTGAAGTCAGTGAATGTACAGCGAGGTTGGATGGTGAGGAATTGAAAAATGTGAGTACGTTTACGTACTTGGGTAGTGTGATGAGTAAGGATGGAGGTTTGGAGGGTGAAGTGCTTGAAAGGGTATAGCAGGGAAGAAAGGTTGCTGGTTCTTTGAAAGCAGTGATAAAAAACAGGGAAGTGAGCATGGAAGTGAAAAAGTTACTACATGACAGTATTGTGATACCAACTCTAACGTACGGAAGTGAAGCTTGGACGTTGCTGGAAGGACACAAGTCAAGAGTGAGAGCAGTGGAAATGAGTTATTTAAGAGGAGCCTGTGGAGTCACATGGAGAGACAGGCTGACGAATGAGGATATAAAGGAGCGTTGTGGTGTTGATGTGGATGTGATAGGAAGCGTTATGAGGAACACACTGAGGTGGTTTGGCCATGCGGAGAGGATGGAGGGTGAAAGACTGACGAAGAGAGTGTATGTGAGTGAGGTGGATGGGGGAAGAGGGAGGGGGAGGCCGAGGATGAGATGGAGGGATGGGGTGGAGAGGTATATGAGAGAGGGGTGTGTGAGTTGGGAGCAGGGCAGTGAGATGGCGGGGGACAGGGTGACTTGGAGGCGATTTGTTTGTGGCCACCCCAAACGGGATTGAGGCGTCTGGCAATAGATAGATAGATATATATATACACACATACACTCAAACCTCAGTTTAAGGGACTAAATGGGGATTCAGCTTGTCCCTTACTTGAAAATGCCCCTTACTTGAAAATGTCCATTGTTTTACCACATATAAAGAGAGTCTTATTATGAAATGCAATGATTGTTTCACTTATTGTACTTAATTATATGATTATGAATATTATTTTACAGGTACTATATAAAGAAACATAATAATGTGTATAACCTACACATTAAATATCATTTTTGAATGGCCTTGTTCGTTTGTCAGGTAGAATATGGGGTCCCTTAAATGGAGGTTTGAGTTTATATGGGAGGTGCTACCCAAAAGTTCCAGTAATTTGAATATTGTAGGAAGATAAGCTACCTTACCTCCTAGTTCTCACTGTCACCTTTGAAGTAGTTCCCTTGGGCATGTATACAGTGGTCCCAGTGTTTTTTCCACAAGCCCATGCATTCCTGGAAGGCTTCAGGATTGATGGTCTTGAGCACCTCTTGTGATTCTGTCTGAATCTCCTCAGTTGAGTCAAATTGACTCCCTTTCAGTCATAATTTCAGCTTCGGAAACAGCAAAAAGTCGCAGGGGGAAGGTCAGGGGAATAGGGTGGGTGGGGAATGACTACCATGTTAATGGAAGCCAGGAACTACCAGACAACAATTGATGTGTGGAAAGGGGTGTTGTCATGATGCAGGACCCAGTCCCTGTTCTTCCACTGTTCTGGACGTTTGCGACGGATGTTCTCCCTCAGACTCTGTGAAACTTCATAGTGAAACTTTCCGCTGACAGATTGACCAGGTGGGACAAATTCCTTGTGAACAATCCCCTGGATATTGAAGAAAATGATCAACATTGACTTGACGTTGCTGCGCCATTGGTCCACCAACACAAAACCGCCACACCACCTACACATTGTGTTAGAATAGTAAGCTTAGCTCAACAACACATCTGCTCACAGACACGGCCAGGGCCACACTGATGCACAAGGGGTGCTGCTGACTCCTCCTAATGGCAAAAAAAACTGCAATTCAGTTGGCTTCCACTGTTCAAATTACTGGAACGGTAAAAGAAGCTTCATTAGCACCAACAGTATGAGTATGTACAGTCAGGACTAATTTCTCTGCATCTACTTCGCACTTGGAGCATGTCCAGCACACTCTTCACTGATGCATCGTATCAAAGAGATGATAGTGCGGTGAGTTCAAAAGCAAAAACTGTGCCCAGGTATCTTTACAGTACCATTAGTGTGTACTGTATTCACCGAGTTGTGATAAACAGGAAATGAGCTATGCTCGTGGGGTCCAGTCTTCATGTCTCAACCAGTCAGACTTTGCTTCAAACTGATTTAAGTTTTTGGACTCCTCGTCTAGGCTCTTACACGGGTCAGTGCATCTACAGTAAAACCTCGATATAACGGACTTCAGTAGACCGGAATTCGTTTTTATCAGAATCGAGGAGCTACCAGACTGAATTCTTATACCGTATATCAGAAAAAGTCCGAGAAAGCCAAAAGCAGTCCAGACTGCCTGACCACTTCAGTTATGTTCACCACAATAAGGTAAATAAAGGACATGTTTATCAGTGTACAGTACAGTGTTATTATATATATATCATTTGATTGTTGTAGTGAATGTATAATACAGTACAGTACTGCAGTGGTATGAAAACAATTTAAAAACTGTTGGTGTGATCTAGACTTATAAAAAGTCTGGGTTAGCAGGGGGAAGTCCGGATGTCGTTTTTTTTTCGGAATGGCTTGGGCACCAATATGTCTGTTATGGTGAGGTTTTACTGTTTATGGTAAACTGTAATTCTTGATGTCCTGCAAACAACTTGTCTTTTTCAGTTTCTTTCCATGTCCTCTTCTTGCTCCCCCATCCCATACAAACAAATCTTCTGTGTCAGTTTTGTCTACTCCCATCATGGCCCTGAACACTGCAATCATGTTGCCCTTCTCTCTTCTTTCTTCTAAGGAAGGCAGACCCAGCTTTTTTAGTCTTTTTTGTACGATAGATCTGCCAGGCTAGGAACCATCTTGGTTGCTGCTCATTGTATTATCTCAATCTTGTTTATATCTTTTTTTTATGTGAGGACCTCAGTGCTAAGTTATCTTTGTATGCAGCACGTGATAGGAATGTAATACTGTATGGTAGTGAGACCTGGGCAGTAAAGAAGAGGATATTCGCAGGCTCATACATACAGAAATGGCAATTGTTAGGTGGATGTGCAATGTGTTCCTGAGTGCGAGGCCTGGGGGGGGGGGGAGTAGGGTTCACAGTGAAAAAGTTGAGAGGTAGGATGGGACAGGAGTGTATTGGTGTTGTGATGAGGAGAGGTAGATTAAGATGGTTTTGGCATGATGATAATTCAATGCAGAAAGTGAGAAAGTATTGATGCTTGGGTTGGGTAGTGAGAGGTGAACCGAAAAAGACCTGGGATGAGGTTACTGAGTGTGACCTCAGGGATGAGGGACTAAATAAGGAAGCTGCCAGAGATCGAGCAGCATGGAGAGTTGCCATTACAGTAGATGACCAAGGACAACGCATGCAAGCATGTTGGAGCCTTCAAAAACAAAACGTAATGAAATGAAACAAACACCACTGCTTCATGTCCCAGCCTGAGATGGATCATAGCCACTATCAATGTTTTCATCATTTCCTCATCCATGTAATGGAATGCCACTCTTATGCATGTCAAGAGCTTATAAGTCTGTGTGTGTGTGTGTGTGTGTGTGTGTGTGTGTGTGTGTATGTATGTTTAACAAAATTCAAATCATATTTAACTATTTACCTAGCCTGGGATCAAACTTGTGTTCATCTGTTCATAAGCCATCGTCTCAAACCACTCAACCACCACCATATGTAATGAAGTTATACTATTGAAGCCTCTTCTTTTATTTTTATCCTCAACATTTAAAGTTAAGCCATTTTGTCTTTGGTGTGCAGGTGATGGAAACCTACCAGCCATCTGCCATTGTACTGCAGTGTGGTGCAGACTCATTGTCTGGTGATAGACTTGGCTGCTTCAACCTCACACTTAAAGGTACATTACATTGCTGGCCTGGTTACCATAAGCATTAGTATCATTCTTCTAATATTGTACAGTCTAATAATCATTGCTTTTATCATTTACATCCTTTAATGGTGCTTAATGAAGATAGGATTTTCCCAATCTCTCTCTCTTTTTTTTTTTTTTTTACCCTATCTCATCTCACCTTAGGGTGGGAGAGGAGGTCTGGGTGGCTGTGATGAATGAAATTTAAAGCTATATCAATTGATGATTATGTGTTGTGTAATTATACCTCCATGTCACTGTCAGGTCATGCCAAGTGTGTGGAGTTTGTGAAGAAGTACAACCTGCCGCTGCTGCTGCTGGGAGGTGGAGGCTACACCATCCGCAACGTGGCTCGGTGCTGGACCTATGAGACGGCTGTGGCCCTCAGCACGGACATTGCCAATGAACTCCCATACAATGACTACTTTGAGTACTTTGGCCCAGACTTCAAGTTGCACATTAGCCCTTCCAACATGGCCAACCAGAACACACCAGAGTACCTTGATAAGATTAAGACAAGGCTATTTGAGAACCTCAGGATGCTGCCCCATGCTCCGGGAGTACAGAGTATAGGTATGTGGTTTGTCTCTTTTATGTTGTATTTTCTGTACCTGTCTCTTTAACTAAGCAGACCTATTGACCACAGACAAGTAGCCACCTTCCTGTGGCAGACAGCACCTCACCAGGGTTGGAACAGAGTCCTTCTACACTGCAAGGTGCGGTGAAAATGGAGGAGGCATAGCTCCTGAGATGGAGAGCTGTGTATAGATACGTATGAACAGTAGTCTCAGCCTGGACTTTGACTAGCTACTGGGTGAACGTGGTTGAGTTCCCTGTCTGGGAATGTTGTACAAAGCCAGTTACTGGGCCTTGGTCACACATCACTCCCATGGTTGTATATCTCAGAATGGTGGCAGCTATCCACCTATTACCTTTTTGGTGGGCTGTTTGGTGCTGTGTCTTGCCTGAGGGTGACTTGGAACTGTGCAAGGCAGGGGTGTCCATCTTCCTGAGCTGGACACATACCTTATGAAGGGGTAAATGAAGGCTATATGAAACCCCTCCACTTCATAAAGGTTCCCCAAAGCTGAATTAAGTTGTCAAATGGGAATACACTGTGTAACATAAATTATGTCCTCAGGCTTTTCAGGTTGAAAGGTATTGATCTCATGCCTCCCTCTAAACAGCCATTCCTGAGGACGGTGTGGCAGAGGAGAGTGAGGATGAGGACAAGGTGAGTCCAGATGAACGCATATCCATCCGGGCCTCAGACAAACGCATTGCACCAGACAATGAGTACTCAGACTCTGAGGATGAGGGGGATGGGAGAAGGGATGAACGATCCTTCAAGCCCAAGAAGAAGACCAAGACAGATGAGGCCATGGCTACAGCGGCAGCCAACAACGGGGACGACAAGAAGGATACGGCTCCAGGCAAAGATGACAAGGCTAATGCACAGGTGACGCAGAATGATGCCAAAGTGGAGTCCTGAGGAAGAGTGAGGTCCTAAGGTGGTAAAGTTTTAGTTTAGTAATGAGGGAGGGAGGGGGAGGGGTAGGGTTGAGGGACTTTGAGTTGTGTATGTGATGGCAAGGGTAGATTCATCTTACCTCTTCCTCACCAATTAATTTGCACTTAACACCACAGTATCTCCCAGAATACTTTTAATGCAAAATGTCTCTGTACTAAAACTGTATGTCATGGAGAACATCTTAGTGATAAATAATATTGCAGAGAGGAAGGTGCTAAAAGACCCCTGATGCCATTAAGAATACAAACTTTAGTGGAAGAAGGAAATGAAACAAAGGGTATGCAGATTGTTGATGCATTTACCTACCAAATAGTTGAAATTTATATTGTTTGGTGGTAAGTACATTAAGCACTCAGTCTATTGTCAGCCGAAGTTTTACGGTAGTTTTAGGTTAAGGTTGATGTTACCAGCCGGTCTGGGAATTGTGAAGTAATGGGAGTTTGCAGTCATACCTCCAGTGGCCTAGACACCAGTTGTTAATTCCTTGAGTGTGAAGGACACCTTCATGTGATGGCAGTGATACAACTGGGTGGTTCCTCTGCCCAGTTATACGGACATCTCTGAGTTCCTTCCCTGTCCCCCAAAAGGAGGATGGTGGACTGGCAGAGGGCCAGCTTCAGCCTGTAGTTAGCCAGTTTCATGTTTCAGATGAACCTGGATGATGTCCTTTTAATTTTTTTCTAGCTGCTGCCAGATTATTCAGTTTAGCTTGGGAAAAGCTTCATATTTTGAATGAGTCCATTAAGTCTATGTCTGTTCCCCTCAGTTTAGAAAATGGATCCTGAGCACAATATCATCATCAGGAGGTGGTAAAAATTAAATGAAAAAGACGTCCCAAAGCTCAGTGGGCAAAATATTTGTTGATGGAGTAAAGGCAAGGAGTACGATTGGCTTGTGACTCCATTGGGCATCAAATTCTAGGTGAGAAAATCTACCCCCCCCCCCCCCAACCTAGTGTATTCAGCCTACTTACAAGTACGTACATGTATGTGTAATATATTGTTGATTATTTACACAGGCTGAACACAAAATTGCTCATTGTAAGATAGGGTTGGCGTAAATAGAGCTCTTGTATCTGTATTATCCTGTTTGTGTGTGTAGAAGGTGCCTGGTGGTCTAGTAGTTGGTGTGCCCCAGTCAGAGTTGCAGCCTTGCACAGGTTCAAGCCCCAGGAGGAACTTTTTTTTTTTTTTTTTCAATCGTATAAAGCCATGAAGGAAGTAGGCTGATCATCTACCCTTAAATGTACAGTCAGCATCAGAAGTCCTGTCACCTATCCTCCTTTCCTCTTCACGATTTTGACAGTTAGCATGGTGACCGCCTGACACTAGTGACATTGGTATGTATGTAAATTTGTCCTTTAGTCTCTCCTCTTTTTCTTTTCACAGACTAACGGCTGTTGTGGTGAATACACAGCAGATGACCCTGATCTGTAGCTCAGTAAAGTCACCAATGTCAGTTGCTTCAGATCCACCACACACATTGTCAGAGCCTGTGAAGACAATAACAGGAGAGGCAATAGGACGTCCGATGATGACTGTACTGAACTAAAGCAGTCAAGCCTCAGAGGAGGTAATATGAGATTGGCTATTACCCATATTGTCTGCTTTAGGAGGGGATGTATGAAGTTACCATTCCTTTTGTATATAGGAGAGGTTGTATGCTTGTCAGCCAAGGATGCTTTTTGTCATCTCTTCCTTAGCGTTACTCCCTCTGATTCTCCAGTTCACTATTAATAATATCTTTTATATCATTGATAATTTTTACCAATTTTTCTTTATCAATCTGTTGTACTTTTTTTTTTTTTTTTCTAACAAGGTGTAAAATTGCTATCTCTCCATCTTAATTGTTGACTCATAACAAGAGATTGACCATTTGAATATGGTGATAATCATGAAGTTCTGTGGATAGAATGTTAACCTGCAGCATTGTCTTATTCTGCCTTTGAGGTACAGAAAATAAACTGCAAAAGGTTGAAAATCACCTGTAACCCTTTCACCTGAACTTGGCCCAGGTTTTCACCCTTTTGCAACTTGTTGAATGTAGCTCAGTGGCAAAAGACAATATTGTGACTTTACATCCTCCTGTGCACTCTCTCTCTCTCTCAAAAAAAATAAATAAATAAAATAAATAAATAAATAATAATCATATCGTAGTGCTCACCTGTTCTTATATCCCTGTGTTCAAGATGGAGAGGTGGCAGTTTTAGGCCAAGTTATAGTGAAAAGAGTTAAAATGAATGCCCTGTACTTTATATAAACATCATGCAGTATAACATTAACAAACCAGATAGAGACAAACCGATTAGGAAGAGGTACCAGAAAGCATCCTTTATTAAGTGGTGAGAATACAGGCCCAAGTTCCCTGTAGTTCACTGCATTTGGACGTCTGTAGATACTGGGTTTTGTGACTGTCTTGATAATGGTTGCTTAGTTGAAGGGGCACAGTGCAGTTGATGCCAATTGTGGTTTTCTCTACAGGTTTGCATCATTTGCCCCTCTTAGGTCACTTCAGTCTCCATATTTATATATTTATTTTTTTAATGTGTATTATACTTGTTTTTAACATCTACATGCTATTTACCTGACAGTTTTGCTCACCATAGGATAGGCTTCTTAGAACTGGAGGGGTAACGTGAGCTCTCTGTGGAGTAATGCTGAGTAAGCTATAATAATATACAGTACCAAGAAAGTGGTGTCCCCCCCCCAACACCTCCCTTTGAGGTCCTTCCATGGAGCATTGTCATAGAAAGTAATACAATTTGCTCTGTGGAGGAACTTTGGAGGCACCATGTGTCTGGGTTCATTATATCCTCATTATCACAGTTTTAGGTTTTGTACATGTGACTCCATGGAGCTGCTTATGTACATGTACCCCATCAGTGGGAGGGGTCTTTATTAAGATGAACAAAGTCATCAGGAAGTAGCGAGAATAAACTAGAATTGTATCATATTGTATCGTCTATAAAGGCTCCGGTATGCTTGCATGCGTCAGCCTTGGTCACCTAAATGGCAGCTCTTCATGCTGCTTGATCTCTGGCAGTCTCCCTATCCAGTCCCTTGTCCCTGAGGTCACACTCTGTGACTTTGTTCCAGGTCTTTTTTGGTCTGCCTCTTGCAGCCATACCTCCGATGTTCACACTTTGACACCCAGTTGTCATCCTCCATCATCTCAATATACTCAAACCATCTCAGTCTACCATTCTTCATCACAACACCAATACACTCCAGTCCCATCCTTCCTCCCAGCTCCTACTTGTAATCCTAGTCTCCCCCCTCCCCCCCCAGCCCCACATTCAAGGACACACTACACATCTTTTAATCTTTGTCATTTCTGTATATCTGAGCCTACACGTATTCTCTTTGTTTACTGCCCAGGTCTCACTTCACTACAGCAATACACTCATAATACATACTGCATACAAAGATCCCATAGCAGGGAGGGAGAGCCTTTTCAGTGTTGGGAAAGGCAATAGCTCCCTGAACTTCTCGTCAATCCTTATCCTAGTCACAGATCTAGCTCCTGCCCCACCTCCAACAGTCCAAATTCAGCTTACTCATCCACTCGCACCTTTCCTGACCTACCCCATACTACCTGACTCAGACTTCACCACTTTTAATTATAGTCCCTTCCAAATTAGAATTAGCCTATAGTTACAGGTCTTCACCACTTTTAATTATAGTCCCTTCCAAATTAGAATTAGCCTATAGTTACAGGTGATGGAGGTTGAGTGGAGGAATATGGGCAGTTGTGAAAGGGTGTGTTAGGGCTGAGTATAAGCCCTTCAGTCTAATGATGTCCTTTATAATTTATCCTTGCCATCTCCAGACAATAATATTAACCTTGAGATTGACTTCAAACTGGAAGGGTCAGATACAGCTTGATTTAAATCCCTGGAAAGTAGAAATCCTTCCTAAGTTGAGTAAAACTAATCTACAGTACGAATTACCCAAAAAAACTCACATTAGACTGAACGGGTAAGTTGTTTGGTCATTTGTAGTACTTTTTATATAATTCTTTCTCTATATCTCATCAGTGAGGGATTGAGAATTATACTACCAATGCTGAGTAAATGATCAGCTCCCCCCCCCCACACACACACACACAAAAATCACATTTATTTGCTAGTTAATTTTGTAGCAGAAATCACCAAATTTGGCATCGTGTGTTTTATGACTGACACTGAGAGTCATAGTCGAAGTGTTTGGAGGGAATATTAATGCCTCGTGTAGTGATTTACTCTGCACATTACACCTTAATGTCTTCTTGTATCAGTATGCAAGTGATATAAATAGCATGCTAGGAAATGTTCAGCCTCTTCTGTAGTGATTTTTCAGCACATTACACCTAAATATTCTTTCCTATATTACTGATGCAACTGTCAATATGAGAATGTTATAAAAAGCTTGCAGGAGAATATTCTGGTGTCACATGCAGAATAAATCATTAGGAAAAGGTGCCATGAAGCCCTCTATGCTGCTTAGAATATCATTAAGAATGGCCTGAAAGTGGAGGCTTGTTAGGAAGTTATGACACTGAGGTACGTATTATTGATGACTTTTGCCAGGTTGATGACACTTCCTAGTTTATTCATTTTGCAAATTACATGTCTTCCTTATCTTCATTGTGCAAACTGGCAATATTTAGAAGCAGTTGCAACCCCATGCACATCGGAATGTGAACCCAGTGGACTGCAGGCCAGAGTTACTCTTCTCCTACATGCCACCATCCATTTGGGGGATAGGGAGGGAATTGAGGGATGTTTGTATGACCATAGTTGCGGTTGTCATTATTGTACCCTGGCAACCTATCGATAGTGCGTCCAATTTTGTATCTTATTATACACGAACCATATTATTATGCACGAATATATTATACACGAATCACATGCGTCTCATATTATACATGAAATCGGAT
This sequence comes from Coenobita brevimanus, assembly GCF_032717465.1. Taxonomy (NCBI): domain Eukaryota; kingdom Metazoa; phylum Arthropoda; class Malacostraca; order Decapoda; family Coenobitidae; genus Coenobita; species Coenobita brevimanus. Next base: position 957,220 of record NC_137006.1, on the reverse strand, counting down.
GCACTGTTGAGGGGTAGGTTGCCGGGGCACGAAATAACAACCTCAGAGTTGTGTGCCGCGACTATAGGCAGTGGAACCACCTGGTCATATCAGTGCTACTACATGAAGGCATCCCTATCCACCCCTAGTAGTATGTAAAAGGTAGCATACAAGAGAAAGTTGTGATATGCTGAACAAATCGCTTACCAAGAGTTGGTACAAATCTGATAAGCCCACAAAAGTGACAGTTAACCTTTTTGCACTACTGGAGTTTATAGTGTACATAATACTGGCAGTGCTGGTACCTGCACCTTGTCTGGAATTATCAAGTTTCACAATACTAATAAGTAATGTAAGATTGGTTGTTGCAAAATTTGTTGGGTGTTTTGTATATTTATTTTTTTAGTAATGCTCAAGATAATAAGGAAGCTTTATTTTGGCAGGTCCCTTTTTTATATATATATATATATATATATATATATATATATATATATAGAAAAGTTGGTGTTTGATATGAGCCCACTTAGATGATATCCCTTGTTTCATTGTATATGTGGATGATGGATTGACGTGACTGGAATGGTGCCCCAGCTTGTCAGGGATCGGAGAGACTTATGAATATATTATTAAGGCTGAGAGGGCTATGGTTGAGGGAAGCCCTGAATAAATTTTGACAGTCGCCTATGGAGATTTGGCTGTGAGGTATTAGCCTGTATGCTGTGTTACAGAGCGTATGTCGCTGCTAGATAGAGAAGCCAAGTTCAATACACCCACGTTATATGATTGCTCGTTATGATTGGTCGCTTGTACTGACACTGATAAGAATTAGTTCCCCCCTCCCCTCCCCTGCCTGAGGGTGAGAAAGGTCAGTTTTTTTTTTTTTTTTTTTTTTTTTTTTTGTGAACGCTGTGATGCCCACTTCCTCATTACTGTATACAAATTATTTCTCGCATATACAATTGCCATGATGCTAAGTTCACAATACGATTGGTTTGCAAAATACTTCCCACAAGTAAAATTAGGTTGTGCTGTACAATATAACAGAAGGTGTTTGGCTGGTAGGTTAAGAGGCCAAATGCAGTCTACTTATTTGCCAGATGACTGACAAAAGTTGAGGGCTTTTCCACACTTTCACAAACTCTCAGTTTTAATAATTTGACCATTTAGAGAAAGCGTGGTGTTGGTATAGAGAGACTGACTGAGATTGCCCTTTGTGTCAGTACAGTATTATCAAAATCTCACAGTCTACCAAAGCTTTTACTGAGGACTGATTTTTCACCTTTACCTTCTCCGTGTGGGTGTGTGTATCCGTTTGTGACATTTTGGTTATCCTTACCTTGTGTGTATGTGTTTGTACCTCCACATTTGTGTGTGTGCACGCATGAGTGTATGTGTGTTTTGATGCAAGCTATACACTTGGTGATTCAGCAGTGATGTAACTTAATTTCATTACTATTAGGTATCATTGGGTTTTTGTCAAATTTTCAAGGTAGTCTTTGTCTAAAATTGTCATACTCAGTTCAGTACTGTAACATCTTAAAATTATTTCTGCATTTTTAAAGGCTTAGTTCCATGGTCAATGTGTCTTCTGTGTCCTTGTATTTACTGATGACATTTATCTGGGGTGGTTGTACACAAGAAAATCTTTGGATGACCTTCATTCTCATTCACTTGTTCTTCATTCCATCACAATGGGCCTCTCAAATAATTCCTTCAGTTTCTCCTTGCATGAGCTGAGACTCACATCCAGGAATAGAATTTTATTCCAGAAATGTACAGTAATAAACCCATGATATTTTGACGTGAATGGAAGAATAGAGTTAATAAGTAATAAAATAATTGTATTAAAATATAACTGGCCGATTGGCAAGTCAGAGGATGAAACAAATTACATTCACATGATCATCTCTGAATGTTGGTTGTTGTTGCTGTGCCGCTGTCTGTCTGGCCAAGCAGACTCAGTGACCGCAAGCAAGCAACTGCCTTCCAGTGGCAGACAGCATCTTGCTAGGGTTGGAACAGGGTCCTTGCACATGGTGAGGTGCAGGGAACATGGAGGCGGCATACAGTAGTCCTCAATGGATGGGCTGTATATAGGAGATATGTATGAGTAGTATTGTCATTCTGGACTTCAACTGTGTTCTGCAAATGTGGATGAATATTGGCCAGGGAGGTTGTGCAGGGCCAGCTACTGGGTCCTGAATCCACATCACTCCCCTGGTAATACTTCCAGGGACAGTGGTAACCATTCACCTACTACCTTTTTGGCAACCTGACCGGTGTTGCACCTTGCTCAGGGGCGACCCGGGACTATGCAGGGCAGGGGTGTCCATCTTCCCAGAGCTGGATGCATGATGCAACTCCATACCCAGTCCGAGTGTTGTTAACAGCACAACTTGAGTTAAAGCGGAAATTGGAATAGCACAGAGGTAAATGATGGTTGCATCATTTTGTGCATACACTTGAATGGGCACTTGGAAATGAAGTTTGCAGGGCAGTAAACATGGATGATTTTAAGTGTTGGAGGTTGACAGTTGTTACCCACTGTTTATGAATTTTCCCTTATGCATAATTTGAGGGAGGAGGAGGTACCTGTATTTCATTTTAATGTAGTGTAGTTGGAAGAGGTTGCATGGGTTAGGATTACCTTAGTGGTCATCCTGGTTAAAATGTAAGGCCATCTTGTGGTTAATGGTACCAATAATTGTCGATCTCAGTCACAAATACTGTGAGAAGTTGCTGACTTCCTGAATTGAACTCAGTGACTTATTTTTAGCCTGTTCTTATCACTTTTTTTTTTTTTTTCCCCCAAACCTGATTAGTTAGATGTGACTTTTTAACTTTTTGACATTGTAGGATGCTTTCCTAGGATGATTGTAAATTTCATGGTGGAATGAAGATAAAAATTACATCTTTGGATTAACAGGTTAACTGCAACCATGAGTTTGTGTACCTGTCATATTTGTCCATAAAGGAATTCAGGTGTAATGAGTTAATACTCTGGAGTTAATTAAAGCTGCAGGTAATAGAGTTTAATGCTTAAATTAAGAAAAATTCCTTTTTTATTCAAGTTTTTTATATTGGTAACATATCCTGGATTTAAATATTTAGTAAACCTCTTTGAATCATATTTATTGGTTTGTGCTTTTGAGTTTATTCTGCTTATTGGTGAGGTTAATGACTGTGTAACTCCCAAGATAAAAGAATAGTGGAAGGAAAAACAATTAAAAAATATTGTCTCAGAAGCTAAGTAAATTCTGTTGGTACCAGTATTAAAAGATGTTTGTAACTGAAGGTGGGGTAATGTAGCAGGCAGCAGCAAATTCATTTTCATTCATTCATCATATCCTATGTTGTCTCATGAGGGGCGTAGGAGCCAGGGCTTGGCAAAGTGGCCCTGACATTTAATGCTTAGGTAATTTCAAAGATAGATTTGTCGATGATACTGACTTCACACATCACTGGAAGGTAAGAGTAAGACCAGGAACTTGTCTTCATAAATGCTGTACCGGTGTATCATGTTTTGCTTGTATGTTGTGTTGCTAGAACTTCAGACTCATTATTTCTGCTACAGATAATGTATTGTTGTGCTGTCAGACATTATTTATGGTGCAGCACAGTATAATTTATGGCAATAACTCGGATAATTTCCAGTACTGTACAGTGTAATTGTTGGGTGACCTCAGTACGTTCATTGTTTATTGTGTACCCAAGATGCATTAGTTAACAAAGCAGAACAATTATCACTTCATTATCCTTATATATATATATAAAACGAATGAATGTAAAGAGTATTGTGAATATTGTTGTGGTACTCCAGTTTATTTGCAGCATTTAATTAGGTATATGTACTGTATATGTGTGCAATATTTTGACATGTGCTTGACAATTGCAGCCAAAATTTCCCCTCCCCTTTTTGGATATAATCATGGAATGTACATAGAGGCCTTTTATATTTTGATAATTTACATACCATTTTCATAGACCACATTGGGGGATGTTTACCTCCACTTTTTACCATTCACTGCCATGTTTTTACATAGTGTGATGTCTGCACGCCGACCTTCACTTAGTGACATTGTAGTTTTATGTGTGTGTATGATTGTGTGACTGAAAGAGAAGAAACAGGGGAGGTTCTTAAGAATGCAACATGTACCTAGATGTCTATTTAATTGTGTGAATCTTTAAGGTAGTATATTTTATGCTTCAAATAAAACTCATTTGTAAATTATTGTTTGCTCCCATACTCATTTAACCCTTTTGCTGTTGTGGTTCCTTACCCCGCCATAGGGTGAGAAGGAGGTCCGGATGATGATGATGATGCAACAGTGGTCACACAACATGATAAGTATTGTAGACATCATCATCTGGATCTCCATTTCCACCCTAGGGCAGGATGAGGAGTAGCAACGTCCAGACAGCCGAAGTTTGCCCAGTCCAATAGGCCTGGCTTCCGTTCACTTATTCAAGCCCCCAGAATCCTGACTATCTGATAAGCCAAAAACAGTCACACATTCTGTTGCACCACATAAACGTATCCGAGAGAGTCAATCAGTAATAGCACTGATTATTCATTTCTCACAACGTTCATCCAGCCAGCTCTATCTCTTGTCAGTCCCCTAGCCTCACCGACTTCCATACCTCTCTTCCTCACACATCCACCATAGCCCTCTACCCAAGGCGACCAGAGTCCCGCTTTTTTTACGTCTGTCCCGCTTATTTAATTGCGACTAAAATGTCCCGCATTTCTAGCAAATTATCTTACTTGTCCCGCTTTTAGAAAATTACTATTACATTAGATATAAGATGAACTTCTTTAATGAAACTATGATGAATTAGTGAAATTATGCATAATCCAAACCAAATGAAATACCGAATTGTTAATATAGATTCTGTTATACTCTGACAACTTTGGTCGGCCATTCACCGTACCATACGGTATGTTCGGAGTTTGTCTAAGACTTAGGTGTTTGATTAGTAGCCTCAGGGTGAGATGGTCTGTATATATATATATATATATACATATACATATATATATATATATATATATATATATATATATATATATATATATATATATATATATATATACACACCCACACACACACACGTCACAGCTTTCAGCTCAGGTAAATCTGGTCATTTTACCTGGGTGTACCTTGCCTCCTCCCGCTCAAATTCACTCGGATATACCTTTTTCACCGCTCTGTTATTCATTCTCTCCACATGACCATACTATCTTAGTACATACAGTACTCTTCGATTCTGGTGTCCGCAGACTTCCTCACTCCATATCTTTCACGAATTACATTATTTCGTATCCTATCCACGTTCTGTACTCCACATACATTCCTCAGCAGTCCCATCTCCACTGCTTTCCTGACTTTACATGCCACCCCATCGTCTCTCATCCGTATGTTAAAAGTTGCCACGAACACTCCTTCATGTAAGCCTTGTGCAGCTGCAACACTCAAGCCTCTGTTTCTTATCAATGCCTTTATTGCACCATCTACTTTCCTTCCTTGTCACTCAATTTTTCACTTCTTTTGCACATTTTCCTCTTTTCTATCATGGTACCCAGGTATTTGATCTCTTACCAATTCCAGTCTCTCTCCATTCACTGCAACATCATTTCCTCTTTTCTACATTTACGCTCAAAGCATGAACCTCACAGACATCAGTAGAGCTCTGCACTAGTCTACAAAGTTCTTGGCCGGTATTCGCAAGTAGCACCGCATCATCAGCATACAACAAATTTGAGATATTCCATCCATCACCATTCATTACCAACGCCATCCTTCTCTGTTACTCGTGTTTTTAATTATCACCCCATCCATATGTATAGTGAACAACCATGGGGACATCATGAACCATTCATTTTGATGCCTCACTGCCATCATAAAAACTACTGACGGCACCTAGTAGCTTACCATCAACACCGTATGTGCGCAGAACTTTCCACAATCCATCTCTGTCTGCTTTTTCCAGATCCAAAAATGCCATAAACACCTTTGTCCTTCTCACAAGCCTTCTCCACTGCCTGTCTTACTGCAAATATGTAAGCCACATTCTCTGCCACTCCTAAAGCCACCCTGTTCATAACTCGCTAGGACTTGTGATATCTCTTACATTCTCTATAATAATTCTTCAATATACCTTCCCTACCACACTCAATAAACTTAAGCCACATTTCTTGCATTCACTTCGCACACCTTTATTTTGTACAGGGGTACAATCACAATCTTCTTCCACTCTGCTGGCACAGTTTCACTCATCCATGCCTTCTTACATATCTCCAACAAGCACTTCATTCTGCTCTCTTTACAACATTTAATCATCTCTGCATACAACTTACCAACCCCAGCTGCCTTTCCATTTTTCAGTTGCTTCACGGCGTTCGTTACCTGTGCGAGTGTCGCGTTTCCTGGCACTGCATTCTCTGCACACCCCTAAAACCAATCATGTTTACAACCACCTTGCTCTTTCTATTCTCATTCTAGGCTTTCAAAACAATCTTTTCCTCTGGTCCTTACTTCATCCCCATGGGTTAATGATCTACCACTAATGAAATGGCAACCGAGGGCATCACAACACCCCCGAGAGGAGACAACGGAGGGGTACATAGGGCACGCGAGACGTCCGTGCTATATGGGCATATGTCCCATATGTACGGGCGCCCCTATTTCATGGAATGCACCCGTCGTGAACATCTCAGTGCGGGTGCATTACCCTCCAACCGAGCCAGCCCTCGCTAGGATTGGGGTGGAGCTAATAAACTAGCTCCAGGCAGCACCCCAGTGACGGCCGGTAGCCACACAGCTAAAGCAACGGCCTGTAGCGGTGCACTAGCACCGCGTGGCTCAATCGGTAGAGAGGTGGCCTGTCGTTCTAACGGACCCAGGTTCAAATCCCGGCCGGGGCAGGGAACAGTTTAGGGATTTGAATTTCATTAAATCAGGCTTTACTGATCTACCAGAAGACCCGCCGACATGTCGAAAAAATACCCCCGCTAATACCAATACACCAGTCCTGTATGAAACAGCCCTAGCATGTATTAAATATGGACGGTAGGTGTTAGTGCCGAAGTGGTGACATGTAGAGATGTATGGTATGTAGGATTGCTGGGCCTTGATAGCAGGCTGTGAAGCCTATGCCCAGAGTTGGACACACACACACACACACACACACACACACACAAAACACCTGTAGCCATGCACCAGCAATGGCCTGTAGTCATACAATTGTGACGGCTGGTAGCCGCACAACTAAAGCAACTGCCTGTAGCCGTGCAATTGTGATGGCTGGTAGCCATACATGCAAGAGACGGCCAGTAGACGCTCATAGTGCTGGCCCCCCCCCCCCCTGGAAAGCCAGTGACGGCCAGTTGCCGAACGCTGGGAGAGAAAAGCACATCCTCTCTCCTTCAGTTGCCTCGGGGGGCATGACACCAGTGACGGCCGGCAACCACACCAGTAGACGGGGCTGGCAGTAGCTGCCCCTCGTCTACATGTCGCCCCTTTTGCAGAACTTTGGTGACAGCCAGTAGCTGCACCCGTGGACAGGTGACGGCCGGCAGCCGCACTATGTCTGTGGTCCCATCAGGAAGTCGGGCCCTGGTGATGACCGATTGCTGCACCGATGGGAAAGGGATGGCCGGTAGCCGCCCTCCTCCCGTTGCCCAAGGGACCTCGGCGACGGCCAGTAGCCACACCAGGGAGGGACATCCTAAAAGCCCCCCGCCCCCTGTGACTTCACAACCTGAGGGAGACTCCTGCTTGAGCCACCCCACCAGTGGCAGAGGAAGTCCCACCTCCAACTCCCCAGACCAAGGCAGCCTCCAGTAGGGGAACCTCCTGAAAGAGGACTGGTGGATAGGGCCTGTGCTGACCCCCCAGCTACACTCCATCCAGCCAGCACCTGTCACCAGCAACATCGCAGCCCTACACTGATGGCAAAACAGCAGGAGCGAAACCGCAGCAGGCGGGCTCTCAACAGCTCCCCTAGTACCCCGGGGCGTGAGCTCTCCAGTCCTTTCGCCTACAGAAGATATTTGGCCTCAATCCCGAGGGCCAAACCCCTGTACCCAGTCCCTCCAGTGTGGGGCCCTTCACCACACCCAACCGTAGCCCACTCCGGAGGACGACGCCCCTACAAACAGTCCCGTGGCCCCCAGACGAGAGGACACCTGAGGGGACTCAGCCAACACTGGGCCAACATCTGTGAGCCCCCCCCCCCTTGGTTGACCACTCCCTTGCCCCACATCCCTACAGTGACTGTGACTCCCATGTCCGTGGAGTGAAAGCGAATGTGACAATCAGTGTATAGAGCACAGTGACAGTGTTTAACTACCTCAATTCTACTGAATGTGAGACGAGACATAAACAGTGTTCCACTACCCTACTCCACTCAGTTGTAACACAGGACATGTGTTTAATTATTATAAGGCATATGCAGCCCTAGAACAAAGTGTAATCTCAACTCCACTTAAGTGCAATGTCTGTCCGTCTATACTTGAGACTGCCAGTATCCTGCATGATACCTGTAATATATCTGCCAGTCCGAGCTGTGCCTTTGTATAGAGTTTGCCTGATTGTCTAGCTGCCTTCTATTAAGGAATTTGGTAATATACGTGTAAGGCTGTCGCCCAGTGTTTTATGCCCTGTTCCCCTCACACTGTGTCTTAGCTCCGGTCTGGAAAGGGAACCCAGCTATACCTTAGGTATAGCGTAACAACTACGATCCTTCACACTTTCACATTTCTTTCTGCTGTCACTTCTACATTTCCACACCTCTTTCCACAACTTTCTATTTTCAGTGTAATTTGCATCCATTTTTCTTCCTAGAATCCTAGGTCATTATATACCTCCTTTTTCCTCTTCACTAGTTTCTTTACATGCTTCATGCTCTCGACATATTCAGTTCTTATATCAAACGAACCCCTGTCCTGTAACCATTTTTGCCACTTCTTCCTTTTTTCCTCCGCTGCTCTGTTAACCTCCTCATCCCACCATGCTGTACCTTTCTTCTTTGTTGTTACTCTTGCCACACTACACACCGCTTTAGCATTCCTAACTAAGCAATCCCTATATGCATTCCTCAGGCTGTCCAGATCCGTTTCATTCCAATTCACTGATTCTAACTCCTCCTCTACTTTGGTCCTGTAATCATCTGCCATTTCTTTGATCCTCAGCTTCTCAACTTTCAGTCTTTCTCCCTGACTGTACCTCTCTCCTGATCCACCTCACTCCTCTCAGCTTGATCTTGCATACCATATTCATATGATCTGACAGACCTTCACATTGTCCTCTCATGGCCCTCGTAACAGCAACCATTCCCATCATCGACCTCTCTACGAGCATGTAATCAATCAGGCTTCTTTCAACACGATCCCCGTTCTCTCAATGCCATGTATATTTATGTGCATCTCTGTGTTTGAAATACGAGTTACAAATGCACAACCTCCTCTCCTGACACATATCCCATACTCCCATAACAACCCATTATGTCATCTTCAGGACCAGTGCCTACTCTTCCATTCACATCCCCCATTACGATCACTTTATAGTTCCTGGGCATTTCTCCCACTACTTCATCCAGCTCATCCTAAAACTTGTCTTTCTCTCACTCCTGTCCTCACACGGTGCATATGCTATAATCACTGCCACTTTCACCTTCTCAAACTTGACGTTGACATACATACACCTTGAGCTGACACATTTGTAGTTTCTCATTCCACTCTGTTGCACCTCATTCATCAGCAAAGCAACTCCTTCCTTGCATCTTCCTCATCCACTCAGTCCCGATCTTACACATTTCACACCCTCCCACTCCTCCACTTCACACCCTTTCATCTTTGTTTCACACAATGCCATCACGGCATATCTCGCACTCTTGAACACATTCACCACTTCCACCCTCTTGCTTTCCTCATTCACACCTTTTACATTCCACATGGCCATGCGAATATATATTTATGTATGCATATTTATATACTAACCTAAACTAACCCAGCCCAACCCATGTAGGTTATATGAGTTGCAATATGTAACCAGTGAGGACAAGGTGCTTGAATACAGAAAAATAGGGTAAAATTTGTTCTCGGGGAATATTATGCAAGGTGGCTACTGTCCCGACACCCCAAAACTCACATCAGGATATATGATGATTAGACGTATATGGACTTCTGTGGTTGAGGAACCTCCTTCCTGTGGTTGGCAATGATTTGGAGGGCTGACTGTCTCTCCTCCTCACTCCTCGTGAGCTTCTCATTAACCTGAGGCATCACGACAAAGTATGGATATGTTGCCACATTTTGTCATGGTGACACCCGACAACATATCCATACGTTTTGCAATTGTGAAGTCTGTCATTTGCACATTTTTCAAGTTTCACTGATGATTTTTGGTGGGCATAGGTGGTAGACCTTCCTCTAGCTAATGCCAGGTGGGGATAATGCCTGGCCCCACCTGACCCCCCCTCCCCCCCCACGCCATTTTCTTGTCAACTCATCTGTTAGCAGTGACCTGGCCAGTAAAGACATGTCACAACGCGGTCTCTCCAATGACGAAATTCAAGGCGAAAGTGATTCCTGAGGTGGAGGACAAAGGAAGAAACATGCCAGACAAAGAAACAAGCAGAAGTGATGAGGGGGTAACTGTAAAGGAAGGTGCCATATGTTGATGTGTTTGGTGTGTGAACAACGCTTATATCGCCTATATTATTGTGTGAAAACCAATATACTCTTGTACTACATATAAGTTCGTACCAAATAAATAAATATTTACAGTACATATAATGTGTGGTTTGGAATAGTTACCCCCCCCCCAAGAAAACGTCTTCTCTGGAGCCTGGCCTGAGAGAACACGGTATCAAGGTGAGGGTACTGTTAAATGTATTGGTATTTCTACACTCAACCAAGCACTTTCTCTCTGAATTTTCAGTGTTTCTCATAAAAAGCGGAGGTTTTAGCCCAAAAAGAACTTTTCGAAAATCTGCTGGGATTGGAGGGGGGGGGTCATTGGTGAAAAATTTGCCGGGATGCGGCGGGTTAAATTCAGTTTCCAGCTTGACTCCACATTCAGCACAGTCACTGACTATGCTGACTGCCATGACCCAGCCATGGTGCTCCTCGATGTCCTTGTGCTCCCTGGGAACTTCCATCTTCAAACACTTGAAGTTTTGTATTTGGATTGTGATGAAATCAGCAAAATTCAAGTCCATGGGGTCTCACAACACTCGGGGACCCACCTTCCTCATCCCCACCTTTTGAGGAGGCTTCTGTTGAAGAGCAACTGAGCTTTTTCATCCTCAGGCACAAGGTTTGAGAAAAAGCCAAAGCCTGCAAGATCCTCACTCAGGTACCAACCATGGTTCTGAAGTGTTTTGGGTACTATGCCGCCTGCTTCCTCATTGGCCTGGTTCTTGTAGATCTGTAGTGTCCTGAGGAAAGCCAGGTCATTTGAGGGTGCATCGATTCCAACTGGGGATGAGTACCAAGCATGAACATACACCATGACCAAGAAGATGTTTACCTGATTCAGGGCTCACTCCTCATGTGGGGTGAGAGGGAATTGGTGTCGGAACAGGCAAAGCTTCAGCCAGTAGATCTCCTGCCCCATCCATCTGGCCCTGCTGTATGCTACTGGATGGTGGAATCCGCTGTCAGAGTGCTTCTTCGTTTCAGAAAGTGGATAACCCAGGAAGTGAAGAGCAAGTTCAAGGTATTCCCTGTAATTGTTGTAGTCGTGGCCCTCCTGGAGTTTGGTGGCAATGAGGGAAGCCAGCCTGTCTCTTGTCTCGGTGCTTCGAGGTCCATTGATCTAAGAGTTGTGGATCAGAACAATTGGCCTGAGTTTCATACAGTTTGAAAACCTGTTGATCGATGATATCCCAACGATCCTTTAACCAGGTGAATACGGGGATTTCCGGGCCAGAGGAGGAAAAGGACACGTCAAAAGACCCCCAACAAAAAAATCAAGGATGTGGTGGTGGCATGCAAGGAAGAGAAGTAGTTTCCCAATGGCGTTTTGGATGATGGTGCAAACCTTACTGTGAAACCCATATTGGTTGCAGTAGTACCAAAGCAGAAGCTGGCCACCCAGTCTTCTACTTGCAACCACTGCTTCAGGGCGTCCAATACCGCTCTTCTGTTCCAGACCTCAGTTTAGGGACAGCTTTTGACATAAGCCAGAAAAAGAAGAAATGTACTCAGTATTGCCATGCAATACAAAGTCAACTATTGGATGATAACCATACATATGTAATTGACCTTGGGAGTTGATGTCTGGTTGTTCCACGTGACACACGTCATGGTATGGGGAACAATGGTGTGAAGTTATATCAAAAACCTGTCCATGCATGTGGAAGTTACAAAGCGGACACGAATGTAAGTATGGCTGTTAAGTATGACAGCACCAAACCTTGTCTGAGCCCCAAGTGCAACCCTGACCTTGGGAACAGATGTCTGGTTACTGCGTGCAACACACCATATGAGGAACAATTATGTGAAGTTATATCAAAATCTGTCCATGCATGTGGAAGTTACAGAGCAGACATGCAACTGCGAACGACCTTGTTTGAGCCCCAAGTGTGGCCTTGACCTTGGGAGTAGATGGCTGGTTGTTGTGTGGAACAACTGTCATGGTATGGGGAACCATTATATCCAAATCTGTCCATGCATGTGGAAGTTACAGAGCAGACACAAAATTGCAGACAACCTTGTTTGAGCCCCAAGTATGACCTTGACCTTGGGAGCAGATGGCTGGTTGTTGCATGCAACACACCGTCATGGTATTGGGAACAACTGTGTGAAGTTATATCAAAATCTGTCCTTGCATGTGGAAGTTACTGAATGGACACAAAATTACAGACGGACTGACATACAGTACAGTACTGTACTGACGGAACCATGCAAAATGGTTTCACCGGTAGGGGACTACTAATTTCTCCTAAGGGGCAAAACACGCACACCCTGCAGGGTGGCATAGCAACAGGCAGTAGTGCTCATATTTTGCATCATGTCACAGCTTGTGAAGTGGAAGTCAATTACCATGTGTGAGTTCACCGAGCACAAAATTCAAAATTTTGAAACACCCCAATGCACATGTTGATTTGGGATCAAGCTTTTATTCTCAACCAAGGGCCACTGGTTGTCAGGGAGGGCATCCAGTCACAAAATGCTACACAACTCAACAATAGCCTTCTAGGTACAGTATAGGCATTGTCTCAGCTTCTCAAAACAGAGAAGCTCATGGCATAAAACTGCATCATCTAAACTTGGTTAGTAAGATACTACAGGTATCATTCAAATCAAATAGTATAAATGTTGCAAGCACTTAATTCTCTGACTTAACTGAACTCCTTACCTCCTAGCATTTATTCCAGGAGGAAATTTCCTCTGGTTGAAATACTTTAGAGCATCTTTGATCTAAGCTATATGGCAGTACACGATTTCGATTTTCTAAAATTCCACCACTGACCCACCTGTATGCAGCCTTCATGGATTTGGAGAAAGCATATGACAGAGTGGATAGACAAGGAATGTGGAAGTATTAAGAATATATGGAGTAAATGGGAAGCTGTTGAATGCCATGAAGAGTATGTACGTCGGTGCTATGGCTGCAGTTCGTGTGGATGGTGACCTGAGTGAATTTTTTCAATATGAACGTTGGCTTGAAACAGGGATGTGTCATATCTCTATGGTTGTTCAACCTGTATAATTATAGATGGGGTTATAAATTAGGTACAAGATAGGACAGTGTATTTTGGAGCTGTCCTAATGAGAGGGCAGCATTTTTGAAACTTCCTGTTCTCTTGTTTGTAGATGATACTGACTGTTTTGTTAAGTGAAGACAAAGGGAAACTGAAAGGCTTGGTGAATGAGTTTGCAAGTGCGTGTAAGAAATGGAATCTAAAGGTGAATGCAGGGAAAAATTAAGTTATGGTCATCGGGAGGAATAAAGTCACTGAATGTAGGGTGAGGAGGTCGGATGATGAGGAAACGGAAAGTGTGAGTGCATTTAAGTACTTGGGTTGTGTGATGAGTACGGATGCAAGTTTGGAGGATGAAGTGCTTGAAAGGGCACAACAGGGAAGAAAGGTTGCTGGTTCTTTGAAAGCAGTGATAAGAAACGGGGAAGTGAGCATGGAAATACAAAAGTCACAGCACGATAGCACTGTGATACCACTTTAACATTTGGAAGTGAAGCTTGGGCCTTGTTGGAAAGACACAAGTCAAGAGTGAGAGCAGTGGAAATGAGTTATTTGAGAGGAGCCTGTGGAGTCACATGGAGAGACAGGCTGACAAATGAGGGCATAAAAGGAGCGTTGTGGTGTGGATATGAATGTGATAAAAACTGTTAGGAGAAATACATTGACGTGGTTTGATCATGTGGAGAGGATGGAGAGCGAGAGACTAACGAGGAGAGTGTATTAGATGGAGGGGGTGGGGAGGCTGACGAGGTGGAGGGATGAAGAGTGAGAGACCAATAAGAAAAGTGTATGAGGTGCAGGGATGGAGAGGCACATGGGACAGGGGAGTGTGAGCTGGAGGGAGGGCAGTGAAATTGTGGGAGTAAGGGTGACATGGAGGCAATTTGTTTGTGGCCACCCTTCATGGAATTAAGGTGTGTGGAAATAGATATATAGTGTCCCAGCAACTCAGAGCCTGGATGAGCAGCCTTGCTCTTTGTGTGCAAGGTTCCATGTCAAAGTGAGGCAAACACAGGCAATTCATGGTCTTACACAGGTGGGTGAACAAAGTGTGTTAAGAATACAGTAAAACCTCACTATAATGGATGACTTGGGGCCCTAGCCATTCTGAAAAAAGTGAAATTCCAATAAAAGTGACATCTGGACCTCCCCCTGCTAACCTGGACTTTTTCTGATACAATATATCAGACATTAGTCTGCATCACACCAACGGTTTTTAAACCGTCTTCACTACCACTGCGGTACTGTACTGTATTATACCTTCACTACAATAATCAAATGGTATAATATACAGTCTATAATAATACTGTATTGCACACTGATAAACACGTCTTTTACTGTATTTATAGGTATACCTCGATATACGATACCCCAGCTTAATGATGAGGATAGAAATACCATCATGCCCCGCCTAATGATGGCCAAACCTCGGTTTAACGATGGGTTTTGATTTTTTTTTTACTGGTTTTGATGATATTTTAGACTAAAATTGTGTGTTTTGGTTGATTTATAAACTGTTTTTAGAATATTGTGTTTTAGCCATAGATGGGGTGAACATTGTCATTCTGGGGTACAGTTTACTAAGGCTGATTTTTTCCAGACATATATCTGACAATTTTCAGATTTTATTTGTTGGTTTTAGTGAGTTCTTTACAGGTGCTAGGCTTAGGTTAGCTTCTTTTACAGCTGTTAGGTCATTTAGATTGGCTTTAAACTTGTTTTTGGACTCATTTGGGTGGGTTTAGAACTTGGTTGGGGGGGAACCCAAGGCTCAAAAACGTATCCCTATACTGTACTTTATATGTTAAATCTACCCCGAGATATGATACCAAGCCTAACGATGGATTTTAACTTAACCAATTGCATCATTAAACCGGGGTATACCTGTACCTTATTGTGGTGAACATAGCTGAAGTGGTCAGGCAGTCCGGACTGCTTTTGGCATTATCGGACTTTTTCCGATATACTAAATAGGAATTTAGTCAGGTAGCTTCTTGGTTCTGATAAAAGCGAATTCCGGTCTACTGAAGTCCTTCACATTGAGGTTTTACTGTACAGTGTTCAATGTAGGGTCAAGGCCATCCATTTGCTTACTGTAATACAGTATGCTCTTTAAGTGGCTCCGCTCTCAGTGACAAGCTAAATTATTTCCTGTACTCCACAAAACTTTACACTGGATGGTAACCATTCAGCCAACAACTGGACACACACTTCTGTCTCCAAGTGTGGCAGTATACATCCTACCAACTATTATGTAATTTTGTTTTTCTCATATGCAAAAATCAAAAGTGGGTTAGTAATAAAAGGCACAGCCATGATTCTATTTGTTATGTGATGAGCAAAAATTACATATAAAATTCACAAAATGGGTCTTGTATTGCACTAAAATAATCCTAAAGCTAAAGTCATGAAAGGAAAAAATGAATTTCTAAGAAGTTGCAAGCCCTGTATAAATATATTACGATTTCCACATGAAGCAACACACAAAATCCCAGTCAGACCCCACATTAAAACACTTAATAGCTGCATCTAACAAATTAAGTACTAAGAGAAGAAATTTGGTAAAAATGAGTGTTGGTTGAAGCATCTGTCTGTAACTGCAAACTTATGACTGGAACATGTAGATTTTGTTCTTTATAAAACTCAACTTCATCATTTGTATATTCTTCAGGAATTTTCAATATTTTTTTGCATTATTACAGTATTACTCTGCTATTCTTTTAGTAGGTCAGTTAACTCATGCAGTTCCTAACCTTTCATTAACCGTCTAAGGCTTTTCATGCATAATTCTGTTGCATGATTAACATTTGCAATTCACATAGCGGTATTATGGTTTTCATCTAAAAATCTGCATTCATTTTGCAGGAGGCTTTTAAAAGAAGTGGTCACAGAATTCACAATGAGACTGGATGGTGAGGAAATGGAGAATGTGAGTGTATTCAAGTACTGTACTTAGGTAATGTGATGAGTGAGGATGGAAGTTCAGGGGATGAAGTGCTTGAAAGGGTACAAAACGGAAGAAACGAGGATAGTTCACTGAAGGCAGTGATAGGAGTAGCGTGCATGGGAAAAAAAAAAAAAAGTTGCTACATGACAGTATTGTGATCCCCACTCTAATGTACAGAAGCAAAGTTTGGACCCTGCTGGAAGGACACAAGCTAAGAGTGAGAGCATTGGAAATGCACTGTAGTATTTGTGAAGGGCACATGATGTTACAGGGAGAGACAGACAGATAAATGCGGAGGTAAAGGAGCACTGTCATCATAATATGACTATGAAAGCATTAAAACTCTTTGAGATGATTTGCCCAAGTGGAGAAAGGGGAGAACGACAGACTGATGGGAAGAGTGTGAATAAGGTGGAGGGGAAGAGGGAGACCAAGGATGAGATGGAGGGATGGAGTGGAGGAAGAGAGAGAGAGGAGGGGGTGAATTGGGAAGAGGGCAACATGGAGGCAATTTGTTTGAGACCACCCCTAACGGGATTAAGGTGTCTGGCTATACGCAGAAAATGATTGACAGATTGATTGATCTTGGGGGAAAATAGGTCCTACTCATACCCAATAACTTGATGTCATACATCTGGCAGTGTAGGCACACTGATGGCCCATTTTTGTTAGCATTCTCATTTTGTATTCAACTCATGTAATTGTTGTAATGATTATTTCTCTGATTCAGACCCTAAGTAGGACATGAGTGTCAGCATAAAAGAACCTACTACCAATCACATTATCTGCAACACTTCTGATCGTAAGTGAAAATTACATGGCATGGCACTCTTGTCTCTATGTCTGCGTGACTGTGAATGACTGCGAAGCAGTTTATGTAAAGTGTGACTTGCAGTTAAAGATTCACGATCATATTATGTTTTCAGATCTAAGGATGTTATGAGGTAGGATTTGGAAACACGGAATGACCAAGTATAAAGGTGGGAGAACAATAAACTGCAAGCCTAGTGACACAGGCCAATCAACTTGATATCATTTAAGCCTCTGGAATACTGACTCCATCACACAAGCCTACTAGTACCGAAAGCATCTGCTCAAATTTTCATGGTAATTTTCTCTATCGATGCATTTCACATGCACCTGCTTGACTGTGTAAATCCATCAACTATTGAGTTAAAGAAGGGGTGCCAAACCCTTGTCATGTACCTCTCCATACACAGTTAAACCAACCAACTGATTCTCTGTACAATATTTGTGCCAACCCTTACAGACAGAAAACAGTGTTGTTGGTAGGAAATGGTAATGTGTGGTGATGAAAAAGCTTTGATATTCCTGTCAAATCTGGCACTCGTGACAAAAACAAGGCAAATTAATCAAGATTTAATAGGATTCAAAACATTTCATGCAATCCAAAATCCCAGAAAACAGAAAGAAGGCCCATATTCTAGATGGCATATGAGGCTTTGTAGTGCCTTTTGCTTAGCAATTTATTTTGACGTCAGTATAACATCTCAAAACTCTGTATGTCACTATAGGCTACTTATATTGCTTTAATATCAACAGCTTGCATCAGTAACATACAACAGGATACCAAGGTGTAATGTGCAAAATAAATGGCTAAGGAAAAGGTGTTAAAAAATCTCCAAAGTCACTGACAACATGACCTGAAGAACATAAGGACTTAAAGAACCCCCTCAAATTGGCGGCCAGCAAACCCTCAGAGCTCCTCCTTGCGCTCTATTTTTACCAGCTCCACTTCGAAGACCAACGTGGCATGTGCTGGTATTTTTGGTGGTGCTCCTGACGCCCCATACCCCAGGTCAGATGGAATCACCAGCTTTCTCTTCTCTCCCTCACACATCCTAGAAGTGGCAAATAATAGTACAGGTATGGTCACCCTCTTCTGAGTTGTCTCATTATCAACTATCAGATAAATGAACACATACTCAATTGTGTTTCATTATAAATCTGCTCTGAAGCTAGAAACAAAATCGTTTTTGTGCTTCTAACCCCTCAAGGATGAGCTAGATGCATGTCTCACTTAAAGTGGTTATAGTTAGAGTAACAACTTCCTTCCACACATAACAGACTTTATGTAAAGACTGATCGGACTTTCATTTCGTACTGTGAGATCTCTCTTAGAGAAGTTCAATCTTCTGATGGAACTGATGAGAAGCCTACAAATGGTGGTGCTGTGCACCCTGGGTGGAGCAGTTGTGGTATCCACTTGGAAGCCAAGCCTCTTCATACTTTCCTGCATCTTGCTGTGAGGAAGGACTCCAGTCTGACCCAGGTGAGATGTCTACCACAAGCAGGTGCTGGTTCTATGCACAATGTACCGTAATGTACTGTGCTTACAGGATGGCACCCCAGAAGCAGTTGCTTACCTGTAGTTGACTAGTCTGTGTGGCTAGACAGACTGGGGTTAAGCAGCAGCAACAACAACAACAACAACAATCTGCTCTTAGTAAAAATACATTCATCATCATCTTAACCTTTTATTCCACTTAAGGATGTGGTCAAATATGGTTCAAAGAGCAAAAAGAAAGAATACAGTAAAAATAAAGTATGCTAATGACTTGATATTGACTGCACAGAATGAAAAGGAGGCGGAAAAAAGATTTGGGAAATAGAGACAGAATGGGACACAAGGGTTTGAGAGTAAATGCAGGCAAAACAAAAGTGCTCATATCTACGAATGGCAGCAGTACTGTCACAGCAGAGGATGTGTGGTCATGTGTGGTCTGCCACAAGGGTGTGGGATGTAACTCCATCTTGTGCAGTGTTTGTGATAAGTGGATGCATAACAGATGTACAGTAGTGGTATCTGTGGTAGGCTGCAAGATAATGCTGATTTTTGTGTGTGGTGTGTTGCAGAAAGCATGTAGACATTGTCAGACATGACTGACGCTGCTACCGTGAGTGAGACAATAGGCAGGATGCAGCTGGGGAAGGCAGCAGGCGTGTCTGGGTTGACTGCCGAAATGTTGGAGGCCTCAGGAGATATAGGGGTGATGTTAGTCACTGACCTGATAAATAGGATTATATATGAGTGTGTTGTCCCAGATGATTGGTTGAAGAGTGTAATTGTAAATGTATATAAAGGGAAGGGTGATGCCCTGGAAAGAGGAAATTATAGAGGTATAAAGCTTTTACATCGGATAATCAAGGTAATGGAGAGGGTTCTTGAAGGTATGATTAGAGAAACATTGAATATTGATGAGATGCAGTTTGGGTTTTTGCCAGGCACGGGGACCACTGATGCCATATTCATTGTTCGACAGCTTCAGGAAAAATATATTGGAAAGAAAAAGGATCTGTATCTTGTTTTTGTTGATTTGGAAAAAGTCTTTGACAGAGTCCCTTGAGAGGTGGTCAAGTGGGCAATGAGAAAGCTTGGCTTGGAGGAGTGGCTGGTTAGGGTGGTTATGGCTATGTACAGTACCCTCGCGTCCAACACGCGTTAGTCCAGCACGATTCAGGTCCAGCATGGAGAGCAATTAATTAGTATTATTTAATACGATTTAATTACTGCAACACGAGTGTTGAGAGGAATGAGTCACAGAGTGTGCAGTGAGGTTGGATGGTGAGGATATGGAGAATGTGAGTGCATTCAAGTACTTGGGTAGTGTGATGAGTAAGGATGGAACTTTGGGGGATGAAGTACGTGAAAGGGTACAGCAGGGAAGAAAGGTTGTTGGTACACTGAAAGCAGTGATGAGAAATAGGGAGGTGAGTATGGAAGTTAAGAAGTCACTGCATGATGGTATTGTGATCCCTACCCTGACGTATGGAAGCAAGGCGTGGACCTTGCAAGAGGGGAACAAGTCAAGAGTGAGAGCAGTGGAAATGAGTTACTTGAGAGGAGCATGTGGAGTGACGTGGAGGGACAGGTTGATGAATGAAGAAGTGAAGGAACGTTGTGGGGTAGATGTGGATGTGGTTGAAAAGATTAGGAGAAATACACTGAGGTGGTTTGGACATGTGGAGAGAATGGAGAATGAAAGACTGACTAAGAGGGTGTATGTAGGTGAGGTGGAGGGAGGGAGAGGGAGGGGTAGACCGAGGATGAGGTGGAGGGATGGAGTTGAGAGGTATATGAGGGAGGGGGGGGGTGAGTTGGGGGGAGGGTAGTCAAATGGTGGGTGACAGAGTGACTTGGAGGCGTTTTGTCTGCGGCCACCCTTTGCGGGATTAGGGCGTCGGGCTATAGATAGATAGATAGATAGAACACGAGTGTGTTAGCATAACACACACAGAGCTCCGAGAAGTGAGCGAAATCCGCAGAGTTCACTCTAGCATGATCAACCCCGGTCCAACATGGTCATACTGGACATTCCCATGATGATGATAGCCAATGAAAACTTCTGAACAAGTAGCCTTCCCCGCCCGCTATCGTGACGTGATCGTCATGCCACCCAATTAAAAACGCTTCTGGTGTCACATGATGTTTTGT
The DNA here is from genome assembly GCF_032717465.1 of Coenobita brevimanus. Classification (NCBI taxonomy): domain Eukaryota; kingdom Metazoa; phylum Arthropoda; class Malacostraca; order Decapoda; family Coenobitidae; genus Coenobita; species Coenobita brevimanus. Next base: position 936,128 of record NC_137006.1, on the reverse strand, counting down.
TTAAATTTCTCCCGCCACAGAGCCACTCAGTCGCATAATTGCATTGGAAGGTGCTTTTTTCTTGCTGCATTTTCTGCCCTTGTTACTGCATTTTACCCTGCTCACGATGCCTAGGAAGCCTTCTGAGAACCCCAAGAAGTGTCGGCACCTCCCTCAGGCCACCAAGCTAGAAAGCATCGAAAGGAAGAAGAAAGGGGAGAGGAAAGTTGACATTGCCAAGGCCTACGATATGAATGAAGCCAACGTGATCATAATAAAAAACTAAGACAAGATCCTGGCAGCTGAAGGCTATCACACGGCACTTCATACCAGGTTTGCCGAGGATACGATGGTAAATCGGAACGGTAACGTGGTAAAATTGCCGACGATACCACGGGCATTTGGAATTCATCTGGATGGATTCCTGCCGAGGATACGACAGGCAAAACAGTGTGACCAAAACCCAGGCGACTCGACAGAGAATGTATCGTACTACAGCATTGAACATTTAGCCTGACACTGAATACATATTAATATTTTAGAATAAATATCAATCGTTTTGAAACCCTTCTCATCGGCGTGCGTACCAGTTTATAAACAAAGTTGCTTCTCCTTATTCTCTACCGAGTCAGCGAAAGCGATCACTTTCCACAGTCACGAGACGGGGCTCTGGCAACAGTGTGAGAAGCATGCACTTTGCCGAGGATTACAGTGCTAGGACAGGCAGAAGCAGGACCTTCCATGGCTGTGGACGAAGATAGTGATTCTGAGTGTGATTTTGAAGGATTTATGAGGGAGGTTGAGGAGGAGCAACAGCCATTACCCGCTAGTGATGCCAGCAGCCATCCTCCGGGGACCCAGTAGGACTACCTACAGCCTTGGATACCACCTTCCATTCCCAGCAAGCCCACCAACACTATCCTAAAAGGTTAGTTATCATTCATAGCACGGTACCATTTATTATAATTACAATGGTACCAATATATGTATAGACATATGGTGGGTATTTAGGGTAACTTTTCCGAGGGTTGCTGACATAATTCATTTTTCCCCATAAGCTCTATTGTTAGTCCAACACGTTTTTGGTCCAACACATGACCCATGCATGACAATATTACCGTGCTGGACGCAAGGGTACTGTATGTGGGTGCTCACACCCAGGTAAGAGTGAATGGAGATTTGCGAGATGAGTTTTCCGTGAACGTTGGTGTGCATCAGGGGTCAGTTTTGAGTCCCATGTTGTTTATCATGGTACTTGAAGCCCTCTCACGTGACTTCAGAAATGGACTCCCGTGGGAGATGTATGCTGATGATTTGGTGTTGATTGCAGAGAACGAGAGGGAGGCGGAGGAAAGATTTAGGATGCTGAGAGATGGTATGGGGCAAAAGGGCTTAAGGGTAAATGCAGATAAAACAAAAGTGATGATATCTAGGGTTGATGGTGGTACTGTCAAAGACGAGGGAGAGTGGCCACGTGCAGTTCGTCACAAGGGCGTAGGAAGTAATTCCATCTTGTGTGGTGTGTGTGATAAATGGGTGCATAAGAGATGTAGTGGTATCAGAGGTAGACTGTGAGATAATGCTGATTTTATGTGTATGGCGTGCCGGGGTGAGCAGGTGGAGATTGTCAGGCGGGAAAGGATTGAACTTGCTGGTGAGTCTCGAGTGTGTGGAAGAGTTTTGTTATTTGGGAGACATGTTGTGTGCTGGAGGTGGGGCTGGAGCTAGCTCTGTGGCTAGGGTGAGAAGTGGTTGGAAGGAGTTCAGGGAGCTGTTCCCTCTCCTGACATTGAGAGGACTCTCCCTATGTGCTAAGGGGTCTTTCTATGCAGCATGTGTTAGAAGTGCAATGCTGTATGGTAGTGTGACCTGGGCAGTAAAGGACGAGGATATTCGCAGGCTCAGACATACAGAAATGACAATGATTAGGTGGATGTGCAGAGCGTCCCTGCGTGCAAGGTCTGGGGGGGCTGGGTTTATGATGGAAGAGTTGAGAGGTAGGATGGGACTGGAGTGTATTGGTGTTGTGATGAGGAGAGGTAGATTGAGGTGGTTTGGGCATGTGGAGAGGATGGAGGATGATAACTGAGTGCAGAAGGTGAGAGGTGTTAATACTGGGGGTGGGGTTATAAGAGGTAGACCGAGAAAGACATGGGATGAGGTCATTAAGTGTGACCTCAGGGTTAAGGGACTGAACAGGGAGGCTGCAACAGATCTTGCAGTATGGAGAGCCGCCGTTAGGTGACCAAGGCTGACACATGCAAGCATTTTGGAGCCTTCAAAAACAAAAACAAAAACGAACACGAAGGGACTGATCTTGCTGGTGATTTTCTTGAGTATTAGCATGAGTTTTGTTATTTGGGGGACATGTTATGTGCTGGAGGTGGGGCCGGAGCTAGCTCTGTGGCTAGGGTAAGGCGTGGTTAGAGGAAGTTCAGGGAGTTGTTGCCCCTCCTGACAATGAAAGGACTCTCTCCGTGCTAAGGGATCTCTGTGGCATGGGATACGAGTGTAATGATGCATGGTAGTGAGACCTGGGCAATAATGGAAGAGGATATTCATAGACTCAAATGTACAGAACTGACAATGATTAGATGGATGCGGTAGTGTGTCCTTGAATGTGATGCCTGGGGATGCTAGGATTACAAATGACGAGTTGAGAGGAAGGATGGAAATGGAGTGTATTTGTGTTGTGAAGAGGAGGGGTAAACTGAGATGGTTTGGTCAAATTAAGAAGATGGAGGATGACAACTAGCTGTGGATAGTGCGAGATGTGAACATCATGGGTAGGGGTTGCAAAAGGCAGACCAAAAATGGCCTGGGATAAGGTATGAACACAGAGTGTGACCTCAAGGATAATGAACTGAATAGAGAGTCTGCCAGAGATTGAGCAGCTTGAAGAGCCGCCATCAGGTGACCAAGGCCAATGCAGGCAGGCAACCTGGAGCCTTAATATGTGATATCACACAATAATAATTTGCATCATTATTATAACATATGTATATATATATATATATGAGCCTTTGTGGTACAGTGGTAGAGTGTGCATTTCGTACACGGGTGGACCAGGGTTCGCGCCCTGCCAGGGTAAAAAACTTTGGGAGTGTTCATCCGGCCACATACTGCATTGGCGGACACAAGGGGTGCTGTGGTTGAACCAGAGTCGCTTACTGTAAAGTATGCTTGCACCCAGTCGGCTTGCGTGGTCTGATTACACTTGTTTCACAGACTACACACACATCCAAAGCCACTCCAACACTATAATTACACGTACAAGCACTTCTCACCCTACATACAATCTCTACCAGACAGCCTAAGCCACTGGGTAGAGATACATTGGCTGTATCATTCCGACTTCGGTCGGGACAGGCCGGTCCTGCAGTGGATACTCAACAGCTGATGATGATGATCTATATATATATATATATATATATATATATATATATATATCTATCTATCTATAAATATAAATATATATATATATATATATATTATATATAAATATATATATATATATATAAATATATATATATATATATATATATATATATATATATATATATATATATATATATATATATATCTATCTATCTATCTATGTATTGCCAGACGCCTCAATCCCGTACGGGGTGGCCACAAACAAATCGCCTCCACGTCGCCCTGTCCCCAGCCATTTCACTGCCCTGCTCCCAACTCACACCCCCCCCTCTCATATACCTCTCCACTCCATCCCTCCATCTCATCCTCGGCCTCCCCCTCCTCTCCCACCCTCCACCTCACTCACATACACTCTCCTCATCAGTCTCTCACCCTCCATCCTCTCCACATGGCCAAAGCACCTCAGTGTGTTCCTCCTAACGCTTCCTGTCACATCCACATCCACACCACAACGTTCCTTTATATCCTCATTCGTCAGCCTGTCTCTCCATGTGACTCCACAGGCTCCTCTTATATAACTCATTTCCACTGCTCTCGCTCTTGACTTGTGTCTTTCCAACAACGTCCAAGCTTCACTTCCATACGTTAGAGTTGGTATCACAATACTGTCATGTAGTAACTTTTTCACTTCCATGCTCACTTCCCTGTTTCTTATCACTGCTTTCAAGGAACCAGCAACCTTTCTTCCTTGTTGTATCCTTTCAAGCACTTCACCCTCCAAACTTCCATCCTCACTCATCACACTACCCAAGTACTTAAACGTACTCATATTTTCCATTTCCTCACCATCCAACCTCGCTGTACATTCACTGACTTCACCTCTCTCAAAGACCATCACTTTACCCTTCCCTACATTCACCTTTAGATTCCGTTCCCTACACACTCCCTCAAACTCATCCACCAAGCCTTGCAGCTTCCCTTCATCTTCACTTAACAACACAGTATCATCTGCAAACAACAGAACAGGAAGTTTCCAAACACTACCCTCTCTCACTAGGGCCACTCCAACATCCACTGCCCTACCTTGTACCTCTATTATTACCCCATCCATGTACAGATTGAACAACCATGGAAACATGACACATCCCTGTTTCAACCCAACCTTCAAAGAGAAAAATTCACTCGGTTCACTATCCACATGCACTGCAGCCTTAGCACCATCATACATACTCTTCACAGCATTCAACAACTTCCAATCTACTCCATGTATTCTTAATACTTTCCACAATCCTTGTCTATCGACCCTGTCATATGCTTTCTCCAAATCCATGAAAGCTGCATACAACTTCTTTCCCTTCTCCACTAAAGATCTAAGAATGATTATCTGATCTACACATCCTCTTCCCTTCCTAAAGCCTCCCTGTTCTTCTCCAACTAATTCCTCTGTTATTTCCCTAACTTTGTCAGTAAGTATCCTACCATACACTGTTCCTATTACACTAAGAAGACAAATGCCACTACAATTACCAAACACTTCTTTTTCTCCTTTTTCTTTGTACAAGGGAATAATTATACATGACTTCCAATCCTCTGGGACTCTACCTTCCTCCCAGGCCAATCTGCACATCTTCCACATCCATTCTACTACTATCCCTCCCCCATGCTTTAGCATTTCACCACACACTCCATCAATTCCTGGGGCTTTCCCCAATTTGACTTTCTTCATTCCTTCCACAACTTCTATCCTACTGATTTCTTCCTGTCTTCTCACCTCCCTCCTTCTCCTAGCCATTCCCCAGCCACCCTGAGGTCCCCAGACAAACTGTTGTACAAACTGCATACCATCCGGTAAATGGGAAAAACCACATGGACCTTCTGGATAACTCCGGCCTGCCAATCAAACTGGATTGCTTCCCCCATGCAAGGTGACTCAGACTGTAGTTACCAATCCTGGTAATGGTTTTTGCACCCGTTTGGGCTAGTCATGAAGAAGTGCTATGAGAAGGGAGTGAAAATTATGGGCCAATAAGTGAAAAATTAGTGCATATTTCATTTTTAGTACTGTAATATACTATTTCACTCATTTTCTATTATATGCTTGAAATCCTACTTCATGCTGGGGGGGAATTGGACTTACCGAATTATCAGCTCTATCACATAGGGCTTCCCCTTCCATTTGATCCAGTCTGTACATGTGCAATGTTTTAGACTTATCAGGTGGAGCCAGGATTCTGAGCCTTGAATGATGCGAGAATGGCAGTGTGGCTCATTCAATTAGGCAAACTTTGGTTAATATCTAACTGTAGTAAGTTTTTTTTCCGGCTTTCTGGACCATACCTCACCCTACCTTGGAGTCAGAAAGGAGATCTGGATGATGATGATGATGATGATGATGATGATGATGATGATGATGATGATGATGATGACTGATGATGGTGATTAATAATAATAATGATGATGAGAAACAAACAACTGATAATAAAAATTGGGGAAAACTAGATGAGCTTTACATGTACCAGTGAAGGCTTTTTTTCTCTTTACTGTGGATAACAGGAGAGAGAAAAAAAAAGTATATTAAAAGGACCAACTGTATGTATGTAATCCTTTCACTATATGAGGTCATCTTTGAGATAAATGCAGTCTTCTGGCATAAATAGGAATACAGCATCATCAAGCACCTTTCCCATCTTTAGGTGAGGTAAGGTATGGTCCAGAAAGCCAGAAAACAATTGACAGAAAGAGATACTAACCAAAGTTTGGCCAGGTGAATGAGTCACACTCCCATTCATTCACCATTCAAGCCCCTGAAATCCTGGTTCCATCTGACAGAATACATTAAATACAAAATGAGGGGGATTGTTGCAAAGTACTGAAGTTAGTGGAAACTGTGTGATTCTTAAACATTTTTGAATTTTTAAATCTGAGCTTTGACCATACCGTAATTCCAATTTTCATACACTAGCATATACAATGAAAACATTTTATGGTACACATTTTAAGGTAAAGCGATTTTCTTTTAATGCATGGAAGAAAGAACCAAAGGCTATAAAGTTCAAACTGACAAACTGCTCCCTCAAAAAAAATAAAATAAAAACAAGATAATAGACAGCCAAATTCATGATCCGTTAATATTGAGAAGTCTGGACACACTGCATTTAAAAGACTGGAGGTCATACACAGCAAGAATACAGACAGAGGAAGACACTTCCAGAGTCGATTTTTTGCATACATTAAGGACTGGGAGTAACAGTTAACTCTTGCATTAGAGAGTTAAACAGAAAAGGGATGAGAGTTTACTGCTAAACGCGTGCTGTGTGTCCCGCATACTGGTGGAAGGATGCAAGCAGACAATTCAGAGAAGCAGTGACCATTAAAGTTGCAACAAAAGAAGAGATAAAGATGCAACAGTGCAGCAAAGACAAAGAAGTTAAAGGGAGACAGTATGAGGCGGAGAGATAATGAAGACGAAAAGCCTGTGACTCCACTTGTTGAGAAGAGCTGTATGTAAGGAGCCTCCCCACACATTAGAGTTGTTCTCTACACAGGGGCAAATAAAAACCTGTGTATAAAGTCAACAACTGTGCAGGGGTAAAGAAGGCATGGTGTTGGCTTACCACAGCTAATCTCTTGGAGGCAGATTTTACAAGAGAAAGAATATGATCTTTCCAAGATAAATCCTGAGGGAATGAAACCACAAGTATTAAACTGAGATGCTGCTAGAGATCGACCAGCGTGGACAGCCGCAAACAGGTGATCAAAGCTGACACATGTATGCATACTGGAGCATTAAGATATAAAAATGAGAAAACAAAAGGATGATAAGAGAAACATGAGGCGGTTCTTACCCAATAAGGCCTTGATCCCATCCTTTTATGACCTGTCCGGAGCCGAGGGTGAAGGAGAGTGGCTGCCCACGTGGATAGCTGCTGTCAAACTCTGTCCCATCCTCAAGCTTACCCTGCGAACAACACGCAGACCTGTTTTTAATTTATTGTTACACTCAGGGCTTAGACAAAAAACAATTATGTGGCTTTTACCCTTCCTTGGCCTAAATATATCCTGCAAACAACACACATATCTGTTTTTAATTTAGTGTTACACTCTGGGCTTAGCAAGTAACAAACTATCATACTACTTTTACCCTAACTTGGCCTAAAACTGCCATATCTCCAACTTTAATGCAAGTTATAACAATAACTGAACGCTTGCATATAGTGCTAGTCAAAAAAAAGTGCTCTGCAAAAGATGTAGAGCCATAGTATTGTCTTTTTCTGCCACTGAGCTATGTAAAACAAGCTGCAAAAGGATGAATATCTGGGCCAAGTTGAGTAAAAATGGCAGCAACGGCAACTTTGTGATTGACAGCGCCTCGCCACAGTAAGGTGTGGAAAAGTGTGGCTGCAACTGCTACTACTACTGTATTATACCATTTTTACTCTAACTTGGGCCAGATTTTTGTCCTTTCCCAACTTATTTCATGTAGCTCATCGGCAGAAAAAGACAATGCTATGGCTCTTCACTGCAAGGGTCTGCCCTGCATGGGCAGTTGCTTGCTTGTGATTGATGAGTCAGTTTGGCCAGACAGACCGGGATTGATCAACAACAACAAAGACAAGTAGTTGCAACCCAAGACTCATCTGAATGTGAACCTGGTGGACTACAGGCTGCAACTGCCTTCCTCCTGCTATCCATTCTCCTCCCTTCAGAAGATGAGAGGACTGAGGGATGATTAGATAACCAAGCAGTGGAGCAGCTTTTTTTTTTTTTTTTTTTTTTTTTTTTAATGCGAGGAAGAAGGAACCAAAGGTCACAAGCCCATAATAATTGTTCCTTCCAAGAGAAAAACAAAATACAAGAGAGAGCCAAATTCAAGATCCAATCATTTTGAGATGCCTGGACACTGCGTTTGAAAGACTGGAGATCATAGGAAGCAGGAAATACAGACAAAGGGAGACAATTCCAGAGTTGACCTATTGCATAAATGAAGGACTGGGAGTAATGGTTAACTCCTGCATTAGAAAGCTGGACAGAAAAGGGATGAGAGTTTGCTGCTAGACAGGAGCTACGCGCCCATCATAGAGGTGGAGGAATGCATGCAAACAGTTCAGAGGAGCAGTGACCATTGAAGCAGCAATAAAAAAGAGATAAAGATGCAACAGTGTGGCAAAGAGACAGTGGTTGAAGGGAGTCAGTGAAAGAAGGAGAGTTAATGAGACGAAAAGCCTTTGACTTCAACCATACTGAGAAGAGCTGTATGTGGGGAGGGAACGGAGTTGGCTTAGCACACCTAATCTCTTGGAAGCAGATTTTATAAGAGATGTAATATGATCTTTCCAAGACAAGTACCATGTAAATGAAATCCCATGCATGTTCAAAGATGATGCAGGATTAAGCTGAATATTATTAAACATTAGTGGGTACACCTGTGGAAGATTTTGTCGGGTTGATAGGTGTAAGAACTGAGTCTTTGATGCATTAAAAACAACAAGATTATTTTTACCCCAGTCAGAGATATGAGCTAAGTCAGACATTAGGTGTGCCATAGCCTCATCCCTTGTTTGTTGAAGTAACTGTTGAGATGGGCGTTGCGGGAACCGAATGGAAAGGTGAAGGGTGGAGTCATCAGTGTATGAGCGGAGAGGGTCAGATGTACAGCTTGGAAGGTCACTGATGAATAAAAGGAAGAGAGTTGGTGATAGGACAGAGCCCTGAGAAACACCTTTGTTGATAGATCTAGAAGAATGATGACATCAACAAACAGTGGCTACAGAATGACCAGAAAGGAAGCTACAGATGAAGGCACAGATAGAAGGATAGAAACCACAAGAGGGCAGTTTGGAAATTAAAAATTTATGCCAGACTCAACTGAAAGCCTTTGAGATGTCAAATGCAATGGCAAAGCTTTCGCCAAAGTCCTGAAAGGATAATGGCCAGGAGTCTGAAAGGTAGGTGAGAACATCGACAGTGAAGCAACCCTGACGGAACCCATAACGACGATCAGAAAGAAGGTTGTGATGGGAAAGATGCTATAAAATTTTTCTATTAAGAACTGACTCGAAAACTTTTGAGATACAGGATGTTAAAGCAATTGGACGATAGTTAGAGGGTTGGGAATGGTCACCCTTCTTTGGGACTGGCTGAATGAGAGCAAACTTTCAGCAAGAAGGAAAGGTACAAGTTGAAAGACAAAGACGAAAAATTTTACCTAGGCAGGGGGTAGGCACTGAAGCACAGTTTTTGAGGACAACAGGAGGGACTCCATCAGGCCCATATACCTTGTTAGTACTGATGCCAGTGATGGCAGAAAATACATCAGCTGAAAAAAAAATTTAATGTCAGCCATGAGGGAGTCAGAGGGAGGAAGTGATGGAGGAACAGCACCGGAGTCGTCTAAGGTGGAATTGGAGGAGAAAGTCTAAGTGAAGAGATCTGCTTTATCAGTAGAAGAAATAGCTACAAAGCCATCAGAGCAGAAATGAGGAGGGAAGGATGATGAGGTAAAGTTGTTAGAATGGTTTTTGGCAAGGTGCCAGAAGGAGCAGGAAGAATTCGAGTTGGGAAGTTGAGAGCATTTAATACGGATGAAATTACTTTTAGCAGAGCGAAGAACAGACTTAGCACGATTCCAGACAGAAACATAAAGAAGATGTGATTCTGGGGTGGGTTGGCTCTGGTACCTTTTATAGGCCCTCTCCTTGTTGCGGACAGCATTAGAACAAGCGTGATTAAACCAAGGCTTTCTTGCATTAGTCAAAGGATATGAGAAAGGAATGTATGCTTCCATGACCCAGAGAATAATCTCCGTAATGCGCAAGGCATACTCAGATGGCTCCCGGCCATGGAAGCAATAATCATTCCAGGGAAAATCAAAGAAGTGCTGCCTGAGGGCCTCCCAATCTGCAACTCCAAAATGCCACAGATGACGTTTCTTTGGAGGGTCCACAGGCCGTACCAGAGCGATAGGACACGTTAAGGTGATGAAGTTGTGATCAGAGGAGCCCAACGGAGAGAAAAGATTAACAGTATTAGCAGAAGGATTAGTTGTAAGGAAGAGGTCAAGTATGTTGGAGCTCTCTCCAAGGCGGTCAGAGATACGGGTAGGGTGCTGTACAAGCTGCTCTAGGTCATTAAGGATAGAAAAGATGTAGGCTTGCTCACCAGGTGGATCAGTGAAAGGAGAGAAGAGCCAGAGGTGGTGGTGAACAATGAAATCTCCTAGAGTGGAGATTTCAGAGAAAGGAGAAATGGATAGAATGTGTTCCATTGTAGAAGTAAGATAGTTGAAGAATTTTTGGTAGTCGGTAGAATTAGGGGATAAGTAAACAAGCAGATATATTTTGTCTGAGAATGACAGGAAAGCCGAAGCCAGATTGTAGAGAATTCAGAAGAAATGAGTTCAGGAACACGAGAGCAAGACAAGTCATTGCGTATATATACACAACAGCCACCTTTGGCTTTGAAATGAGTATAGAGAAAGTAGGAGGATACAGAAAAGGGTTTGCTGTCAGTTGCCCCAGTTAGGAAAAGAAGGTGAGGTTTAGGGGAGGAGAGCTGGTGCTTAACAGAGCAAAAGTTGGAGGGAAGGCCGCGAATGTTGCAGAAATGAAGAAGAAGTGAGCCAGACATTGATTCCAGGCAGCTAGAGTCGTAACCGGGAGAGGGGTGGAAGGTGGGGGCATTTATGGTCCCCCCCCCCCGGGGACTCCAAGGCTATATATTTCGAAGCCATAATCATTTTTTAAATTTTGGAAAAGGAAGTGTAGTGTGTACTGTGCATGTAGTTTGGTGTTGATAGCTAGAGAAACTTGTACTGGAGTGCACGCTGGCCTACTCTCTGTGTTACTGAGACACTGAAAAAAGTTCAACAAAGGGGGATGGTTGGGAACTAGTCTCGAGGGTTGATGAAACGGGAGCTCCAGCTCTCCCTGTCATCAGCTTTCCATCCACCTTGGAAGTACTGCCCTGCTCGACTGGTGCTACAGTCTCCTGGTGCCACCACACAAAGGCATCCTCTCCAGCATCATAACTACTGTATTATCTATCTATCTATCTATTGCCAGACGCCTCAATCCCGTTTGGGGTGGCCACAAACAAATCGCCTCCAAGTCGCCCTGTCCCCCGCCATTTCACTCCCCTGCTCCCAACTCACACCCCCCTCTCTCATATACCTCTCCACCCCATCTCTCCATCTCATCCTCAGCCTCCCCCTTCCTCTTTCCCCCTCCACCTCACTCACATACTGTACACTCTCTTCGTCAGTCTTTCACCCTCCATCCTCTCCACATGGCCAAACCACCTCAGTGTGTTCCTCATAACGCTTCCTATTACATCCACATCCACACCACAAAGCTCCTTTATATCCTCATTCGTCAGCCTGTCTCTCCATGTGACTCCACAGGCTCCTCTTAAATAACTCATTTCCACGGCTCTCACTCTTGACTTGTGTCCTTCCAACAACGTCCAAGCTTCACTTCCGTACGTTAGAGTTGGTATCACAATACTGTCATGTAGTAACTTTTTCACTTCCATGCTCACTTCCCTGTTTCTTATCACTGCTTTCAAAGAACCAGCAACCTTTCTTCCCTGCTGTACCCTTTCAAGCACTTCACCCTCCAAACCTCCATCCTTACTCATCACACTACCCAAGTACTTAAACGTACTCACATTTTCCAATTCCTCACCATCCAACCTCGCTGTACATTCACTGACTTCACCTCTCTCAAAGACCATCACTTTACTCTTCCCTACATTCACCTTTAGATTCCGTTTCTTACACACTCTCTCAAACTCATCCACCAAGCCTTGCAGCTCCCCTTTGTCTTCACTCAACAACACGGTATCATCTGCAAACAACAGTACAGGGAGTTTCCAAACACAATCCTCTCTCACCAGGGCCACTCCAACATCCACCACCCTACCTTGTACCTCTTTTATTACCCCTTCCATGTACAGATTGAACAACCATGGAGACATGACACATCCCTGTTTCAACCCAACTTTCAAAGAGAAAAATTCACTTAGTTCACCATCCACACGCACTGCAGCCTTCGCACCATCGTACATACTCTTCACAGCATTCAACAACTTCCCATCTATTCCATATATTCTTAACACTTTCCACAATCCTAGTCTATCCACCCTGTCATATGCTTTCTCCAAATCCATGAAAGCTGCATACAACTTCTTTCCCTTCTCTAGAAACTTTTCCACTAAAGATCTGAGAATGAATATCTGATCTACACAACCTCTTCCCTTCCTAAAGCCTCCCTGTTCTTCTCCAACTAATTTCTCTGTTCTTTCTCTAACTCTGTCAATAAGTATCCTACCATACACTTTTCCTATTATACTAAGAAGACAAATGCCCCTATGATTACCACACACTTCTTTTTCCCCTTTTCCTTTGTACAAGGGAATAATTATACCTGACTTCCAATCCTCCGGGACTCTACCTTCCTCCCAGGCCAATCTGCACATCTTCCACATCCATTCTACTACTATCTCTCCCCCATGCTTCAGCATTTCACCACACACTCCATCAATTCCTGGGGCTTTCCCTGATTTAACTTTCTTCATTGCTTCCACAACTTCTATCCTACTGATTTCTTCCTGTCTTCTCACCTCCCTCCTTCTTCCAGCCATTCCCCAGCCACTTATACTCGCATTACTTCCATCCTCCACGTTCAACAATTCCTTAAAGTGTTCTCTCCATCTGCTCACTTTTTCTCCCTTCTCCACTAGTAATCTACCATTTTTATCTTTCACTCCCCTGCTAACTTCACTTCCACCCTGTCTTACTCTTTTCACCTCTTTCCAGAACATTTTCTTACAGTCCCTCCACTTTAAACTCAAATTCCTTCCAAATTCCTCATCCACTCTCTTCTTACTCTCTCTTACTAATCTTTTCACCTCTCTCTTTCTTTCTACATATAACTCTCTCTTCCGCCTCTCAACTTCTTCCACGCCCCTATTTCTCATCCATTCATTGTATGCTTTCTTCTTTTGTGCCACAGCCCGTTTCACCTCTTCAGTCCACCACGCTGTTCCTTGCACCCCCCTCCGTCTTCTCTTCCTTCCACACACCACATCACATGCTGCACATATTTCTTCTGTAAATATTCTACACACACCTTCCACGTCCCCCATCTGCTCCAACTCATATTTGCCCAATCGTTCCTCCACTTCTCTCTTATACTCTGCCTTTTTCTCATCCTCTTGTAACCTTTCCACTCTCCTTGCAACTACTCCCTCCTCTCGTCTTTCCCTTCTTCTATTCCTCCATCTTACTTGAACTTTAACTCTGGCCACCACCAAGTAGTGGTCAGAAAGTCCACTCCCCCAACCTCTATAAACTCTTGCATCCAATATACATCTTCGCATCCTTTCATCCACACACACATAATCAATCATTGCTTTCCTTTCACTCAATTCACCACCCACCCTTCTCATCACTCGCCATGTATACCTGTGGATCATTTTATGCCTGAAGAGGGTATTGGCTATCACCAACATTATTAACTGCCATCAAACTCAGTCGCATACTCAAGTTTACCTTGCAAATAATATGGAGACTGATTTTTACTACTTCCTGTTAGACACAGAAACATTTCATGACCACCTCCTTCAGTCCAATGCCGTTTTAAAAATCTGATTCCTGCTATTTTCAATTATATAAAAAATTTTAAGAGACCTTTTATAGTGCAGAGGTCAATGAAAGCTATTTCTGTAACCTCCTAAGTTCAAAAAGCCTTTCATAAACTGAAAAAAATAAAGTACAGTACAGGAAGCAATAACAAAAAAATAAATGTACATATTATTGGAATGAAGAGCCTTCTGTCAAAACTCTTTCCCATCCTCCAGTTTGCTTAGCCAATAATACACAGATTCACTCTCATCTTAAATGTCAGGACCAACTTGCCTAACCCCATGCTCCTACACTTCTCATGGGGCAACACAGGACTGGATGATGGATGGACGGAAGTACAGTTACTTTATCATTCCCTTCAGATTTAGACAAAAATATTTCAACTATGCACCATCATCAAGACTGCTTTTTCCCACCTAAGGATGAGGTAAAAACACTACAATATCACCTAATAAAATGAGTCCTTGCTTAAAGTCTATAATATGTAATGATAAACTGATGGTTAAAAATGAAACCACTCCAAGTGTGACATCCTTCTGTTTCAAAACTCAGAAGATATACTGATGAGCACAAAAACACTCGTTTCTGACAATTTTTGACCTATAAACCAATCATGAGCAACTTTAAGCCAAAAATCACTATTAATGCCTCATACACTTAACCACTCCAGTCTGATGACATACATATTCTTGCTAGCTCAGATTATTTTAATTAGTTTCGGAAAGACTTCAAACTGCAGGGGTTAGATATAGCCTTCACTGGTTACTTCAGCATTTTTTTTTTTTTTTAATGCAAGGAAGCAGGAACCAAAGGCCAGAAGTCCATAAGTTTGTTCCCCCCAAGAAAAAACAAAATATAACAGACAGCCAAATTCAAGATCTGTTCATTTTGAGATGCCAGGACACACTGCATTTGAAAGACTGGAGGTCACAGGAAGTAGCAAATACCGACAATGGGAGACGGTTTGAGAGTTGACCTGACGCAAGCATAAAGGACTGGATAACTCTTCTACTAGAGTGTTGGGTGGAGAAGGGATAAGCGTTTGTTTGTTGCTAGACGGGTGCTAAATGCCTGCAGTAGTGGTGGAGGGATGCACGCAGACAGTTCAGAGACGCGGTGACCATTGATGTAGCAACAGAAAAGAGATGATGCAACAGTGGGGTGATGAGACAGAGGTTGAAGGGAGCCAGTAACAGGAGGAGAGATGACGAAACAAAAAGACTTTGACTCCACCCTGTTGAGAAGAGCTGTATGTGGGGAGCCTCCCCACACATTAGAGTTATACTCTACACAGGGAAGAATAAAAAACTGTGTATAAAAAAGTCAACAACTGTGCAGGGGTAAAGAAGGCACAGAGTTGGCTTAGCACACCTAACCTCTTGGAAGCAGATTTTACATGAAAGGTAATATGATCTTTCCATGATAAATCCCGAGAGAATGAAACCCCACGTACGTATAAATATGACGCAGGATTAAGTTGGATTTTGTTAAAAATTAGAGGATACTCCTGCTAAGATTTTGATGGGTTGAATGATGTAAGAACTGAGTTTTTGAAGCATTTAAAACACCAGGATTACCTTTACCCAAATCAGAGATATAAGCAAAGTCAGCAATTATGTGTGCCATAGCCTCATCCCTTGTTTGTTGAAGTAACTGCTGAGATGGACGCTGCAGGAACTGAATGAAAGGGTGAAGGGTGGAGTCACCAGAGTGTGAGTGGATAGGGTTGGATGTATAGCTTAGAAGGTTACTGATGAATAAAATGATGAGAGTTGGTGATTGGACACAGCCCTGAGGAACACCACTACTTATAGTTCTACAAGAAGAATGGTGGTTGTCTACAACAGCAGCTACAGAATAACCAGAAAGGAAGCCTGAGATCAAGGCACAGACAGAAGGATAGAAATCATTAGGAGGGCAATTTGGAAATTAAAGATTTATGCCAGTCTCGATCAAAAGCCTTTGAGATGTCAAGTGCAATGGCAAAGCTTTCACCAAAGTCCCGAAAGGGAGATGACCAAGAGTCTGAAAGGTGTGTGAGAAGATCGTCACTGGATAGTCCCTTGTGGAACCCATAGTGACGATCGGAAAGAAGGCTGTGATAAGAAAAGTGCTTTAAAATTGTTTTTATTAACAGATTACAATCTCTTGAAATACAAGATGTTATATAAATTAGTCTGGAAGTACCTATAACTTAAAAAAAAAAAAAAAAAAAAAACTGAAAAGGTTAATAATAAAACAACATAAAGTGAGAACTATCTACTGGCTATCCTTCTTGCCAAATGCCTCAAGCCTGTAAGGAGTGGCCACAAACAAATCATCTCCACATAACCGTGTCCTCCTTCCAACTCACATCCCCCTCTTTCATGTACTGTATCTTTCCACTCCATCCTTCTATCTCATCCTTGGTCTTCCCCTCCACCTCACTCACATACTCTACTAGTCAGTCTCTTATTTGCTCTCTTCTTAATTCCTGACAGTCAATAGCAATAGGTACATAATGCATCACCACCCACCGTATAATGCATGTGTAGTAGGTCCCCACGGCGACTCTTCAACGTACAGTTATCCACTCTTTTCTTCACTCCAATCTGTAGCTTCTTCACCTTCTCCTTCTTCTTCTCCTCCTCCCCTCCACTCGCCACCACACAACATGCCGCCACCACCACCAATAGTATGTTCAGATCCACACGCATCTTGTATAGATGGCGCCTGTAGAAAAAAAATGTGACTGAGGGAGGTGTGGTGGGTTCTAGGTGAGGCATCCTGATGTTGAATGACTAGGTGACAAGGAGGTATTCTGTTTGTGTCCCTCTCCTCTGACATTATGGTATCTGGCTATGGCTGAATGGATAGAAAAAATATGTACAGCATTTCAAAGTGTCACTGTTTTAATCTAAGCAAGTAATGAGGTGGAGGGATGGGATGGAGAAGCAAAGGAATAAGGGAGGATAGCACAGGTCATGGCAAAACGGAGGTAATTTGCTCAGTCATCCTCTCCTGATTAAGGTATCAGGCCCAAGATTGAAAAATTGACACACATATACAGAATGTCCTTGAATTTGACATGCTGACTTTAAGGGGATACTTTAGGACTGATTTTGAATTAAACATGCTATATCAACATGGGTTCAACTGTTGTGAAATTACAATTACTGATATCTTTAAAGAAAAAAATGGTCTCTCTCCCATAAGGTTATCAGTAACTGTAGCTCCACAGAACTGGACCCATGCTGACACAGCCTAATTTTTTATTTTTTTAAATATCCAAATTCAGCCTGAGATCACCTCCTGAAGTTAGTAACTGCGTAAGGTTCTGGGACACCCTGTAACTATATATATACTGTATACACTACAGAGACTGAAGTAATGACAATAAAGTTTCATTCATTCATACTCTCCTTGAAGACTTACCGGTATGAGGGGTTGCACGTCTTACAGGCCCAAAGCACAATTAACAATGAACATCAGAAATAGCCTCCCAGGGATGCGATTTCTAGCATTTTTTGTTTATGGTGCTTTAGGCCCTTAAGATGCGCGACCCCTCATATGGGTGAGTGCTTAGCATCACTGACTGTGTAGCAACTGGCTCATTAGTGCCAGGGTTCAAATCCTGGTGGGGGCAGCTGGGGTCAATGGACTCAGGTGTCCATCCACCCTTTGTGGGTTGGTAGGTAAAACTAGTACCTAGGGTAACACGTAGGGGAAGTCAGTGTGGTGACCTGGATGATGCAGTGGCCTTGTATTCCAGGTTATTGGGTGAATAGCCCACTACAGGCTCACAGGCCTATGTTACAGAGATGAGCACCACGGTTAAGTGCCTCATGGCATATGCTCCCACCTTTACCTTACCGTTTTACTTACAGGCAAATATGGCATATGGAGTTTTGTCTTTTTTTTTTTTCTATGGTTTCATTTCATCAACAATAACAAGCTTTATTTACCATTTCCTGCAGAAACTAATACAGGCAATGTGGGTTTCTCCCTTTGCTGGTTAAAGGTCTTTCACCTTGACCTGGCTCAGAAATTTGTCTTTTGCAGCTTATTTCACAAAGCTCAATGGCAGAAAAAGATAATACAATGGAACTACACCCTTTCCATAGTATTCTTCGTGACTGGCATCATACCCTAGCGTCAATCTATTGTTACATCACTACTGGATGGAGAGATGGCAATTTTAGACCAAGTTATGGTTAAAATTTGTACAGACCTTTTACATTCGGTCTGGTTTGGTTAGATGAGGTTTAATTAATGCTTACACCCTTTCACTGCGATGATGTATCGGTATATTCCACTATATTCTCACAGCCTTCAGACAATTTGATCCAATTCTGGAAGGACCTCTTGTATACCCTCTTTAAAACTGCCATCTCCCCATCATGAATACTGACTTGTAGCCAGTAGAGTAGTCTTATTCTGCCACTGAGATATGTGTGATGGGCTGCCAGAGGACGATGATCTCAGTCAAGTTATAGTGAAAGGACTACAGTGAGGGCAGTTAATGAATGCTCTATCTAACCGCACCGGTTAAAAAAATCTTGTAAACTGAATAAAATAATCAAGTGGCAGCAAGTATAAACTAAGAAAGATGTCACTGGATTCTTGGGTTAACATGAAACCCAGAGATAACTACAGTAAACCAGTTTCAATAAAGTGTTGATCAAACTTCATCCAATCAAATAAAACTGAATGTACTCTTGTCCAGCCTACCTACAATCAAGTCTCAGTGTAAGTCAGGTTAGTATAGGACAAACTGATAGAAAGACGAACTACAAGTTACACCCAGTTTTGCGATAACTATGGTGAAATTCGCTGATACAATAGTTGTGGTGGTCACATACAACAATCTCATGCATATATGGTGCCTTCCACACCAGCTAAGAATCAAATGTCTGAGCCAAGATGGCCACCCAGTGATTACATTCATTGTGCATGTCTCCCTTTCATTCCATTTTGTGAAAGCAAGGCCATTGAAACACCACTGCCATCACCAAATAACAGAGTAAGTGCACAATGAATAGTGCAGTGTGATAATATGTGGAGCAATAACTTTCTGTGTCAAATACCGAAACTTGTGACTTGGAATTCATGTACAACAGGGCTGCTGCCTCTAGTGGAAAGTATGGGAATACTGAGGGCACTGAGGGAAAGCCTAAAAGGGTAAGGCTTTTTGAGACTTTTGGTTAAGTGGCCCTTGGCATCCTCCCTATCCCCACTAAGTACATGTTATATTGACCTCAGTATGCGATAAATCACTGTGTGATGAGCTTTCACTTGATGTAACCCCACTGCATACTGAGGCATAACTGTATACTGTAGTTCTTTCACCTTAACTTGGCCTAAATTTTTTCTTTTTGTAGCTTATTTCATGTGACTACAAGGTAGAAAGAGACAATGGCCTACAGTACAGTACTATGGCTCTACATCCATTCCATGACACAACTTTATCTTTTTTATGACTACTGTAGTATAATTTTCCAGTACAGCATTAATCTATTGTTAACACTCAGCAATGGAGATAGTGAACTGACAATTTATGGCTAAGGCTGAGTAAAAGAAGTACAGTATTGGTGTGGAATTCTACAGTCACCTTCACTGTTAACTTCCACAGCAAATGGTGTAAGGGAAACTTACTGCTAATGATTAAAAGAACTCAGAGAAAAGACATACAGTAAAACTCCATACACTGTACAATATTTATATTTAGGGGGAAAAAAAAAAAAAAAAAAAAAAAAAAAAAAAAAAAAAAAAAAAATAAGCATGATCTTGATATTTCAGAATTACAGCATGCCCAACTAAAGGAGACTGAAATCAGCAGTTCACCATTTAGTCTATGCAATTTCTCTTCTATATTATAGCTGTTGCAAATTCATTTACTACGGTAGTACTTGGTAAATAAGGCGTTGGAGGGGGGAGGGTAGTTTAGCTCATACCTCCATCCATTCTTGCATCTATGTTAAAATCTAGTTAGGTTAGGTTATGCTGTGTTCAGTCGAGCTGGGATGGGTTTGGTTAGGTTACCAAATGTTGTGTTAAACTAGGTCGGGTTGGGTTAGGTCAAGCTAGGTCATTTGGTTATTTCATTTTAACAATGATGCGATAAAAGACAGGGGCAGGAGCTGAAGAATCTCGTTACACATTCGTATTTACTAAGTAGGTAAAAAAGCACTTGCAAAGGATGCTCGTGGAGGAGAAAATGCTCAAAATTTTTTCAGTTCAGTATTAAGCATATTAACTTCGGTGTCCATTTGTTTCTAAACATATACCGTACCTAGCAAAGACATACAGCACTAGTAAAACTTCATATGCTGTATTCATCTGCAAACAGAATAGCATTGGAAAACAGCCACTCAGTCTAAGAATGACTTCTCACCTCAAGAAGCATGGTATGTTTAAAATTTTGTTCTTGCTATACCAAAATGACCTAATTCATTTTCAGAGTGAAAAATGACAGGCTTGAAATTTCAAACCATAGGTTCCAGCTGGTGGGACACTGTAATAACATTTAACCACAAAAACTACAACATACTACAGTAACAAAATCAAAAATAGTATTTTGGAATTACACCTATGCAGCAGAAACTGAAATGGAGGGAGAGGGGGGGAAGGGATTGTCCAGTTCCTACTTCTGTCCATTGTTGCATTAAAGATTATACTGACATTAGGTTTGGCTGGTTCAAGTTTAGGTTAGGTCTGGTCACTGTAACGTACCAGTAATAAAAGATGGAGATCAGAGCTACAGATTCCCCCCCCAACTACATCCTTATTTACTAGATACATAAGAAAGCATTTATAAGGGATATGTATGGAAGAGAAAGTATCTACAATATTATGTACAACAGTGAAGCTGTATTTCCAAATTTCCTATTGGAATGATGCGTTGACAGGATCCTTTATTTTTTATAGACTTGTGTATATAGTGGGCTTTTTAAAAATGTTTTTTAAAAATGTTCATAAATAGGAGGTTCCTTTATTGTACATAATACTGCACATATCCCGTATTTTACAGAATACGAAGTGATTTAATTTCATCGCTGAGTGGTTTGACTAACATGTTTCATATTTTAATGGTTGTCTCCAGTGTGATGAATAGCTATAAAGATTTGCTATATGATCCCACCTACCTTCCCTATCGCATGGGCATGTGACAATTGTGCCATGATTAACGAATGCTCTTACTGCACAATACTGTTTTTGTGCAAGGTTTATGCAATTCACATTTTAGTTTGCAGACTGTTAGGTCGGTTATAATCACTAGGGGTCTGAAGGGCAAAGCCCCACAGTTGGGTGGCACTTATCTAGACAAGTATCCAGCAAAATGTAAGGTAATTAAATTGTGCACATTTGAGAGTGTCTGGTGCACTGGTGCATTCAGTCAGTGGGATTGACAGTAGGCTAAAGCAGCTGTTGTTCAGGCAGCTTTATTTAACATCACAAAATAGGTATACTTTGCTTGTTCTCCTTAGTTCTATTGTCAAAAATTAAATGTTAATTACCTGCAATGTAGTATCTAGTAATGAAATTACTTTGGTTAAGAACATTGGTTTTAAGAAAACAGCTCAAATCCCTTCGTCACTGTTGTACATATGTACCTTTACAATTGCTTAAGTTCACTAATAAGCATATTAATTTCGGCGTCCATTAGGTTGGTGTAATACTGAAAATTTACCCCCAAATGTCATAGGCCTGCTCCAATATCGTTCAAGCAACACTTCTTATTGCTCTTCTTTCCTTTACAGGTGGCTTTACATTAAGTGACAAGCCAAATGGTTTCCTGTAAGCCAAGAAACCATTTACAACCCTGCGTGGTAACCATATAACCAAACCATACATGCTCCCTACGTGTCAACAAGTGGGTTAGTGGAGGGTTAATGCCACTCCTTGTAAAACAACTAATTCAAAGACAAATGGCCACCCCTTACCGGATTATGACGCCTGACAATAGATAGATAGATAGAACTACACTGAGGTTGCCTATGGTTGGAAAAGGTTAAAACAAACTTAGTGTACAGACCAAAGGTACGGTATACATTTTCCTTAACAATTATCAGTAAAGTAAGATAACTTTCCCGGTATGTTAAATGTCAGTTTGACAGTGGGTTAATACTGATATTACTGCCCTCATCAACAGAGGTACAGGCAAAACATTCACTTGCACTACCAAATACAAGCAAAACGAATATGGTAAATGGATCTGGACATTATGGGTCACCTGTAATTACCTGTAACAATATACGCCAACCAGCCAACCAAGCACACACCCGTCACACCACCTTAACACATGTCAACAAATATGGCAACACTTGATTGGTCCGCGGTACCCGTTGTCCGAACCTCTGAACTTGGGTTTGACTCTTAACTCGTACTCTGTTTGTTCTACTCTGACTTGGCCCAAATTTTCGGCCGTTTGTAACTTACTTCACATATCTGTGGTAGAAAATGACAACAGTACGAGTCTACACCCTATAGCACCCTCTCGTGACTATCATTGTATTTTTATCGCTTAATCTTCTCGGCATTCAAGATAGAGATATGACAATTTTGGGCCAAGTTAAAGAATGGAATAATAAAGATCTAGACCAGGCCAGAAAATGGCTGTCTGGAGCTAAGGTAGAAAGAAGTTGAGTCGATGTTGACAGTCGGCACTGATAGATGCGACGTTTGTACAAAGTCGATGTGGATGGAGTCAGCGCGCTGTCTGGCGCTGATAGCGTCGATAAAGTCGACGTTGACAGAGTTGGCGTTGATAGATCGCTGTTGGGAGAATCGGGGTCCATAGTGTCTGCGTTGGCAGAGTCGACGTCGAAAGAGTTGGCGTTGATAGACTCATTGTTGGTAGATGTTATGCTAGGTGTTTTTAGGGCGACGTCTCGTCCCTGAAACAACAGCGATAGAGCCGGGGTCTTCTTTCGAGACCGGAGCTAGAATACACGAGAAGAGCAGGACATAAAAACTCTGGGCAATAACCTTTCACGTGTATGAAACCTTCGCTCAGCATGGATGGGAGTTGTACACGATGCACTGTTTATTATCAGCTGTGCTGGACAGTGGTTTCTGGGTATCACGCAGGATACTAGCCAGTCAGAAGGACGCTGGACGGACACTGCACAATAAAGGATATTAGATTTCACACAGTTTGTTACTTGGGCAGATATCAGACTGATTATAAATGTCTTACCATATATCACACAGTGGTAAAAGCACTGGTACAACACAGTACACACGCAGACACATAAGCATACTACATAGTCACTAGGACACTAGTTCGACACTATACAAGTATATATATCACGAGCACTATAGTCACGACAGGTCTGGACAGTCAGTATTACACTGGGCAGGCCGGAGGACTCTGGCTAAGCTGCAGGAGCCGGGTGGTCTCAGGTGGTGTCCCTTCCCTCAAGGGCCACGTGATGACCCTCAAAGGTGGCTTCGTCTGCTGGGAGCTGCGGTTGGCCGTGGTGGGAGGTCCTCTACTTGTGGGCCCTGGCGGGGTAGTCAGATCCTCGGGGCTCGAGCCAAACAGCGCGATAAGGCGCGCTTGTCTGCGCCTACCCTGGGGAGGAGGTTAATGCCGTCGTCTAGGGCTGGAGAGGTTGCGCCCCGGGGTTGTAGAGGCGCCGCAGGGAGTCTGGCGCCTGTGGTCTCCCTTCCGTCGGGCCGCCTTCAGGGTCGGACTGTGGCGTTGCCTCCGGCAGGAGTCCATCAGTTGGTTGTCTCCCACAGGCGCCGGCTGGATGTCACACACTCCCGGGGACAGCCCAGGACCTCGCTGCATTTCTTTCAGGCAGGAAGGTTCCTCCTGAGGGCTGCCTTGGTAGAGAGTGGCTGAGGAACATCCCGCTCGGCTACAGGAGGGGTTAGCAGAGCAAGGGTCGTCCTTCGCTGGGGAAGTCTCAGGGGTTGAGAGGCTTTGGTGGTGATGCCTCTCCCTGGCGCCTCTGGAGGTCGTTGCCGAGGTCCCGTAGGCAACAGGAGGAGGGCAGCTAGAGGCTGTCCCTTCCCTGTCAGAGTAGCTGGAGGCCATCACCGAGGCCCGACTTCCTAGCAGGACTGTGGGCAAGGTGCGGGCAGAGGCCGCCACCTGACCACGGGTGCAGCTGGAGGCCGTCACCTGTGTCCTGCAAGGGGAGTGACATGCAGTCGAGGTGCAGGCGGGGACCGTCACCTGCTTGCTGGTGCGGCTAGAGGCCGTCACTGGTGTCTTACTCCTGCAGGCAGCTGCAGAAGGAGAGGGGGTGTACCTTGCTCTCCCCGAGCGCAGCTGGAGGCCGTCACTAGTTTCTGCAGGAGAGGGGGGGGGGTCAAGCAGCACCTGAGCAACTGGAGGCCGTCTCTAGAGTTGTGGGGCTGGAGGCCATCACATTTTTGGTGTGTGGCTGGAGGCCGTCACGTTTGGTATGCGGCTGGAGACCGTCATGTTTGGTGTGCGGCTGGAGACCGTCATGTTTGGTGTGCGGCTGGAAGCCGTCACTAATTTGGAGCGGGGATGAGGTTGGGATTCTCCCTGTGACTGGGGCGCCAGTGGGTGGGGTGCGCCCTAGGCAGACTGGGTGCTGGGATGGGGCTGGTGGGGGGCATAGGCGGACGTAGCTTGACTGGGGGAGCCGGAATATTCGTGGGAAACTTTTTTACCACCTTGATTTGCTGGGGTGAATGGCGGGAGGTCAGGAGGCGGCGTATCAGTTGGATATTTTTATCCATGTCTCCGGTAGGGTCATGGACTGTAAAGTGCTCCTTGAACATGCTGGGGAGCACTCTCAGGAGAGTATTAAGGGTGTGTTGCTCCCGGGTTTCATCATCTGCCTCCGGGTAGGCAGCGCTGACCGGGCGACTAGCCTGGATTAGAGTATCATCCAAATTGCCATCAAAAATTAGGCTATCCAATTGGGATAGCACCACAACTTTACCTAGTGATGGAGTGATGGCTTGAATCACGAGTTTCGTGAAATTCTGCCAGGTGAGCCCCGGAACGATCTTGGGTGCTATATTAGCTGCTGCTTTGCCCAGTAGCTGGAGTGTGACTACAATTTTTTGCTTGTTATCCTTGAACCTGGTTTCTTGCAAAGGTTTAATAATTGCCAGGTATGTGTGAACATCATACTGTTCAGGGTCGAATTTAGGTAATTGCACATGCGGCTTGGTTGTCATTTTTCCGGTATTTCCTGATTACCTCTCTCGTATGCCCGGGTCTAGAACCACCGCTGTCCACCAGTGTAATGCTAGGTGTTTTAGGGTCGGCTTCCCATCCCTCTAACGCCTAGTGTGTAGCTGGGTTCTCTTTCTAGACCGGAGCTTAGACAAATAGGAGAGAGGCAGGACACAAAAACTCAAGGCGACAACCTTACATGTGTATTACTAAATTCTACGGCGGAACGGGTAGATGTCACGAATACAGATATACTGGACAATTATAATTCTTAGGCCTAGATATGGGTCGTTAGTATCGGGCAGGATACTACTCAGGTCAAGGTCGGGTAAGGTGAATATCACTTAGGGCAGAGGGGTTATGCACTATTATTGCAGGAAGTCCAAGCTTTATATATTGGTGGAACTGGTGGTACTATCTCACTGTGGGTAATTATTACTTTAACACTGGGGCCTGCATATGATCTTAGTGTGGTGCAGCGTTATTATTTGGTAGCGTATTCACTGTGATAGACCCATATTTCACTGCCTTGCCTTGTTCACTGTTACCTTACTTATTCCACCACTCTTTTATATTGTCACTGATGCTTTTCTCACTGACTTCCTTTATATTGTTAATTCACTGTTCTGCCTTTACTTCACAATGTCACGGACACAGTGCTTTCACTGTCACTCCTTCCGGGTCTGGGTGTCATGGCGGTCAGGTACAAGGGCGGCGGAGGTGACTCTGCCTCACTACTGTCGGGGCTGGTTCCGCCGGGGGCCTCTGTGTTTAGGGGCCACGGGAGCACGTGTAGGGGTGTCCTCTCTCGCCCGGGGCTGCTGGTGGTGAAGGGTCCAGCGCTTTTGGAACTTGGGGCGGGAGTCTAGCCCTCGGGGCTGGAGCTGAATAGCTGCCTGAACTTCTCGCTCAGGCGCCTGACGGAGGACGAAGATCTCTGGAGTCTGAGTGTAGAGAGGTCCCACCCGGGGGTCCTGGGGACGGTCTGGAGGTCCCAAGGGCTGCGGTCCCCGGTGCTCGGAGACGCCGTCAGGAGGGGGCTGCGGCGTCGGCCTATGTCGGGGTCTGTCAGGCGAGTCCTCTCAGGATCCGGCTGCAGGAAGAAGAGCCCGGTGGTAGTCATGGGGCCTCTCCAGTACTCCTCCAGGCTAGGGGCTCCCTCTGGGTCGTAGGTTGGTGAACAGGAGTCAGCACCTGATGGAAGAGCAGCTACCGGCTGTCTCCTGCCGTAGGGCCCGGTTACTGGCTGTGGCCTTCTGGGGGCGCGGCTATTGGCCGTGGCCTGGGGGAGGGAGCGGCTACAGGCTGACTCAGGGGCACCTTCAGAGTGGCTACAGGCCATCTCCTGATGAAGGCGGGAGCGGCTACCGGCCATCTCCTGGTTCCCTCTGGAGCGGCTGCAGGCTGTTTCCTCTAGGAGGGTCGAGCGGCTACAGGTCGTCTCTCGAGAAGCACCTTCAGAGCAGCTACCAGCTGTCTCCTGACGAAGGGAGGAGCGGCTACAGGCCATCTCCCGTTTGCCGCCGCAGCGGCTGCAGACCGTCTCCTGTAGGAGGGTCAAGCAGCTACAGGCTGTCTCGTTAGGGGCTCCTTAAGAGCGGCTTCTGGCCGTCTCCTGATGAAGGCAGGAGCGGCTACAGGCCGTCTCCTGTTTGCCTCCAGAGCGGCTGCAGGCCGTCTCCTGTAGGAGGGTTGAGCAGCTACTGGCCGCCTCTGGGGTGCTGACTGGAGCTGGAGTAACAGCTTCACCCCATGGTTGTTGGTGGTCGGCTCGCCCAGAAGGTAGTCTCATATTCCTGCTATGGTGACAGCGGGCGAGCTCCGGGTCATAGGGGTGCGCGGCCCGGGTGGAATTATGTCCTTGTCGCCCGGAGTCCAAGCACGCTGTATATGCTCCTCGGTGGGCTCCTTCTGGGGGCGTTAGGTTGCCCTCCGTGACATTATTCTGCATTTTTGTTATCATTACAGTATTTTATTCTATTTTATGCTTAATTTTCAATTTTTACTCGTGGGAAGGTGTTTAGGATAGAGGGTCAAGACGTATAGTAATGCAATATCCAGCTCGACGCTAAATATTGAGCCAATTAGGGATACTGTGCAATATGCAGCATTTCATGTTATTCGGCATAGGGCTTGGATGAATTATGCTGGATAATTGAGAGTTTACTGTATTGTTAGGGCTGCCTCCGAGTCTTTGTGAAGCATGTTCAGTGCAGTGCTCCATTATGTGTGTTGTTGCATGGGGCATTCCTGCAAGGGTGGACATTATAGTCTGTGATCCACCCACCCCAAATCAAAGTTGGTAACTGAGGAGGGCTGGGGGTGTCCTGACCGATGCCTAGCTGAACTCAATTATCTCTAGTTAAGGATGTCTCAGATATGTGAATGTTGGGAGGGAAGTAAAATACTCCACTGCAGCAGGAATTTCTACTTCCAACAGATTATTTTATTAAGCTCTGTTGAGACCTTTCATATCAAAACGATGATAACACATTGTGCTATAAAGAAAACAATCTGAACAGACAGAGCACATTTTATTGTTTCAATACAATAATGTATTAATTACTATGAAACAGACATAAATAGCAGCAATGTGTGTACTGTTATCATATGTCTTGCTTACAATATAAAAAAGTTCAAAAGTATAAAAGTTTCTCTCAATCACATACTATGACCTGAAACAAAAGTAAGAGAGCATTTTATTTTTCTCTACAGAATAAAATTAAACATAACCACGGGGCTGGAGGTATCTGGTAAGTAGAGTAGAGTGTTGCCAGACTCGGATCAAGTTCATTTCCTGAATCGGTCTGTTAAGGCGACTAAATGCATGCTTAAAGGTGACAGCTCGGAAAAGTTACGAAGTGCACATAAGAGCGGACAGTATCTTGGATCTGAACATGATTTAAAAAGAAAAAAAAAATCCACACAAACTCTTCTTTTCCTAAACTGCTTCTACAATTACAAGATTTTTTTTTTACAAACTCCCTAAATATTTAAAGACTTGGACATTAGTTCACATGCAATCACCTCATATATGAACACCTTTCAGCAGGGAATTTATCAACAACACCTTTCAGCAGGTAAACTAATGCCAGGATGCTTTGGTTCGACCCCCATGACAAAACATTTCTGGATCCGCCCCTATACGTGAAACAGCAGTGATATGACTGATGTCACTACCTTAGCTTAACCCTTAAACTTTGGGTATTGGTCATTTCTTCTCTTTGTAGTAGTAGTAGTATTAGTAGTAGTAGTAGTAGTAGTAGTAGTAGTAGTAGTAGTAGTAGTAGTAGTAGTAGTAGTAGCAGCAGCAGTAGTAACGAGGTTCAACTGAAATGCGAACCCAGTGAATTGCAGGCTGATGCTGCCCTTCTCCTGCAATCCACCATCCACCTTCTCAGGTACAGGGAGGGAGTTGAGAGATGTTTGTAAAACTGAGCAGCACATACATACCCAGCTATACTGGTGCCAGCACACAAAGGCACCCCTCTTCAGCATCCCTTCCCTTCATATTCCTGCTAAGCACATGACAGCCTTGCAACAGTCAGGGATGTGTTCCAAGAAAATTACACCTTTTTCTATGAACAATTACTGTAAATTTGGGGATACCAGCTAATCAGCATTACAGGTAGCAATGGAGGATTGGTAGACATTTTTTATATTTTACTATGTATATAACAGGAGAGAAAAAAGAGAAAAAACATGAACTACAACATGTAAAACAAGTATCTACTATAACTGGTATTCAGCAACCATAGTTTATTTCTATAATTTCCAGTCAGAAATCTGCAACACTTGCTTAGATTATGGCTGTAAGTACTTTCAAAACAACTTCAGTCACATAAGAGAAAGTACAGAGGTAATTAACACTGAATCACCACTAACAGATCTACTGTACCATGGTTAGGATTTCAAGTTTTTGATAGGGAAGTCAGACCTGAAGAGTTACCAGCCAAAGTTTAAGGGTTAAGATGAGAGACAATGGATGAGAGGATGAGATGTAACAAAGACAACAAACAGTTACCTCCTTGACTCACACTGAATGACTTTTTGTAAACAATACAGACTCATGGATGAAGAAACTCAACAGAATACAATATTTGTGTAACATCTTGAGAGTGAAGACATGAACGATCCTCAGGTCCACGCACAAAGACCCAAGTGTCTGTTAAGTGTGACCATTCAATTGGCCAAGTAAACATGTCTGAAGCATCTGACTAGTTATCAGTGTGGAATCACTGTCAGTTCACTAGTGACCTACAAGAGAGAGAGAGCAAGAGAGCCAAAGGCTTATGGCCCTTTTGTCGGACCTTTATTTATTTACAATGACCTTAGTTTGCTGACAAAAGTAAGTGACCCTCACAGATGGGTCCTTTTGCTCACTCACAAAACATTGCAAGTTGAATCACCCGCAGGTAACAACTCTTGTAAAGTGGCTCGACACTGTGTGGTTTGATCTCATGATAAAAGCATGTACTGTACTCTGTGTGTGTGTGTGTGTGTGTGTGTCTATATATGTATCTAAGTGTATTTAAATGTGTGTGTGTGTGTGTGTGTGTGTGTGTGTGTGTGTAAGAGTTCTCCTGTGTATATTTATGTATGTGTGGCTTAAACAAGCAGCCTGGCTGGCAGTGTTATTGCACTCCAGGTACACAAATTCTCATAACACAAAACCTCAAATACAGAAACACCTACACTCATTACCACCATCCCAGTAATCATCAATAATGGCCCAATAAACCCCTACCACTGAATGACGTACTTTAATATTCAATTTGCCATCACCAGATTATTTTATTTAGTTTAGGAGAGACTTTTTGATCAAGTAGGTTAGGTACAGGTTTCTCTGATCTCTTTTACTATACTCCCTTTAGTCTAATTTGGCTGCAACTTATTTCACATAACTAGATGGCAGATCATGACACTACAGCTTTACATCCTTTCCACAGCACTTCTTGCCCAACACCATACTCTAATGTTAATCTCTTGTTGCTGTCCAGCATTTAAGATGGGAGAGATCGTGATTTTAGGCCAAGTTAGAGCAAAGAGAGTATACAAAAGGTCTCCTCTAAGATGGATAAAAGCATTTAAAGGCAGTAAGAATAAACCAACAAAACAGCTGTTAGACCTGAAGGGTCAGGTGATGGCTACAACGGAGTATAACCTCAACTTTTAACCTGCTGAGCCTGGGGATGCCTTTCATTTTATTCTTATCATTTCTGGATGAATTTATTCAGCTTTGAAAGGTATTTGGAACTGCATGGGATTGATATAGCCTACCTTTAATGAACCCCTTCAATACAAGAGACCTTGCACAAGATGAAAAAATTGCCTGGAAAAAGAAAAAATAACCCTAAAAGAACATTACCTGGATTTAAGGAGTTAAGTCCAACTTCCCATACTTGAAGATTATATACTTAAAGCCTTGTTATATAGCAAATAGATTTACAAAGGTGCAAATGCCTAATTGTTCCTTAGGTTTAATAGTTATGAATGGCACACCAGGGTCTCTATTCTTGTCGATTAAGGAGGACCCCCAATGCCTCTTCCTTGCATCTTCATTCTGTATATGGTCCATTAATACAGTATTTTTCTGTATGTTACTTTTGTCTAATATGTTACCTACAATTTACACAAAAGGCAAACAAGAGAATAATAATGAGTAATAAGCAAACTAAATCACTACTGAACAGTGGTAGAAGTAACTCCTGAACTCATAAATATAGCCCCAGATGTAAAAACAAATAAACTTTAATGCACCTTCATTTCATAAGACAGATTTACCTATTTCAACATGAACTTTCTTCAATATACACCGGTTACATTGTCATCAAAACCAAATTTCCCAAGTTCTGTGGTTACACAAAAAAAAATAAAGTAGCCTGGTTTCATTTTATTTTTATACTCTTTAGGGAAAAATATTAATGCCTAATGTAAAAATTTAACTTACCACTTCATTACCACATGGCAGTACCGTACTGTACAGTACATAAAATACTCATTTCCTTTTTAAGCACAAACATCATTTTGTCATCCAGCATTTGAAAACAGATGAGCTAGTGAGTGTGACCTCTTCATTTCCTGATACAGGACTTGTGAGAAATGAAAATGAATTTATTCCTTGACTTGAACCTTCCTTTTATGCATAAACATAATTCTGTAACACAGTATTTCAAAACCAATGATCCACTGAGCATAACCTTTCTGTTTCCATGTGCAGGTAAGTTCGAGAAAAGACTATGTACTGTACTGTATTTATTTCTTGATCTGAACCTGTCTAACGTGGCTGAGACACACCACAGTGCAAAACCAGATTACTCTACAAAACCCAAGTATAAAACCTTAATCTACATTAAAACAGTGGCTGCTTGTGAAGACTGTGAGGGCAGCATGTATACAAAACCAGACAAGAATTGAATGAACCCACAGAGCCTGTATTCTCATCAAGTCAGGAGACTCTGTAGCACCTCTTCCTTAACAGGTTATTTCTGAACATACAAGAAGCAACAGGATGGATGGTATAAGCACTGTAACAGAGAAATTTATGAGTTTTTTAGAAAAGAAATAATGAGAGGAGTGAGGTGTAGAATTACCGAATGGATAAAAGGAAACACTGAGATGGTACAAATATATTCAAATAATGCACATACACAGGATGCCAAAGAAAAATTTTGAAAGTGAGATTGTGGGTAGTGCTAGAAGAGGCATACCATTTGCGATACAGAAGAGAAAGAAGCAGTATGCTGGAGAGAAGAGAGGAAGAGGAGTGTATGAGAAAGAGAGGTATGTGAGAACAAAGCAGCCTCGAGGCAGTTCTGTAATGGCCATTCTCTGTTGGGGTTCTCAAAAGGAAGCAAGGCACTGGAAATAATGATGAAACCACTATGGAAACAGGGCTATGAAATCTCTTGAGCCAATGAAATACAAACCCATACATCACAATTCTGCTCCTGTTGCAGTCCAGTCCTTCCATTACCAAACTCCAGTTGTACAAACTCCCCCAGTTCCACATTTACAGGTAGCCTTCTAGCTTCGAGCAACGTGGCAGTGCTGTGTTTGTTTGATCTGAGTGGATGTATATTATGCCATCTAGGTAGCCAAGATTTCACTGAACATGGTTTCTTGACTAAGAAATTACTCAAAACTTGATGTTTGTCTGTAAGTGTGAAACTATAGTGGACTGCACACCTGGCAATACAAGTCTTGTTGCCTCTCCTGCTTCTCTGGACTTCACATCAGCCTCATAAATCCTAATCAATCAACAGTGATGGATATTTTTGGCCACTGATCACTGTCATTATTGCTGTTTGCTTAAGATTCACCAGGCTAGGTTTCAAAGTTCAAGGAGAGAAAAGCAGAAGAGTAACATGACTCTTGTTGCCAACAGTGTACTTAATAAGAGCAGATCCTTACAAAGACGTGCTGCTCTGTTCATTACCCTTTCACTGTACTCAACTCCTAATATCAGAACTTTATCCACCTGACGCTACATGATATGAAGAACTAAACTCAAACTACAGGCTCTTTCATTTCCACAGATGCACTTAAGTAATGTACTGTATTCAGTTTTACACAAGGAAGTTCTGTCAGGCTGAGAGAGATCCCTGCAATCAAAGACTTTAAAAAACAACCTTAATAAATCCTTTCATTAACATGGCTGCACTTACGTATTTCGTTCAGGCTAAAAGCAGACAACTCTATTCAGCTGAGATATTCGTGCAATAAAAGAATGTGAAAATTATTTTGACCTGTCATTTTACTACGATGGATGCACGAGTAATTTGTTAGGAATGACACACACCTGTCTTCAGCATCTACAAATATTTGCATCTGAAGGTTTAACGAATATAAACATACACTCAGCTGGATATGACATGTTCAGCCAAGTTAGCCACCAATACACAATGAGCTCTGCACTACGATGATGCAATATACATATTTTCTTACTACCTTCAGATGATTCTATTCATACTGAGAGCCTTTACAGACTGGAGGGGTTACATGTACCTTTCATTAACTCTTTCACAACCAGATGTCTCCCCTAAACTGAAAGAAATATGATTGCAAATAAGAAGAACAAAATGGAAACCTACATCGCTGGACTGAAGATGTTAAGTTCCATTCTCTTGACACTACTATGGCTGACACAGTAAAACCCTCACTTATATCCAACCACTGACAACTGCTCTGGTGAAGTCCAATGTCATGAGAATAAATTATGATAAATATCATAATTTTCTTTCAGGAGTCTCTGAGAGGTCATTACCATACATGGGTTGCAATAATCACAGTCATCATCTTAAACCAATTTCCCACTATTGGTTTAACAGCTGAACAGGATCTAGATGCTGGAAATGAAAATCTCTGAATTAGGGGATGCTAATACAAAACATGTTTCTCCACACAGTCTTTTAAATACAAGAGCAGCTCATTCATTACATTCAACAATCATCAGTCAAAGATAACAGCACCACACAAACTTTCAAATGATTAGAATATTACCAGTACATGTTTGTGATGCAATATGCTCATACAGAAGAGCAAAGACTGGGTACTGATTTGTAATGAACTGCAGTACAGTACTGTACTGTGCTGTTATGAAAATTTTTATAAATGGAGATGAGTACATAATGTGTACAGTATAAGGATTTACAGCTTGTGAATACCAGTGATGAAATAAAATACAAAAAAACTTCATAAAAATTACTGAAGTTCTAAATGCGTTTGACATATCACTGAAAAAACGCACAATACTGCCACTCATTACCAGAGTATAATACAGTCAGTCCTACATATACATCAGGGATGAGTTCCAAAATATCAACATTTATAATATAAAATGGTACTGTAAATTGAGGGAACTGGCATGAGTTCTACAGGTAGCTTTATATATATATATATATATATATATATATATATATATATATATATATATATATATATATATATATATATATATATATATATATAACAAGGACATTCTACATATTATAATCCAGAGAACCCCAATCCTTCATCAATGAGCATCCAGATCTGGCCTTCACACAAGCAGCTGTCAGTCAAGGTTATCCACATTATACAAAAAGTACATTCCGGTATTTTCCACAGCAAAATGAAGTAGGTCCTCATCAGGTGCTATCACAAGCAGAGGTTTGCTGATCATCCCCTACATGAATTGTGTCCTGTCTTCAATATTTCTCCATCCCTGAATATAAGAGGGTATGCTGCCTTCTCACACTCTAGCTGTGTGCCTCATGCTTCATATTGCTATCACATAAAAATACTCCATGCAACACCCTCTTCCTTCTCACACTCTTTTGTCATGCACTTAAAACACCATCATATAGAAATATTTCATACAACACTTTCCATCGCCACCACAGCTAGCAGGAATAAGTCAGCAAACTTTTAATCTTGATGGTACTAAAGAAAGAGCATCCCTGTATTTTCTCACAACAAAATGAGGTACAAGTTCCTCATCATGTACTTAACAGCTATTGTTCTCACATTTCAGTAAACTATTTCCACATTTTTACAGACTAACATAAATGTGTAAATTCAGAGCACCAATCTGATAATCAGACCTATTGTATGAATGAGTACAATATGTATGTATATGTGTGTATGTGTGTGTGTGTGTGTGTGTGTGTGTGTATATATATATATATATATATATATATATATATATATATATATATATCTATCTATCTATATATATGGTGTGTGTGTGTATGTGTGTGTGAACATTTACTTTATTGAGTAGAATTATGTGCGTGAGTATTAGTGTTGTCCAGTACTGTTTTACACTTTACACTGGCAAGGACTAAAGCAAAACCTACTTAATGATAAAAACAAAATAAAACATAAATCAGAGAGGTAATTTGAGCACTGAAATGACATGATATTATACACAGGCTGAGATTCACAGACCATGACCGACGACTACAGTGCCAACACGCTACACTCAAATACAAAACTGCTCTTAAAAGGGGCCAGGGTTAATGTGTAGAAAATGGCATAGTACAACCAGATTTTTAAAAATATTATATTCAAGGACAGAAAAAATGTACTTTCTTCTTACCTGTCCTTCACTGGCTGTGCATAAAAAATATGTTAGATATGATTTGGCTAGAATGGAGGGAACACTTTATTTTGTCTCCCCTGTAAAAAAAAAAAAAAAAAAAAAAAAAAAGGACACTATTCTACAGCTGAAAATATACCTGTGAAAGCTAAGTATTAAATATCTTATAAGCCAAGCCAAATTAATAAAATTTCTAAACTGGCCATGAAAAAAAAAAAAAAAAAAAAAAAAAAAAAAAAAAAAGGACTAATAGGCTTGGTTAAAAACTAAGACATGCTTTGCATCTGCAAACTCAGACAATATTTCACAAAGCTAAAAAATTATGAATACTGTAAATTAGAAGCTGAATTTAATTATACTAAAATACATGAGTCTGGCAGTGTTGTCACTAAAACTTTCATCTCCTGTCATGTCTGGGCTGAAGGAGTGTGAGAGAGAGAGCACCTACAAGTTCAGAACAAAGTCTCCACATGATAATAATAATAAAAAAAGAAACTCCTCTCATACACTTTCTGACTAAATGCACGTCACCACCTACCATTGGGAAACTTATGGTTATTATTTACAAGTGGGTGGGTGGGTGGTAAGTCTTTCAAGGGATCTGAGGGACAAGGGACAGTCCACAGTGCATTTATCATACGACTAACTTTCAGCAGCAACGAGGTGTGCTTGACCTAATGGGATCGGATAATGAAGACTGGATAATGACGTATTTTCTGAATTGGGGTAAGCAGGGAACACCACAAGTAGAAATGGACAGCAATACCTTTACTGCCAACTATAGTCTGTCCACCTTAACTTGGGAGAAATTTTCATCCTTTTGCAACTTACTTCCCACTGCTCTACTGTACATCCTTTCCCTAGCACTTCTTTATGACTAGCACTGTGTTCTGGTGTTAATCCTTTGTTAACAGTTCAGCACTGAAGATGGAGAGATGGCAAGTTAAACTGAAGAGAGTATAGGTATAATGGTTTTACTGTTCACCTCTACTCCAGCTGTTCTCCTCCTACCATGATTTATATTCCCCAGGAGCATTCCCATATTGGATTATCTGAATTAGCTTCACCCTTGAACCTTCCTCCGAGGGGAAAATCCTACAAGCTATTCTCCACAAGGAACGTACCTTTTCAGGTTACTTAAAGTATTTTCAACTTACATATTGTACAAGACAGCAACCACTCCATCTGGTTAGCTTCAGACCTCATTCTTGGTACATAATAATCTAACCATTAGATTTATACAACTGGTCAGTTGGCCTTACACTCTAATGACTCAAACGCATCATTTTCTTCAAAGGAACAAACTAAAAGCAAGTACAATAAAAGAAATGTGGTAGCTAATTATTTAAAAAAAAAAAAAAAAGTTATAAACTAAAATTCATATATAAAGAACTGGTGATCAGAAACAGAGATGCAAATACTGTCAAACTGGGGGGAAAAAAAAAAAAAAAAAAAAAAAAAAAAAAAAAAAGCAGAACATAACAAGACTGCAATGTAAACAAATGAGTGACACGTGACTCTGACTTTCACAAAACAATCTAAAATATAATACTACATGAACAAGGTATATGAAAGCATCTGAGGATCACTGAGCTCTGCAAGTTCATACATACACCTCAATCAAATGTTTCTCTGTGGTAAAAAGTAAGAAAATGTACGGAGTGGGAGAGACGGCCCGGTGGGATGAAGGAAAGGAACCACCAGACCCTACAATTCAATAGCCCTCATTCTTGTCAATTGGGAAGGATTGCCCACACCTCTTCCTTAATGACTAACCTCTGCATATGGCACTTAATATTCTCTTGCATGTTCTGTTTTTGTTTTGTCTTTGTTCTTTACAGTACATGATGGTAGAGGTGTCACTCCATATGGGACAAGCTAACCACTACATCACTAGGTATAGTCTGTCATTAAACAACACATTAATAACATACAAAAGAGCAGTAAGGAGTAGTATACGAAACAAATCACTAAGGAAGAGGTGCAAGAAACCCTCCTTGTTGGACCAGAATGCGACCCCAGAATCGGCAGCACATGTAACTTATGAATAACTGCCTCTCTGGCCTCACTCCCATGTGGCATACGATTGCTACTGTATCTCTCAAATGTATAAACAATGACACCTTTGGTAGTTATGACTTAAATGTACAAACTAGTGATATACTTTACACAGGCTGGCAACCCCTCCAATCCAATGACCTCATTCTTATTTCATTCTTGCTACCTCCAAACGATTTTATTTGGTTTAAGGAAAGACTTTCTGAAACGGAGGGATTGGATAAAGTCTTCCCTAACTCCATGCATGAGAGATCTTTCTTAGCATGAATAAATGTCTGGAGGCAACAAGAATAGAGAGCAAAAAATCATCATTGGATTCCTGGGGTTACAAAGGAGGAGCAAAAAGAGAAGTCATGCAGGTTTCACCATCCTTCAACCCTAATGTGAGTGCACCATTTCGAGGTTCAACACTAGCAGCTCCTATAGGGGTTCAGTCTTGCCGTTACCTTGTCCTGAAGAAGTCTCCTTGATGATGAGTTCCACCCTGTGTTGCTCCTTACAATTACAACCGACACGAATGACTGAACACCCCTTGCTCAAAGATACAGACTGAGTGAGGGCAGGTGGCCTAGAGAGGGATGCAATGCTATATGTATAATATATATATATATATATATATATATATGTATAATTTGTTATTTTTTTTTAATATATATCATCCTGACCTCTGTTCCACCGAGGGATGGGGTGGGGTCATTATGGATGAGGTGTATTTTTTTTAACAATCTTTTTTTTTTTTTTCCATGTGCAGTGATAAGAACGTTGAGCTGTACAGATTCCCTACACTCTGGGTTTAAAGCAACCAATGAGATCAGTACCCACTCTACATAAACACTCACTGTCCTTCCATTATATCGCTTACTGTACAATGCAGTCTCGCTAGGCAGGTAAGGAAGACTCGCAATTAAAAATAGTACAGCTGTGATGAAACTTCCCTATGCACCTATGGTCCTAAATGCTGCCTACTTGTGCACAGAAAGCAATCATTTTACTGAAGTTTATGTTCCAAAATTTCACAACTTTCTCCATGTAACTCATACTGTCAATCTGGAGAAACTGGCAGTTTGGCTTTACTAGTACCAATTGAGCATCAATACGCATTCCTTCTGTAATTTACTGACAACTTAACAGATGAAAAGACTGTTGAAAAAGGCCAGTTATAATAAAGACTTGCTGCAGCTACTAAAAAATATTGGTAAAACTCAATTTTTAAATGCAATTTTCACTCAGTGATGCTATGAGTATTCTGAGTTGTAAAAAAAAAAAATAATAATTAAAAAAAAAAAAAATAATAATAATAATAACCATCACCATCTATTCCTATGTTGCCTCATGAGGAGCGTACGAGCCTGTGGCTAGGTAAGTTGGTCCTGACATTTAAGATAGGAGTGAACAGCCTCACTCATCCCCGAGTGGCATTAAGTGAGCAATAAACCCCAACAATCCCTTGGATATAAACCTTCTCTGGCTCAATCCGACTGGAGCGCCTTAATTACCCCCTAAACCACCAGGTGCCATAATGTGGTTATATGGTTACTACCCAGCGTAGTAAATAGTTTCCACATGTACAGGAAACCATTTGGCTTGTCACTCAGTGTAGTGTCACCTGTAGACAGGAGGAGGAGGAGAGAATGAAGGAAAGAAAGAAGGAAGAGAGGAAAGGGCTGTCACGCGAGAACAGCACTACACGAGTGAGTTGATGGTGAGCTTACTAATAATAAATCAATCCCATATTAACCCTCTCGGGAATGATGATGACAAATTGTGTCATATCAGATTTGAGCTGATGAGTAACTGATGACGCAATTTGCATCATTATCAGTTTTGGGCTGGAGAGATACTGATTAGGCAATTTTTGACAGACATATTCACCAAAAATTAAGTTTTTGCATGAGGTACATCAAACCTTGGTGAGTCATAGGGGAGGGTGTCTATTTCAAGGCCAACACTCTCAAATAGTCGGTGTCCTCAGGTTTCGGTGGTGGTGGTGGGGGGTGTGCACATGATTTTTGGTGATTTACTCAAAAACTACTGGTTGTATCGAAAGTCCGAAAAACACCACAACAAATCTCGTAAAATTCTGAATCTAGACGCATAATTTGCTCTTGCACAGTGTGGACAAAATTTTGTGCTAGGAGGTTCAGAAGCTATTTTTACTCTGGAACTAGTTTATTCTCACTGCATTTCGGTACTTTTACTCATCAGTTTTTTGCATTTTTATTAGCTTATCTTATAGTACACTGTACAGTATAAACATCAGCAAAGATGATGGTATACAATACCAATATAACC
This sequence comes from Coenobita brevimanus, assembly GCF_032717465.1. Classification (NCBI taxonomy): domain Eukaryota; kingdom Metazoa; phylum Arthropoda; class Malacostraca; order Decapoda; family Coenobitidae; genus Coenobita; species Coenobita brevimanus. Next base: position 896,549 of record NC_137006.1, on the reverse strand, counting down.
AATTTCTGGGGCAAATAAAATCCATGGGAATGTTTTCCTTTGTGGACGGTCAGAGGTTTGCCTTCACTCAATTCTCTCTGATCATGTCATAGACACTTACAGAAACTTATGGTTCCTGAGAGGGTTAACCCTTTGAGGTGTAGGTTGCTGATGTCCAGTACTGTTAAGGGTAGATCATCAGCCTGCCTCCCTTAATGGCAATACCTGGCTGAAAAATACCGCTGTACTCTTATTACTCTAACTTGGTTCACATTTTGTCCCTTGACAGCTTATTTCATGTAGCTCATTGGCAGAAAAAGACATTACTACGGATCTATGTCCTTCCCATGCCGTACTTCGTGACAAACATCACGTTCCTGAGTTACTGTATTTTTACAACTCAGCATTCATAATAAAGATGACAATTTTAGACCAAGTTAGTGTCAAGAGAGGACACCAAACCCTTGGGGATCAAATCTGTATATCAACATTACTCTATCTGGGTCATTTTAACCACTAAACCACCAGGAACTTATAAAAACAGAATTCCAATGATGATGCACAAGTAGGCAGCATATAAAGCTAAGGATGCAAGAGGAATTCCAGCCACAACTTAACGTAAATGAAGCACACTGGTAACCCTGGTGTCCCATCCAAGTGCCATGCCGCAGGGTGGGTGCAGGGTTGGGTGGATAAGATGAACACCACTGATAGCACTGTGTGAGTCTTAATGTCTAACTTCTTCCTGTGAGATTACTTAATGACAACAACCTCCAGAGCCGTACTGCAAATGGAAAACAATAAGCAATAACTATTTGGTGTAACATAAAGTGCTGTTCCACTGCATCTTGCACACATACGTTTCATGCCATTTAAGATTTTGAAATGCATTGCAATGATCCACTGAGGCCAATTTTTCACATACCCTACTGATAACATGTTCTACGTATCCATATCAGATGACTTGTTTCCACATGTTCCGTGTATCCACATCAAGTGACTTACTTCCACATCCTCACACATAAATATCCTTAAGTGACACTTTCACAGTCCTGTATCAGAAATAATCACATTGGCAGACACACAATTTTTAACTATCAACACAAGAATAACTCCAAAGTTTCTCAAGAGATACGCACTGGGAGCTAAGTTTCACACACCGAACAAGACCCCTTGGGCTAGTTCTGCGTCCATTCCACAGTTCTCAGCCCCGCCAAGCTAAATCAAGAGTTTGTGTCCTTCCACTTCGTCGATAACTGCACCCTTTGTGGGAAAAACGAGTAAAAGCTCCTCAAAGATTTTAAACAGGATACACTCTAGGTGGACAACACTAGAAAGGAGGCAGAGTTGATTATGATACCTAGGGTCGATTGACAGTCGGAAGTTTGTTATTGTTGTTGTCGGTGAAGTGGGTTTCCGAGGGTACTCACTGGGGTGCAATTCCAATCTCTTGCTTGCTTTTATTTAACCCCTTCAGCCTGAGGATACCTTTTGTAACTAGTTCTTGCTACCTTCAAAATGGTTTTGCAAAGCTTTGGAGACACCACCTGTGGCAACATGGTTAGAAAATCTGAATAATTATATGTCTGAACCAGTCTCCATTAACTCCTTCGCAACCTGATGTGTCTGTCTCTCCCTAGTGCTGGAGAAGGACACCTGTATATGGTGGCAATGATATAACTGGACAGCTCCACTGCCCAGTTATACAAACACCCCTCAGTTCCTTCGCTATCCCCCCAAAAGAAGGAAGGTGGACTGCAGGAGGAAGTGACCTTTAGCTTACAGTCCACTGGGTCCACATTTTAAATGAACCAGGGAGTACAGCTACCACTGTGTCTCTCCTTAAGTTTAATAAAATCATCTGAAGGTAGCATGAATAAATTATTCATCACCAAATTCAGAAGTTATTATACTTGGCTTTAAAAAAAATAAAAAAATAAAAATAAATAAATAAAAGCTTAATCTTTACCGTAAAAACATCTACCCTCTTTACACTTCACTTCAATCAATGTATCATAAAAATTTCACTAATATTATGAGATTACAGTACTTTACGCTACTTATTTTACATTATAAAATCTTTAAACTCCCCCTCGTGCAAGTCATTATACAACCCAGGTTCAGAACACATGACTGAATGCAAGAAACTCATCATCCAATTGTTATATACAGTATAAACAGGATTTTATTTATTATAAACTTTTTTTAATATGAATTCACAAGTTATCAATATCCTAAGTCAAATAACATAAATGCAACTTTAACTTCAATAACTATAAGCACCACTGACCACTTAAGTTGACTCATTGGATGGTGATGAGAATATTACGCTCAGTCTACATGAAACCAGACCGACTGTGAACTCTGACAAGAAGAGGGTCACAGCCGGCTCACTAGACATGGTAAACTTCACCACAATTCAAGTTCTCAATCCACCACACTTGCCAAGGTCTGTGATTTAATTCTCACAACACTGATGTTCATTCATGCCCAAATGTTCCCTCCAAACTGAAGAAGATAAGGAAGAAGGCTTAGATTTATTGCCTATTGACTGAACAAGGGTCACAATTTTTGCTAAGTCCTAATCTTCCCCTTGAATATAACCTGTAATAGTCAATGTTAAATTAAATCCCCAACTGTACTCTAAGGATATCAGGAAGAAGGCTGAGCATTATTAACTCTCAAATGAACAAAGGCCACTGAAGCATGCAATCAAATTATTTCTAAGTTCCAATTTTTCCCTAGAAATGGACCTGCAAGTCAATGTTACATCAAGGTCCCCAACTCTACTGCTGGGTGAAGAGAACAGGAGGAAAAAAGCTTTACTGATGAATCTGACTGGTCCTTGAATTGAACCTGGATTCTTCTGTTGGAAGCTGGGCATCTATACTGCTTTTACCTTAACCTGGCCCAGCTTTGTCTTTTTGCTGATTATTTCACACAGCCCAGTGGCATAATATGCTCATACTATGGCTCTACATTCTTTCCATTGCACATCTTTGCAACTAGCATCATATTCTATCATTAATCTTTTGTTATAACTCAATATTCAAGGAGGGATGGCAATTTTAGGCCACCTTAGAGGGAAAAAAAAAAGAAAAAAAAAAGGGGGGGGGGGATAACCAATAACACCATCAGCTCCCCTCTCAAATCTTTCATCATACAAAAGTTCTGCACACCTCCTGGCAAATTGGGTGGACTAAGAACTGATTAAGGACAAGTCTGCCAGATGCTTCTATAAAAGGGGATTATATTCTGTATATCAGAGCACCAGAAAACTTTGGGAATGTTGACCAGCTAACTCTAAAAACCAAAACTTATTTCTCATACATATTCTTCTGACAGTTACAACATACATACACAGTCTTCACACACATGCATGCATCCACACACACACACTTACAACATACATACACAGTCTTTACATGCACATAATTTTAGTGTACATATGACACTGCACATTACACTGAACAAGCACATACATAACACAACTTACAGCATACATAGGCAACATGGTACTTCTCACATATAAACAGCCTCTGCAGTCACATAAAACTTTCAGCATAAATAAAAAACAATGCCTTCTAATACATACATGGACAATCCACACACATATATATACACACAGTCAGTACCAGCATGCACAACATCATTCACGTTTGTTACTATACTCTATTTACATTAACTTGGCCCTGATTTTTGTCCTTTTGCTGTTTATTTCTTGTAACTCAATCACAAAATGACATTCTTGCACTCTACAGCCTTTCCATAGCGCTTCCTCATGATTAATGCCATGTCCTAGTGCTGATCAACCATTACACCCCAGCATATATGATGGCGAGATAACAATTTTAGCAACATCCATTACAATTAGTGGAATGCTTATTAACATTTATATTCCCTCCCTGCTATTTCATCCTTGGTAAACTTTTAACTCGGGTGTAGATGTATTAACTTGGTCTGGTACTGGGGATGGATGTCTTCATGTGACAGTACTTGTTATGATGGGGTGGCTCTGCTGCCTGGTTATACAAATGTCCCTCATGTCTCTTCTTGTCCCTCAAATGAAGAATGGTGGACCACATGAGAGGGATAACTTCAGCAGTGTAAGACAGACTTTTTGAAATGGAGGGGTTAGGTGCAGCTTTAGTAGTAGTTGCAACCCACGGCTCATCTGCATGTGAACCCAGTGGACTACAGGCTTAAACTGCCCTTCTGTGGTCCACCATCCTCCTTTTGGGGATAGAGAGAGAACTGAGGGATGTTTGTATAACTGGACAGCTCCACCACCCAGTTACATTAGTGAGACTGCATGAAGGCTTCCCTCTCCAGCACAACAGCCTTAGTAAACCCTTTCAGTAAGAGGGGCTTTTCCCCAAAAATCACTCAGACAGAAGTTAAGGACTGAGTAATTCTGCTATTTTCTACCATACTTCTCTACATATGCTGTAACTTAGGAGACACAAACACATACATACAAATATAAGCACAAACACACAACACAAACATTTATGCAAGTAAACATATATATAAATATACAGCACACACACACACACACACACACACACACAAACCCTCCATATGGGCAAATACAAGCACAAACACACACATTCAAGCACATACACATATACAAAACAGCACACACACACACACACACACACACACACACACACACACACACACACACACAAACTAACCTCCACCTTGGCTGAGTCTGAGCTCACAGTAAAACTCTTGAGACCATACACCCACTTACTCAGGCATCTTCCTAGTCCCTCTTCTTTAAAAGTTTATTCCCTGTATGTAATTTATGCAATCTGTGTTAATACTGAAATCATACAAATAACATACATGTGGATATTAGCCCTCCCATGGTCAGTACAACTTTAGTAATTCACCGCAACCGATGTGATTATTCAGCTGAGATTGGGTTATAGGAACCTGAGTATTAATTTTTTCACCATTAACCCTCTCAAAATCAGGACAACTCTAATTATTCCAGCTGTTGCCAGATGGTCTTATTAAGCTACAAGTGAGTCCCAGGAGCCTGAGAGTAAGGTGAGAGGCATATTTTAGGTGGCATGACAGGCCTCGTACCACCTCATAATCAGCCATTTATTTTGCATATTACACCTTAAAATTCTCTTGTATTTTACTTATATCACTTTAATATCTACTGTTTGCCTTATGAATGTATAAGAGGCTACTGAGGTGTCCTGTGCAGAATAAATCACTAAAGAGGAGGTATTAAGAAATCTCTAAAGCCACTTAGAATACAAGAATGAGGCCCTTAACTCACAGAGCCACACATCATCTCGTGTCTGTTGAGTTTACTGTGACCTATCTTACAGTCTCAGCCTTATTACCAGTGACTTGTGGACTAATACAAGACACTGTACCATCACTACTATGATAAAAAACAAATCTTGAAAATAATGTTTGCTCTCTACAAGCTTCAGAAAATCTTATCTAAGTCTGCTGCAACATTACAAAAGATCAACCTTGTTATTTATACACATAAAAAAAAAAAATCTCTTGAAATGTGCACATGTTTGTATAAAGATTCCCTGTACATCCATACATTAAGTCTAACAAGTGTGCACACAAAACCAGAAGGAGGAAGGATTGGTTTCCAGAACCTGTATGCGACGTAACCACCCGCCAGTGAGTACCCTCGGGCTGAACAACATGGATCCAGTCTTCTAGTAGCCAAGGGCTGCCTCGGCTGGGGCGTACTCCCGTTCGGTGGCTATGTCAAAGTCCGAGAGGATGTCACAGAGAGAGTCAAAGGTTGGGCGACGTGCTGGCTCCACTTGCCAGCAGTCACACATGATTTCATAGAGCTGATCTGGGCAGTTGTGGTTCGAAGGCTTGCCCATTCGGAACCCGCTAGGCACCAGCTCTGCAACCTCTCGATTGGTCATCCCTGCAAATACAGAGGACAGAGAGTATCGTTAGAGACCGAGGAGTTAGCTGGATGTTCACAAGGAGATCTGTGTAGCAATAAACCCTCCAGTATTAAAAATTTAGCAATTCTTTTATGTCTTATTCACTAATACCATGGCCTCGGCCTCCCAGGAGTGAACCATTGTAATCCAACGATGTTTACTCAACTCTGGGGATACTTTCTGAAGAGGAGTGGTTAGACAGAGCCTTCGCTGACCCCTTCAATAAAAGATGCCTTTCCTAAGTCAAAATAACATAACTCTGAAGCTGCAAGAATAAACCAATAAAATACACCACTGGACTGAAGGAATAAACTGAGCTCACTTTTCTATTACAGCTGTATTTTCACTTCATTGTCCTGTCACATCCATATGTAAGGATACACATGTACAGCAGTCATGTTGTCTACTGTGCACTGGACTGACGGAGTAAACTGAGCTCACTTTTCTATTACAGCTGTATTTTCATTTCACTGTACTGTCACATCCATGAGTAAGGATACACATGTACAGTAGTCATGCTGTCTACTGTGCTTCCCAATGGTGGTTGGATACAGAACTATTTCACTTACTGCCTGGTCTACTTATCTTCAGTGCATCAAGGAGTATATGGAAAGGCTCCATATTACAATGGCAGAGAGCACTATAATAAGACAATATCACCACATACGTATCATTACTTATGAACACGACCGTAAATGGAGTATTGGCAGGAACGTAAATTTGCTACTACTAGAGGGTTTAATGTACAGTCAGGCTCTGTGAAATTATCCGGTCTTCAATATGGATATCTGAACCCACATTACTGAAAAGTCCTCAGGGTGATGTACAGCTAAGGAAGAAAGTTCACCTAATATTCCACTTTATTTCTCACCTTCCTCTGATGGCTAACAGATCCTAAACTCAGTTGTTGTTTATGTGGCCCCTGCCTCAATTGAAAATGAACCTGGTGGACTGCAAGCTATACCTGCTTTTCACCTTCAGTCTACCATCACCTTTTGGGGGGACTGGAAGGGAGATGAGGGACATTTATACAAACAGGCAATGAAATTACCAGGGTATACTGACCTCATCACGTGAAGGCATCCCTCTCCAGCACCAATCCTATTCTACGAGAGGCTTATTATGTTTCTCTGCCCAGAGATAATTCTCTCCAGTGCGTTGCATTAGGGAGGAAAGTGATGAACATACCCTGAAGTGTAAAGCTGATGTAGTGGAATAGTAAGTGAACTTATGTCCCTGACTGTGCATGCATCTTTGACCATTCAGCTATTGGGGTTGCAGATGAGACATGTTCATCTATAACTAACACCATCATCATCACATACATGTATAGTACTTGTGAGACGTATGATGCCCTGTCTTATAGGGGATTGAGGGGATAAACAATTTCACTGAAGGAGGCTGTGTGGTTTGACACTGAATACTAATAAACCAACATCAGGGGAAGAAATGCATGATTATATAGCCAAAAAATCAGATAATCAATGGTGCAGAAGAAATTTTTGGGGAAAGTTCGATTTATTTAAAGGAGGTTGTGTGGTTTGACATCAAATACAGCACCGGTAGTGAAAAACCAACATCAGGAGAAGAAACAGGAAATTATACAGCCAGACAATGAAATAATACTTGGGAAAATCTACTTACAGTACCTTACCAGTTTAACCCCAACAGTATAATGATGCCTTTTTCTACTTTATTCTTGCTATCTTCCATTTTATTTAAACAGAGTCCTATTGTTGTAAATGGTCAAAATAAGGTTTTGCCAGTCTCCTTATGTTCATAAAAATGTCTTCTACACTAAATAAGATAGTCTTAAAATAGAAGGAATAAAATACCAAAGAAGTCTTTGGAATCAAGGGGCTAACCTACTCCTGAAACACAAAAACTGACTCTCAACCTGATAAGCTTGAAAATGCACAATCTGCCTTTCAACCCGCAAAACCAATGGCACAAAACATGCATACCCACACACACACAGTACATTCCATCTGCATATCTTCAATCCCTTCAGTCTGATGACATATTCTACTTGTTTTCAATACTGGTGATGGAGTGAAACACCTTCATGTGATGGCACTGATATGACTGGGTGGTGGAGCTGCCTGGTCATACATACATCCCTCATTCCTCTCCCTATCCCCTAAAAGGAGGATAGTGAACTGCAGGAGAAGGATGGCTTCAGCCTGCAGGCCACTAGGTTCACATTTCAGATGAACCTGGAGTTACAGCTACTACTACAGCACAGTGCTACCTCTAGCTAATCTTGTTCATCCTGGTTAAGACCCTTTTAATGAAAGGGTTGGTGAAAGCTAAATTCAGCCCCAAAAGTTTGAAAATTCTATCATATCCCAAAGAAAATTGTGTTGAGGCAGCATGAGGTGTAGAGGCAGTAGTAGCTACGGCCCCAGGTTCATCTGAATGCGAACCCAATGGATTGCAGGGTGAAGGCCTTTTGCAGTTCATCATCCTCTTTTCAGGGGATAGGGAGGGAGCTGAAGGACATTCTACAACCAGGCAAGGAGCTGCTCAGTTATATCAGTACCACCACATGAAGGCATCCCTCTCCAGCACCAGCAGTTAAATAAAGAGTAACTAAAGAGGTTTATCCTTCAGACAGAGGATACTTTTGTTTTCCTATCTTCTGGCTAGCAAACAGATTATTTAATACAGCTTAGGAGTGACCTTTTGTAGTGAAGGAGTTAATGAAAGCTACATCAAACCTCTCCAGAGCAGGATATGGATGCAGCACTGATGTAAATGGGCAGCTCAGTTGTCTGGTTATACAGCCGTCCCTCAACTACAGTACTTCCCTATCCCCCCAATGGAGGATGATGGACTGCAGGAGGTTGCAGCCTAAACATGCTGTCCACCAGGTTAACATTTCACACGAGCCTGGGGTCACACCAACAACAGCAACTACTGTAGTTTCTCCCAGTTTTCAATACCAACATAAATAGAAAAACTTGTGATATTCTGGATCATATCCCTCACTTATGATGACTTACTGTTTTATTAACTTAACTATCAATGTCTCATATGAAATTACTTATAACCAAAGGGGAAAACCTAACTTTGTTCTCCATTTAATCATCACCATTAATCTATCTATCTATCTATCAATTGCCAGATGCCTTAATCCCATATGGGGTGGCCACAAACAAATTACCTCCATGTCACCCTGTCCCCCACCACTTCACTGCCCTGCTCCCAACTCACATCCCCCTCTCCCATATACCTCTCGACTCCATCCATCCATCTCATCCTTGGCCTCCCCCTCCCCCTCCACCTCACTCACATACACTCTCCTTGTCAGTCTCTCACTCTCCATCCTCTCCCCATGGCCAAACCACCTCAATGTGTTTCTCCTAATGCTTCCTATCACATCCACATCCACACCATAATGCTCTCTCACATCCTCATTTGTCAATCTGTCTCTCCATGTGACTCCACATGCTCCTATCAAATAACTCATTTCCTCAGCTCTCACTCTTGACTTCTGTCCCTCCAACAAGGTCCAAGTTTCACTTCCATACATTAGAGTTAGTATCACAATACTGTCATGTAGTAACTTTTTCACTTCCATAAATGAGATGCAGTTTGGGTTTATGCCAGGTAGGGGGACCACTGATGCCATATTCATTGTTCGGCAGCTTCAGGAAAAATATACTGTATTTGGAAGAAAAGGGATCTGTATTTTGTTTTAGTTGATTTGGAAAAGGCCTTTGACAGAGTCCCTAGAAAGGTGATAAAGTGGACAATGAGAAAGCTTGGCTTGGAAGAGTGGCTGGTTAGGATGTTTATGGCTGTCTGTGGGTGCTCGCACCCAGGTAAGAGTGAATGGAGATTTGAGTGATGAGTTTTCCATGAACGTTGGTGTGCATCAGGGCTAAGTTTTGAGTCCTGTGTTGTTTATCATGGTACTTGAAGCCCTCTCACATGACTTCAGAAACGGACTCCCGTGGGAGATGTTGTATGCTGATGACTTGGTGTTTGTTGTTTATCATGGTACTTGAAGCCCTCTTACATGACTTCAGAAACGGACTCCCGTGGGAGATGTTGTATGCTGATGACTTGGTGTTGACTGCAGAGAATGAAAGGGAGGCGGAGGAAAAGTTTAGGAAGTGGAGAGATGGTATGGAGCACAAGGGCTTAAGGGTAAATGCAGATGAAACAAAAGTGACGATATCTAGGGTTGGTGGCGGTACTGTCAAAGACGAGGGAGAGTGGCCATGTGCAGTTCGCCACAAGGGCGTAGGAAGTAATTCCATCTTGTGCGGTGTTTGTGATACATGGGTGCACAAGAGATGTAGTGGTATCAGAGGTAGACTGTGAGATAATGCTGATTATATGTGTGCGGCGTGCCGGGGTGAGCAGGTGGAGATTGTCAGGTGTGAAAGAATTGAACTTGCTGCCGAATCTCTTGAGTGTGTGGAAGAGTTTTGTTATTTGGGAGACATGTTGTGTGCTGGAGGTGGGGCTGGAGCTAGCTCTGTGGCGAGGGTGAGAAGTGGTTGGAAGAAGTTCAGGAAGCTCTTGCCTCTCCTGACATTGAGAGGACTCTCCCTATGTGCTAAGGGGTCTTTGTATGCAGCATGTGCTAGGAGTGTAATGCTGTATGGTAGTGAGACCTGGGCAGTAAAGGAGGAGGATATTCGCAGGCCCATATGTACAGAAATGACAATGACTAGGTGGATGTGTAGTGTGTCCCTGCATCCAAGGTCTGGGGGGGGGAGGGTTATGATGGAAGAGTTGAGAGGTAAGATGGGACTGGAGTGTATTGGTGTTGTGATGAGGAGAGGTAAATTGAGATGGTTTGGGCATGTGGAGAGGATGGGGGATGATAACTGGGTGAGGAAGGTGAGAAGTGTTAATATTGAGGGTGGGGCTATGAGGGGTAGACCGAGAAAGACATGGGATGAGGTCATAAGTGTGACCTCAGGGTTATGGGACTGAACAGGGAGGCTGCAATAGATCGTGCAGCATGGAGAGCCACCATTAGGTGACCAAGGCTGATGCATGCAAGCATGTTGGAGCCTTTAAAAACGAAACGAATGCTCACTTCCCCGCTTCTTATCACTGCTTTCAATGAACCAGCAACCTTTCTTCCTTGTTGTACCCTTTTAAGCATTTCACCCTCCAAACTTCCATCCTTACTCATTATGCTACCCAAGTACTTAAACATACTCACATTTTCCATTTCCTCCTCATCCAACCTCACTGTACATTCAATGACTTCACTTCTCTCAAAGACCACAACTTTACTCTTCCCTACATTCACATTTAGATTCTGTTTCTTGCACACTATGCCAAACTCATCCACCAAGCCTTGAAGCTTCCCTTCGTCTTCACTTAACAACACAGTATCATCTACAAACAACAGTACAGGGATTTTCCAAACACTGCTCTCTCTTATTAGGGCCATTCCAACATCCACTGCCCTACCTTGTAACTCTTTTATAACCCCATCCATATACAGATTGAACAACCATGGAGACATGCCATATCCCTGTTTCAACCCAACCTTCAAATAGAAAAATTAACTCAATTCACTATCCACATGCACTGCAGCCTTAGCACCCTCATACATACTCTTCACAGCAATTCAACAACTTCCCATCTACTCCATATATTCTTAATACTTTCCACAATCCTTGTCTATCCACCCTGTCATATGCTTTCTCCAAATCCATGAAGACTGCATACAATTTCTTTCCCTTCTCTAGAAACTTTTCCACTAAAAATCTAAAAATGAATATCTGATTGACACAACCCCTCCCCTTCCTAAAACCTCCCTGTTCTTCTCCAACTAATTCCTCTATCTTTTTTTTTTTGTTTTTTTTTTAAATAACAGAACGGAGCAAGGAAAAACAAATGAAAAAAAAAAATAATAATCCATACACCAGATTACTGGTGTCCTCTGTCCATAAAATATCTGTAACAGTTAGACTTGAACAGCTGTAGGTTGAAATTTGGAGGGAAACAACTCTGAGGAAGTGAGTTCCAGAGAGATGCAGTTCAGGGAATGAAAGAATTCTGATAGGCAGAAGTTCTGCATTATGGCTGAGTGACATTCCAGTCATGAGCGCTACCAGATGCCCGTGTAGCACGAGGGAAGGCATGGAGAGGTGGCACTATGGATGCAACTTCGTCTGAGCATTTGCCAAAAAAATATCTATAAAATAATGCAAGGGAGGCAACATGTCTTCTTACATGCAGGGGAGGTAGTTTATTTGTAATGGCAGGGTTGTTAATAATTCTAACAGCTTTGTTCTGAATTTTGTCTAGTTGTTTTCATGCAACCTCTCCACATCCATTCCACAAGGGTGAGCAATATTCAAGCTGAGAGCACACACATGACTCTTATAAATTATAGCTAACTGCTCATCAGCGAAGAACTTACGGACTCTGTACAATAATCCAAGTTTCTTTGAGGCGGTTTTAGCACGTGATCTAACATGACAGGTCCAGCTGAGGGTATTGTTCAATGAGATGCCCAGAATTTCAATACTTTTGGAGATGGGAATACGGTATTAGTAGCATGATGGTAATGTACGAATCTGGCAATATCTGTCTATTAGTAAATTGTTGGAAGGACACAAGTCAAGAGTGAGAGCAGTGGAAATGAGTTATTTAAAAGGAGCCTGTGGAGTCACATGGAGAGACAGGCTGACGAATGAGAATATAAAGGAGCGTTGTGGTGTTGATGTGGATGTGATAGGAAGCGTTATGAGGAACACAATGAGGTGGTTTGGCCATGTGGAGAGGATGGAGGGTCAAAGACTGACGAAGAGAGTGTATGTGAGTGAGGTGGAGGGGGAAAGAGGGAGGGGGAGGCCGAGGATGAGATGGAGGGATGGGGTGGAGTGGTATATGAGAGAGGGGGGTGTGAGTTGGGAGCAGGGCAGTGAAATGGCGGGGGACAGGGCGACTTGGAGGCAATTTGTTTGTGGCCACCCCAAATGGGATTGAGGCGTCTGGCAATAGATAGATAGAAAAGAGACAAGGTTGTTTTGTCACAATTCACTGATTGTAGATAGGACTTGATTTATGGAGATGGCTGTCTAACTCCACCTCTTTCCAGAGCATTTCCTTAACTCTGTCAGTAAGTATCCTACCATATACTTTTCCTATTACACCATGAAGACAAGTGCCCCTATGATTACCACACACTTCTTTTTCCCCTTTCCCTTTGTACAAGGGAATAATTATACCTGACTTCCAATCCTCCAGGACTCTTACTCCTCCCAGGCCAATCTGCACATCTTCCACATCCATTCTACTACTATCACTCCCCCATGCTTCAGCATTTCACCACACACTCCATCAATTCGTAGGGCTTTCCCCATTTTGACTTTCTTCATTGCTTCCACAACTTCTATCCTACTGATTTCTTCCTGTCTTCTCACCTCCCTCCTTCTCCCTGCCATTCCCCAGCCACTTATACTCACATTACTTTCTTTCTCTATGTTCAACAATTCCTTGAAGTGTTCTCTCCATCTGCTCACTTTTCTCCCTTCTCCACTAGTAATCTACCATTTTTATCTTTCACTCCCCTACTAACTTCATTGCCACCCTATTTAACTCTACCTCTTTCCAGAACATTTTCTTACATTCCCTCCACTTTACAAATTCCTTCCAAATTTCTCATCCACTCTCTTCTTACTAATCTTTTCACCTCTCTCTTCCTTTCTACATATAACTCTCTCTCCTGTCTCTCAACTTCTTCCACGCCCCTGTTTCTCATCCATTCATTAAATCTTTCTTCTTTTCTGCCACAGCCTGTCTCACTTCTTCATTCCACCATGCTGTTCCTTGCACCCCCTTTCGTCTTCTCTTCACCCCACACACCATCTCAAATGCTGCACATATTTCTGTGAATATCTTGCACACACCTTCCACATCCCCCATCTGCTCCAATTCATATTTACCCGATCATTCCTCCACTTCTCTCTTATATTCTGCCTTTTTTTCATCCTCCTGTAACTTTTCCACTCTCCTTACGTCTGCTCCTTCCTCCCATCTTTCCCTTCTTCTATTCCTTCATTTTACTTGGACCTTGATTCTGACCACCACTTGGTGGTGGTCAGAAAGTCCACTCCCCCAACCTCTATATACGCCAGAAAGTCCACTCCCCCAACCTCTATATACTCTTGCATCCACTATGCACCTTTGCATCCTTTCATCCACATACACATAATCAATCACTGCTTTCCTTTCATTCAGTTCACAACCCACCCCTCTCATCACTCACCATGTATACCTGTGGATCATTTTGTGCCTGAAGAGGGTATTGGCTATCACCAACCCCCTCCCGGCACAAATGTCCACTAAAGCACTGCAATTCTTATCTATCCCAGCAGACACACCCCACTCACCAACTACTCCATCCACCTTCACATTCCCTACTTTACCATTCACATCACCAATCAAAAACTCTCTCTTTCCTTTCAAACTTTTCCATACACACTTCCACATTTGTCCAGAACTCTTCTCTCACTCTGCTTGCACGATCTTGCATTGGCACATACAAACATACAATCGCCTACATTTGTAGTCTAACTTTCAATTTTACTCACACAATCCCTCAGTCAACTGATTCATATGCTGTTACATTCTCCTTCCACCTGTTACTCACAACAATAAACACTCCTTCTTTTGCCCTCTCATTCTTACCTACTCCTGCACATATACGCCACCCATACTCCCATTCTCTCACTCTCTCCTCTCCACTTAGTTTCAGTTACTCCACATACATTAACTTTTGTACCCTCAAGCACCTGGATAATCTCCCTCTCTTTCACCTCATCATTTGCACCCCTTACATTCCATGTTGCCATCCGTATCGTGTCCTTTGTTTGGTCACCATTAATAATAATAATAATAATAATAATAACAATAATAATAATAATCATCTATAATACAATCATCTGATTTCTGTATGTTTGTTGGTTTGTCCGTCTGTGACCGTAACACAGCAAAAATGGCACATTGAAGTGCAATTTTTGTTAGAGCAAGGTAATACTGAAATGTTCTAACTTGAAGAATAAAACACTTTCCAATCCAATTGGGCCACCGGTTCCCGAGTTATGACTCATTTCTGGCCTTGTATTCAGCGGCCTTTAGGCAGATCACTTTCTAATTGGGCAATGAAGTTACTGTACCACAGCTGAAAGGGCAGAATGTAGTGCAATTTTTTTCATCGGACGGTATCATTAAAATGCTAACAGTTGAAGAATAAAACATTTTCCAGTCTAATTGGGCCACCACCAGTTCTCGATTTATGACTCATTTCTGGCCTTTTGACATTGAGTGGAAAGGCCACCGAAGGCGACCTTTAAGCGAGTAATAGTAATTGTAATAATAATAATAATAATAATAATAATAGTAATAATAATAATCATCATCATCATCATCATTATTCTTATCATTCTTAACTCAAGCCTCCATTATTTCAAAGGGATGGGTGGGATTCCAAATGAGGAAAATGTAAATACAAAACATGCTATCAAAAGTGTACCCAGTACATCCATTCACTCCTAAATCATACCTATAAGCTATATTTCTTAACCTCTTCAACCAAATGACATGTTTTCTTCTTTATACTTCCTACCTTGTTTCCTATTGCATTCTTCCTATCTTGTTTCCTACTGTATTTTTCCTATTTTGTTTCCTACTGCATTTTATCTATCTTACATCCAACTGTATTCTATCTTGTTTCCTACTGTATTTCCCTGTCTTGTTTCCTACTGCATTTTATCAATCTTGATTCCTATTGTATTTTTCCTATCTTCTTTCCCACTTTCTTCCTATGTCCAAACAATTTACTTAGGTGATGAGAGCCCCTGAGTAGCCAACGGGGTTAATGAAGGCTATTTTATCGAGGTTCGAAGAGCACCACAGCAGCAGAGGTTAATGAAAGCTGTATCTAATCCTTCCAGTATTGAAAGTCTATCCTGAGGTGAATGAAATTGACTGGAAACAGCTTAAAAAGGAGAGAGAGAGAGAGAGAGAGAGGAAAAAAAAAAGTGAGGATGGGGGGGGGGAATGTTAATCACTTCACTATGACAGACTTCTACATTCTATACATATTTGGTACCTCCAGATGATTTTACTCGGCTTAGGAGAGACTTTTTGAACAAGAGCACTTAGATTTAATTGTTATTAGTCTCTTAGGTATGAAAGACTTATCCTGTGTAGAATACAAGTGCCTGGAGGTAGCTAAAAATTACCTTAAGAAAAAAAAAACAAAAAAAACATAGGCGTCAAACTGAAGGAGTTAAATTTCAAACTCCACACAATCACATTTTCTACACTTTCCCACCAAGAATCTTAATTATCATTAATCAGTGACCACTCGCATAACATGGGAATATTGTTCCCTGAAGCTGCTGCTTCATAGGGCTATACTTTTACATGTTAAAGGGTTTCATGGTACCCAACCCAGCCTCAGGTTCACCTTTTGGGGCAATTTTCAGTTTTTTCCCCAAGACATTTACCTACCTAGTAAAGACTTCATTACATACAGACACTAAAGATTCCCCATCTTGAATGGAAGAGGTTGTGGGCTTGCTGGGGAGAGGTGAAGGGGAGTTCCATGGCCAAAAAAAATAAAAAGAGCAAAGATCACACAGTGCACATGTGCAGTCAGAGCAGAGAGAGAGGGTAGGCTCAACTGGGGCAGGAATGTTCAGTGGATCATGACGACACCCCGCACAGGCACGTGACAGCCATCCGTCATTGGCTAATGCAACCCGCGCTATGACTATCACTGGCCGCGGTATGTCTGTTCCCACTGCTTCATGACCATATTTTTCCAAGTTACGACTGGCTGAACCATAATCTGGGGCCTCTGGACACGGTATCTCTGTCACCGCAGCGTAGTACGGTTTTCTAAAAAATGGCCAGCATCCTTCACCCGTGTTGTCTTATCATTTTCGTGTTGTGACCATTTTTTGGCCTAAAATTTTGCTTTCCGTGTTATGTGAGTTTTGCACAGCAGGATCGCGCATTGAGCAAGCGGTGACTGTATATTTTAAAGTTACCATGCTCAAGTAGGTCATCCCTTCATTTCACACTGCTTTGTTTATAAATGCCCCAACGTGCTTGGATGCATCGGCCTTGGTCACCTAATGGCATCACGTTACTTATCTCTATTAGCCTCTCTATTCAGTCCTGCAACCTTGAGGTTACACTCTATGACCTCATCCCAAGTCTTTTCCAGTCTGCCTCTTGCAATTCTACCCTCAATATTTGTGCTGATCTCTCTCCATACCCAGCTGTTACACACCATCCTCTCCAACTGCCCAAACTATCTCAATATACTCCTTCCCAATACAACACTACATACATTCAAGTCTTCTTCCTCTCAATGCTTCATGCACAGTCCTAATCCCCCAGGCATACATTCCAGGATGCCCTATGCATTCATCTTATTATTCTTATTGCTGTGTGTTTGAGTCTACTAATATCCCCCTCCTGTGCTGCCCAAGTTTCACTACAATATGGTACTGCACACCTAACACATGCTGTATACAAGGACCCCTTAGCATAAAGGGAGAACCCACTCACACATCAGGACAGGCAACAGCTCCCTGAACTTCTTCCAACCACTCCTTACCCATGCTACAGAGCTAGCTCCAGCCACACCTCCAGCACATAACATGTCCCCAAAATAACAAAACTCCTCCATCCATTCAAGAGACTCTCCAGCAGGATTAATGACCCTGATTTGTTAAAAATCTTATTCTTGCTGTTTCCAGACAATCTTATTTATCCCCAGCAATAACTTTTCAAACTATAAGGGTTATATGTAGTCTTCCCTCACCCTCTACTTCTTGGGTGCTCTCCTAATGTAAGTGAAATTGTCTGGCAGATGTAAAAATAAAATGAAAGTGTCATCATAATAAAAGTTAACACAAATCATAGAAAATTATCAATGTCCGACGATCAGCCTGAAAAGGAATACACCTTATTATTCAAATTTTTGGAAAAACTTGCTAAATAAATCCAAGGCCAATATTCCTCAACCAGAAAATCAGTCACATGGCAAACACTAGAAGAGACACCAAACAGAGGCAAGTCAGGAAAGAAAACTAAGACTCATTTTCTGCAAGGCGGAGAAAATTAGTCTTGTGCCTCTGTGCTGGGACGTTCAGCTGGAAAATAAAACTGGAGGTCAAAACACAAAACTGATAATATATAAGCAACTACAGAGAATATCTAAAAAAGAGAGAGAAAAAAATGAAACAGTGTTGAAATGGCCCTGAAGCATGTGCAAGCAAAAACCATAAAGCATACATTACATGGAAAATGGTAGATAAACACAAATGAAATGAGTGATGGGTGTGGAAACCTCACTGAGTCTGAGGATGTCCTTTCCATTTACGTCTTGCCATCTCCTGATATAATTTCACTTAATTCAGATATACTTCTCAAACTGGGGAGGTTAAATACAGCACCAGCAGACCTACTGTATGTTGAGTAGTATTTGTAGTATTAGCAGCAGTAGTTGTTGTAGTCCTATGTTCACCTGAAATGTGAGCCTGATGGACTGTAGGCTTATGCTGTCTTTCTCCTGCAGTCCATCCTCCTCCGTTTGAGGGACAGGGAGGCTGTCATGGGACATTATATAACCAGACAGGTATGCTGCCTTGTTATATCAATGCCACCACATGAAAGCATCCCTCTCCAGCACCAACTTGAGTACAATTATGTGGTAGCAGCAAGAACTTACTAAAAATGACATCATCCAGATTCATGAAGTTAAGAATAGCATTACAGGAATAGCAAGGACAGGAAGATAGAAGGATGGGATGTGGCTGTGAAAGGAGAGGTGATAAGGGATGGGAATGGGTTGAGAGGGAACCAGGGGGAGGGGGGAACTAATGCTACTTCTGAACCCCATTTTTCTTAAGCATGGGGATGGCACAGCAAGCAGCCACACCCAGTCGAGTCAGCTGCCTCTGAGGGATGGTATACATGATGTGGATTTTTGGCTCGTATTGCAGTAAGCTTTCAAACCAGTATTGTGCGTGTTCAGAACTGATCACTGATTGTAATGCAAAAAGCTTTCTCAACAGTACTGTGTGTATTATGATTTTTAAAAATAATTCACTGATACCTAGACATCTGAGTCTTCAAGTTACACAAGGGATAAAAGAAGTAAATGCAATACCTTCCTTGGCAGCAAACATAATTAAACTGTTAAGTCCTTCCTCTTTCAAAGAATATTAGCAGAGCTATATAATTACCATCATTGTAGCCCTTTTTCCCACCTAAGGATGACATGAGGCAAAATTCAGAAACAGGGCAAGAGAAAGTACAAAAGCAGGAAAACTCCCAACAGCATGTCCAGTGGAATGGGCCACACAATCATTCACACATCGTACATGTCCCCAGTCGTAGCCCAACCTCACAAGTTTAACATCATCAAAATTTTGTTCTTTATTCTGTGTTATAAATGCAGTTCATCTATACCTGTACTGTACTTGCCTGGTAATAATTCTATCAACTAAGAAGTTAAAATGAAGGGTGTCAAACCCTTGTCATTTGCTTCTCTATACATACTTTGATCAGCCAACTTAATCTTTGTTCCTCATCAACTGTCTCTGCTGACAGGGCTACATGTTCTTACATAGCCAGTTAACGTATTCATCTACATTCTTCTTGGATGACCACGCTTCCTTCCACCATCCAACTAATTCACACATGCCTGTTTCACCAGCCGACCTATATCCATCGCTTCAATATAGCCACAGCATCAAACCACACACTCTCCTACTCTGCTACCAACAGATTTCCTTCCTTCACATCTTTGTAAGTCAGTTTCTTGTCCTATCCACTCTATACTAGTTCCTCAAGTCCCATTTCCATTATTTTCACTTGCATTTTCCACACTATGTCATACCAGTCTTACCTCCATAAGTAAATGCAGGCACTTGCATACTGTCATGAAATCTTCCTCCACATTCAGACCTGTTTCATATCAAAACTTTCATAGGAAGTCACTTTCTTCCTCTGCACCACTATACCATCCAATTTCTCCGCACATTTACTGCTCTTTTTCTATTACTGTACTGTGGTATTTATATTTCTCCATCAATTCAAGTTGCTCTCCATTCCCAATTACAGTAATCCCTTGGTTATTGTTCATAACTGGCACCAAGCCGTGTCCATGATAACGAAATTGTGTGATAGTGAAAGCACAGAACCTATTGGATTTATCTTAGCTGGTACCAGGCATCCCAAATGCAAGCACAAAATTTCCCTCTTACAATAACTTAGACCAACTACAGTATATACATACAAACTGTACTGGTATCAGAAACACACACAGCCATAGTTACGTTAATGAAAAGTGATAAAAAAGGCACAATAAGGAAGAATCACATACTTGAGATGGGCTTGATGTGAGTGGTTTTGAGACTAGGGGGTGGAGAGTTAGCGGTCTCCACCACCTGAGATTAACTCCTTGAGTAGGGCCTCATCTTTGAATCCCTCAAAGCCATCAGAAATCACAGATACTGCACCATTATTATCAGCAGAAACCAGCTCAGGTGTGCAATAACAATATTTTTGAGCCAAAAAATGTGAGATAATGGCAGGAGTGAAGATTTTCATCTTGCAGTGATAACAAAAACTGCTATAACCAAGGGATTACTGTACATCATGCTAATTTACCTTCTCCAATGACCATCACTTTACTATTACCTACATTTTAAGTATTATATAATGCTGCAAATAAAGGCAAGAGCGATATAAAGGGGTTCTACTATGTAGCTATTCCACATCACACTGTATTGGTATGGTGTTTGAAAATTTCTGTTAGAAGTACAGAACAGAAACATTTTCAGGAGCCTTCTTTCATTCTGCTCACTGAACCCACATGTATTAGTTTAAGTTTGCTTTGTTTCATTTACTGAGGCTCCAAAGTGACTGCATAAGTCAGCCTTGTGCTGCTCAATCATGTGTACAGGAATTTAGTGCAATGACAAAACTGCAGTGGAGAACAAGCTATCAACCATATACAGTAATGGAAACAGTCATAATCTCATTTCCTTTACCGTACAGTTTAACTGCACTTGTCCACTAATAACTTTTTCCAATAATCAATAGTGTAATGTAATTTCCCTATCAATCTACATATGGTGCAGTATCTTTTTAATGTTAAATTCTGAGGTTTCATCCAAAACTCACTATCCCTAGCATTCTCTTCTTCATCAATTCTCAATCACTCACATAAAAGCAATACACTCTCCCACTGCATGTCACACACTCATATTCATGACTCCTTATTTGTAGATCATTTTTAAGCTCCACTAGCAAAGTAACACCAAGGGAATAAAATGACTACCTAGAAACAAAGTGTAAAACAAAACAATGATCCCTTGTACTAAAGATCATTCACTTGGGAGTACTGGTATACATACTGTACATACATCAAGGGCATTTCAATCCTTACCTGAATGAATCTTTAAGTGTAGAATTCACAGGTGATCTCTTATATGGTGAACATCATCATCACCAAAATTCTGACACTTTTTCCTACCTGAATAGTAAGTGAGATAACACCTGCACAATACTGAGGGGGGTTTTCCATATGAAATGAACACTTTATGCCAGACCATTCCCTCTATCATCTCCCAGAGCAACTGAGACGAGATCCCAGGCAACTGCTTCAACATACGCAGGCTGCTGTGGCCATCCTATTGCTTAAGAAAAGTGAGCCTGTGTATGTGTGTTCACTGTTTGTATCTCCAATTGGGCTTCTGATAAGTTTTACAATATCTTTAATTTACAATATCTTTACTTCCAATTAATGAACTGACTTGTAAAATAAACTCTAGGGGGTAGTTAGTTGTCAGTAGCTTGCAAGACTTACAGGTTATTTTGCTAGTTAAATTATTCTGTGGGGTCAGCAATAAATATGATAAAGTTAAATTAGCTAAATTAGAAGGGTTAAATTTATTACTGTACTTAAAACTTATGGGACTTACAAATTAGTAATACTACTGAGCAAGGGTCAGTTACTTGGATACTTAATTCACTAAGGGCCAAAAAAGCTTTCTCTTTACTGATAATTTAGTGGGTTAGTGATGTGAGGGGGCTACTACTTGAGAGCAGAGCCAGTAAGAGCTGATGCAGGACTGAAGCCGTTCACAGCAACAACTACACCATGGGTCGGGAGATCTTGCGTGTGTTTCTAGATACCGCTACCCTCCACCAGAGAGTTAATAAAAAGAGTTAACTTTGACTTTTCGTTTTTTTTAAGAGGTTCTGCAAAATTTTACTGAACCACAACCCAGCTACATTATTCTGGGTTTGACCAATCTTTTGGTTTTTAGTTCAATCTTCAACCAAGAACTTACTGACTGACGCCACCAACCCTGGCCAGGCAGTTGTGAATTAGAGGGTGGAGGTCGGGCGGGGGGGTACTGTTGTTGTTGTTGTTGATGTATTAGTCGTGGATGTCGCGATAGGGTATTTCGGAGGAGACCTGGAAGTCATCGAAGAAGTGGTGGAGGAAGTCGAAAGTGGGGCGGTGGTCGGGGTCCTTGTCCCAGCAGTGCAGCATGGCCTTGTAGAGCTCATCCGGGCAGCGAGGAGGCTTGGCCATCCTGTGACCCTGTTGCACCCGCTCTATCACCTCTCGGTTGTTCATCCCTGTAACGCAACAAGGCTAGCAACACAAGCAACAGCACAGTGGGAAAGAAGTGCTTATTTTGGGACTGGTATAAGCACTGCTTGAATATTGTAGCCTGAGCCTTGTCTGGATAGCTGTAGGCGCTTTTTGAATAATATAAAGCCTTTCTGAAGTGATGTATGCAAGTTCTGGAGCAAGGTAGGCAATTTCTGGGGCAGTCTGAGCTATATTTGGGGTGGTATATAAATTTTTTTAAAAGTGTTGTATGAAAGTTTAAAGCAGTGTAAGCAGTTTCTGGAGTGGCATGACCAATTTCTGAAGTAATGTAAGCAAGTTACAGAGTAACATTATTACAAAGCATACAGTACTGTAGTGTTGGCAATTACCTTAGTGGTGTATGGAATTTCTTGAATGGTGACAACTGGTGTGGGAATGTTTTTGGACTAATGTAAGCAAGTCTAGGATGGAATAAGCATTTTCTGGAGTAGTGTAATCATGTTCTCGAAAAGTCTAAACAGTTGGTGGAATACTGTAATAGCTTGAAGCTAGCATAAGCAGATTTCTTGAGTCTAATGATCCAGCAAGATACTGGATGTCATGTGAATGACACTGTTGTATGTGTAAATAATTACATCACTGTATAATCAACTGAATTTCCACACATTATAAGGACAGAAAACAGAGAAACCCTCATCTGTATGTGTGATATTAAAGATTAGTGCAGTGACTCTCTCCTTCCCTCTCTCTCTCTCTCACGATTTGCATTTACTTATTGGTATTTCAGGACAGTATCTGTGGTATGCTAACAAGTGTAAATATATTATCCTGAAGCATTAGTTCTGAAATATAATCTTCTTAAATAAAATTACAAAATAATATCATCAGTAACAGCAAACACAGCTGGCTTTTGTTTTTAAATTATGAACCTAAGCAAGCATAGATAAATTCTATGTTCTGCACTTCATGATAAGCATAAATGTAATCAAAATTTTCTGAGCATGGTAATTTCTGTGACAGGAAAGATAGTTATGAATGGCACTACTTGACTAAATGATGCCGGCTTACTTAACCCCTAAAGTACTAAGCTCGTCGATCGAGCATTTTGCGCAGTTTCTTAAAAGGATGAGCAACGCTGATCATGCAACATCTACAAAAAACTGGCGGCAGCTGGTTCCACCCCAGCTGTGACGAAGATGGGTTCTAACCAATCGGAACTAAGTGCTGGACACACCAGAGGGGGACACCCAGGCCTGTACCCAGGAAGTGGGGAGTGTACCCCCCACCTCCTTCTCGCCACATCCCTCTACCCTACTACCTTGTTACTACCCCACCTCCCACCATTCCTGCCACCACCACCACCCCTCCCACACCCTCCTCATGCATCCCCCCCCTCTCATGTGGATCCCCCCCATGTCCTCCCCCCAGTCATCTTGGGAGAGGGTATTTCCCCCCTACCCTCCCTCCATGTCTTTGTACTCCACTGGGGCCCTTCCTTTGTGTCTGGTGGTAGTCTCCTCCCATCCCTCCATCCCCATACACCCCCTCCTGGCTTTACCACCTCCCACCAAAACCCCCCAACCCCCAACCCCACCCCCACCTCCTAGCATGCAGTATCTTTACCTCCCCAGCCTCAAATATTTTGTGTATTTTTTAAGCTTTATGGCGCGTTTTTGAATCATTACCTGTAATTTATTCATATCTTTGCATACAGATATGCACACCACAATTATTGTATGTTTTATTTTGTGTGTGTGTGTGTGTGTGTGTGTGTGTGTGTGTGTGTGTGTTTTGGGGAAAATATCCTTGTTATCTGCCTACTTTACCTGCCTATGGATATAATTGCTTTTTACTATTTATCATATTTATTGGGGGGGGTTTGTCACCATTTTATTTTTTTCTAAGCACATTACAATGGTTTATAACATCTATTTTTGTGAAGAAAACAGGTGTGAATGGCGTATTTTCTTTCTCGCCGGGGCTGTGACGGGTAACTATTATCAACTTTGACGGGCCATAGCTCAGTAACTATCGGGTCTAGGAGGGTGGGGTTTGCACTTTCAGGTGTGTAAATTCAAGCTCTATAAATTAGGCATAAAACTTTTAACCTTTGAGAAAGTCAAAAAATAGGCCTGTTTTTATGTCCTGGGGGGTAGTCGAGGCTGGAGAATTGCATACCGTACCCTAGGGGTTAAGTAAAAATAATTAAATAACTAAATAATAATAATAATCACAGCACTGAGTATGGGACCATCTTTAATATGTTACTTCTGCCATTTCCTGATGATTTTATTCAGCTTAGGACACTCTTTGTGCCGAAGGGGTTAGATAATATTGTACTCCCTTCAGTATGAGAGGCCTTTCTTTAGTTGAATAAAACTGTCTGGTTCCTGCACAAACTAACACCAATGGATAGCCTGTATTCATGAGGTTAGTAATCTCCAGAAGCAAGGAAGCATACAGAGAAGATCAGATACATTTTCCACACCTGACATACAACGACAACTTACTGTAGGTTGGATTCTTCTATTAATTCAGAATCCCAAAGATGTAGGGTAATTACTGTGCATGACTGTACTGTACCTGGGTTACGTGGTGGTGCTGTAGATAATGACCTCCATGATAACAATAAACAAAATTTTAATCCGTGGGCACAATTCCTCTGTTCCTTACATCATTCGTTTAAAACCCTCAATATATAAATTAATTCTTGAGTGAGACTTCTTGGGCAAGAAATACAAAAGCATAATAATAACAACAAAATAATAACAACAACAATAATCATCATCATCATCATGACCATTTTTTCTCATCCACAGATGAGGTAAAACACGAATAAAATTACTTGAAATATTACAAAACAATAGCTCTTTCACCTTAACTATCTATCTATCTATTGCCAGACCCCTCAATCCCGTTTGGGGTGGCCACAAACAAATCTCCTCCATATCGTCCTGTCCCCTGCCATTTCACTGCCCTGCTCCCAACTCACACCTTAACCTGGGCCAAAATTCATCCTTTTGCAGTTTTTTCCACACAGCTCAGTGGGAGAAAGACACAATCCTATGACTCTACATCCACTTTATAGGGCTTCTTTGTGACTAGAACCATGGGCTAGTGTTAATCTTTTGTTACAACTCAACACTCACGATGAACAGATGGTTATTTTATGCCAAATTAATGTGAAAAGCATGCAGTTAAGATTTCCAGATATGCAGAGTAGTTACTGAGCATACCTGGACAGTTCCTGGGTAAGAGATTCCATTACCGGCCAAGTTAAAGTGAATGGAGTATAGTGCGAATTCTGCAATGTAGGGTAGTTAGTGAATGTTGTACAGTACCTGGCAATGGGTTGGTGCCACAGGTGATGACCTGTTACAATTCAACATTCAAGATGGAGAGATAGCAATTTTAGGCCATGTTAAAGTGAAAAGAGTACAATATAGAATTCCAGACTGATACAGAAATTACTAAGTGTGCCTATACAGTACCTGGGTAAGGGTTGGCGCCGTATGTGATGACCTCCATGAGAAGGACACCGAAAGACCACACGTCAGACTTGATGGTGAAGCGGTTGTACAGCATCGCCTCTGGGGCCGTCCACTTCACAGGGAACTTGTTACCTGATGAAGTATCACACTCTTAAATCTGTCACTACCGTGATAATATATTTAAACTTAAGTACCTACAACTGGCCCATTAGAGTGGGCAAACTTAGGCTGTCTGGATGTTGCTACTCCTCACCCTGCCCTAGGGTGGGAAAGGAGGTCTGGATGATGATGATGACCTACAGCTGATTTTGACACTGCAGAGGGATGCTTTCATATGGTGGCAACGATTCTGACTGGACAATCAAGCTGTCCTGTTGCACAGATGTTTTTCAAACCCCTCTCTATCTCCGTAAAAGAGTATGGTGGTCTGCAGCAGAAGAGCTACCTCAGCCTACAATCCATTGTGTTCATGTTCAGATGAACCTGGGGTAGTAAATGCTACCTTTTCTACTACTAATACTAAAATTTCTACTACAACTTCTACTACTACTGCTACCACACTACTACTCTATTACTACCACTACAACTGATTTCACTCAATTCCTCACTCTGGGTGTCTGAACCTCAGGCAGGAACCACCTACTGAAAACTCTTTATGCTTATTTTTGTTTCTATATCTTACTTTGCATGACAAACCATGACATTTCATTTAAAAGTTATCATTTAATGTAAAAGAAAAAAAGACAATTCTAACCATCATCATCATCATCCTAGCCTTGTTTCCCACCTAAAGCTGGAGCAAGACAAAATCCAGAAAACATGGAAAGTACAAAAGAGTGAGAACTACCAACAGCGAGCCCAGTTCTTGTTATGGTTGTTGATCAACTCCCAATCTGTCTGGCTGAGTGGACAAATCAACCACATGCAAAAAACTGCCCCTGCAGTGAACCAATGTTCATTTGCGGTTGAAAGCACCTCCGTGGGAAAAGTGTGGAGGTTTGGTTCCTGGTTGGATGTCACATTTGTGTTTCTCCACCACAGTAGGCTCCACTTCGCCCCGTGAAATAGATCAAACACTTATTCACACACCACTTGAGTCCTCAGTATACTGGCTCTTAATCCCAAGACAAAGAATCTGAATTTTTTTTCCTTTTTAACAGACGCATTCCACCTTAACTGCCAGACAGTGAATATCAGCCATCAGGATATGAAAAGGCTGCCAAATCCTTGAACTGTGCTTTTCTCTACATAATTAATTCAACTTGATCCCCTGTTAGTTCCTTTGTCCCATAAATTCCTTATCATGCTTTCTTACATATTTCCTTATCACGCTTTCTTACATATTTACCACATCCATCCCCCTACTTGGCCTAACAAGCCTCCTCTCACCAAGGCACTGATATACCTGGGTAGCTGAAGTACCAGGTTATACAAATGTCCCTCCACTGATTACTCATCCCCCCACCCCCAAGGAGGATGGTGAACTGTAGATGGGCAATTTAAGCCCACAGACCATCGCGTTCAGATTTCTGATGAGCTATGAGCAGAAACAAAAACAACAACAACAACCCTATCTGCATCCATTCTCTCCATGCCATCTAAGCACTTTCTCTTCTCCTTTACTTTCAACAGCAATGATAATAAATAATGAATCAAGCAAACTGTCTTCTACCCTACTATTAACAGAAATGATAATCAATAAAAAGTGTCTTACATGTACTAGGGCAGTAGTCCTCCCCCTCAACTATCCTGGCCAGTCCAAAGTCCGCCACCTTACACAGCAGGGACTCCCCAACCAAGACATTACGTGCCGCCAGGTCCCGATGCAGAAGCTGCTGGCTCTCCAGGTACGCCATACCCGCTGCTACCTGTATGTACAAGGAAAAATATAAAATGAACAGATGTCTTGATTTCTGTGCTGCATATTGTAGAAATGAAAGGGTAACTCCCTCCTCTGTCTTTCTTTCCTTCATTCTTTCTCCTTCCTTCTGCCTATGGGTGACTCTACACTGAGTGACAAGCCAAATGGTTTCCTGTACACTGGGAAACCATTTACTATGGTGGGTGGTAACCATATAACCAAATTACAGTACCTGGTGGTTTTGTGGATTATTAAGGTGCTCCTATCAGACTGAGCCTGTGTAGGTATATATCCAAGGGATGGTTGGGTTTATTGATCACATAATGCCACTCAGGGATGAGTGAGACTGGCCACTCTCATCTTAAATGTCAGGACCAACTTGCCTAACCCCGGGCTCCTCGCTCCTCATGGGGCAATGTAGGATTGGATGATTGTCGCGTGGCGCCGAACAGCTGGTTTACACCACGGCCCCCTCACCCCTTCCTTCCTCCCCCCTTCCCCCTCCCCTCTCAGGGATGCCATTTGGTATTTTTCATTACCAATTATGGGCCAATTTGGTAATGAAAAATTCGTTTGGTAATGAATCAGAATAATGCATTACCAAACGGATTTTTCACATGTATGAGGATACACAGGATGGAGATGGTGGATTGTTTGCTCTCTCTGATTAATCTGCTAGGCAACATAGCATGAAAATAATCAACATGCTGTTAATTATGAGAAGAGTGATAACATGTATTTCAACCTGTATATATAATTAGTGAAGAATAAATGCTAGCTTTATGAATTTGGTAATGAAAACTGAGGAGTTTGGTAATGT
The DNA here is from genome assembly GCF_032717465.1 of Coenobita brevimanus. Taxonomy (NCBI): domain Eukaryota; kingdom Metazoa; phylum Arthropoda; class Malacostraca; order Decapoda; family Coenobitidae; genus Coenobita; species Coenobita brevimanus. The sequence goes on along the minus strand of NC_137006.1, from coordinate 867,811 downwards.
GGCCGTTGCGATTTGGCAACTCTGTTTCCCCGTCATCAACACTCCAACAATTACTGCCTAACTTCGATGGCGAGTAGATGCCTATTGCAATGGAAGCCACATGTGCTCATTTTTTGAGAATAAACAGTGAATAAACTGCAATACCTCGCCACTAGACCACATGGGAATTTACAGTGTTAAGAAATTAGAATTTAGAGTGCAAAGGATTAACTGTGGAGTGCAACTTGGCGATTGAAACTGGCATGGTGCAGTTAAGAACAATGTGCAGTGTTAAACAATTATAACTCACAGCGCAAAGAACTAAGTGCAGCACAACACTGGATTACTGTAAGTGCTTCAAGAGCATTTTAACCACTGCCAAAACCTTAGAAAAGCCGGCCATAAACGTGCTGTAAGTACCCTGGCTGAGGTACAGTCACTTCTAATTCCTCATTCTTTGGTTCCTTTTCATTTATATCATGCTTTATGTCCATTATTGGTGTGAATAGGGTCTTAAACAGGTTTAAATAGGTGCTATGCATGTCCTGTAGGGAGTTATTTAGGTGGCTTTTAAAGTTAGGCTGGGTTAGGGTCCTTAAGTACCAGTCCAGGAGCTAGGGGCCCACTTTCCGGACATGTCTTTGGTTCTATTATTTTGGATAGTAGAGGGATTACTGTATATCGAGAAAAGTCCAAGGGTGACGAGCAATAAGTGAAATTTACAGAGAAAGTGAACATCTTTAGTTTCTAAGATGGTAAACAATAAGGTGTATAAAGTGTACAGTACAGTATTTGAAAAGTGTTTAAAACAAAGCTGTAACAATAAAGTATTTTCTAAGTGCTTCCCCTCTCCCTAGGTTAGAAACGAGTGCATCTGTACGGAGATGTGGTGATGTATGCAGCTCTCCTGGTCCTCCCTCCAACCCTTCTCTTCTCCCCCCATCCTTCCTCCATCCCAGCTATGGAGGCTTCTGCCCAGGCACAAAAAAAAAAAAAAAAAAAAAAAAAAAAAAATCCACAGACAAATTTGCCCCTAAAAATTGGATACAGTGGTATTTGTATACCATCATCTTTGGTGGTGTTCATACTATAAGATAAGCTAATAATAACACACAAAACTGATGAATAAAAGTACAGAAATGCAGTGACAATAAAAGATGTTTGAGTGCAATAATAACTTCAAATAAAGTCCCAACATCCTAGCCCAAAACTTTACCCACACCGTGCAAGAGCAAAGCATTTGTCTACATGCAGAATTTCTCGAGCCTTCTTGTGGGGTTTTCGCAATTTCAATACGACCAATAGTTTTCAAGTAAATCGCCAAAAACTAAGAAGAAAATCGCTGAGCATGGTGGGGGATGGAGGAGAGATGAGGGGAGAAGAGGGAGGGATGGAGGGGATATGTGTGTGTATTTACCTATTTGTAGTATACAGGAATTGAGCAATGCTCGTGTTGTCCTGTCTCCATATCCACATTTATTTGGTCTACCTTTACACACATGAATGTTTTTCTCATGCACCACCTCTTTGTCTAAGTCGTTTCAAATATTTAAGTATTTAACTAATATACCTAATTGTGATATACACGGAATGTACTACGCTCGTGGGTTTCCGTCGCTGTTTCTCAATAAGTCAAATTTAGCTTTAAGTTTTTAGACTGGACGATCTCTTTGTCCAGGTTATTGCATAAGTCTATACTTCTGTAAGGAAAGCTATGTTTCTTGATATCCTTCAAGCAGCTTGACTTTTTCAATTTCATTCCGTGTCCTATTGTTGCTCTCTTATCCAATAAAAACAGATCTTCTTTGTCAATTTTATCTACTCCCACCACGGTCCTGAACACCGCAATCATGTCTCCCCTCTTTCTCCTTTCCTCTAAGGAAGGCAAATCCAGCCTCTCTCTGTATGACAGGTCTGTGTGTGTGAGAGAAAGAGAGAGAGAGAGAGAGAGAGAGAGAGAGAGAGAGAAAATGAGTGTGACAAAGAGTGAGTGAGATGGGGGGGGGGGGAATAGTAGGACAGTTTGGTTTTCATGTCTCCCTCCCAGTTCCCCCACCCTCCTCCACTCCTGCTTACCTCCCTCCCCATCCCCCTGCCCTCCCTCACCCCCACCTGTCTCCCTCCCTGCCATCCCCCACCCCTACTTGTAACCCTCCCTGTCCCCTCCCCCTCTCCCACCCCTGCTTGTCTCCCGCCTGTCCCCCTGCCCTCCCCCGCCCCCACGTAGCTCGCTGCCGTCTGCCTGGTTGTAACCTGTCTGTTGCACTCCCACCGCCTCACCTACCTGCATGTGATGTTTGCTGTCTCAACTTTTAGCAATAGTACTGTTTATCAGGATAATAATACTGTATTACCTACGATGTTTCTGTGTGTATGAGAAACTATTAACTCCTTCAATCAGTGCAGCTTTATCTTATTCTTACTTGTACTAGATGATCTTTTTCAGCGTAGGAAAGGTCAACTGTAATGAAGGGAATAATGGAGGCTATATCTGAACCATCCTTCTTGAAAAGTCTATCCGAGCTGAATGAAATTATCTAGAGACAGCAAGAACTATGCTGTAAACCTTCCACTGCAATGAAATGTTGGAACTTTTTTCACACAGCTCAATGGCAGGAAAAGACAATAATATGGTTTTACATTCTTTCCACCATACTTTCTCATGACTAGTGCCACATTCTACTGTGTTGTTTGTACACTGAGCATTTAAGATGGAGGGATGGCAATTTTAGGCCAGTTTACAATAAAAGTAGTATGTGTCATCGAAAGGAAAGGAAAAATATAACAGCCAAAGAAATCATGCATCCACTGATTCACCAATCAAGCCTTCAAAATTTCTGATTCATCACACAAGCTCATGTAGCTTCACTGTCACTTCACACTCCCAAGATTCTCTTAGCTGAATACGTTGCCTACCATATATAATGCTACAGTTGTTTTGGCAAAAAATAAAAAATAAAATAAATAAATAAATATGCAATATTTACATTTTCTGACTCTTAGGACTCATTCTCAGATGAATAAAGTCATCTGATGTATGCTGAAATAGAATACAAGATTTATCCCATCCATGATAATGTTAATGGTAACAGAATTAACACTCACAGGCTCTTAGTTGAATAAACCTGTCTGGCAATAGCTAGAATAGAAAGAATAGATATCCTGACCATGAGAGGATTACAATAATAAATTGCACCCACCTGTGAAGCAACATATATGAGGTCGTTAAGCTTGAGAGTGCGTTCCCCTTCGTTCCTGAGCAAATCGAGGAGCGCCCCATTGCACATGTACTCCGTGACAATGAGTATGGGCTCCTCCTTGGTGCAGACCGCATACAAGACCAGGATGTTGCGGTGCCGAAGTTTCTTCATGATCCGCGCCTCCTCCAGGAACGCGGAGGGGCTCATGGCACCCTGCTTTAATGTCTTGATTGCCACTTCCGTTGAGTTGTTCCACATACCTGAAAATCAAGTTTTGTTTAGCCAACAGACAGCTGGCATTTCTCTCAGCTGACAAGAATCATCTGCTGTTAGTCAAATATCTCTCTGCTGACAAAAATAATCAGCAGTTACAGGTAACTGAATTTCCCTCTGCTGACAAAAATCATCTGCTGTTAGTTGAATTTCTCTCTGCTGACAAAAATCATCTGCTGTTAGTTGAATTTCCCTCTGCTGACAAAAATCGTCTGCTGTTAGTTGAATTTCCCTCTGCTGACAAAAATCATCTGCTGTTAGTTGAATTTCTCTCTGCTGACAAAAATCATCTGCTGTTAGTTGAATTTCTCTCTGCTGACAAAAATCATCTGCTGTTAGTTGAATTTCTCTCTGCTGACAAAAATCATCTGCTGTTAGTTGAATTTCTCTCTGCTGACAAAAATCATCTGCTGTTAGTTGAATTTCCCTCTGCTGACAAAAATCATCTGCTGTTAGTTGAATTTCCCTCTGCTGACAAAAATCATCTGCTGTTAGTTGAATTTCTCTCTGCTGACAAAAATCATCTGCTGTTAGTTGAATTTCTGTCTGCTGACAAAAATCATCTGCTGTTAGTTGAATTTCCCTCTGCTGACAAAAATCATCTGCTGTTAGTTCAACTTCTCTAAACTGACAAAAAACATTTAATGTTTGTCCAATTTTTCTCTGCTAATAAAAATATTGTCAGTTAGTTGGATTTCTCTTCACGGACAAAAATGATCAACAATACCACCATCGTTCAAATCAACTTTAAAAAATTACATGAAAAAATCATCATCATCATCATTCCAATCTTAATTCCACTTAAAAGGTTGGGGTGAGTTAGGATCAATACCACATTTTTCATAACATTCTTGCAACAAGCAAACATCATTATTTTTAGGAAAGAAGTTTTATAGTACAAGGACTACAAAATCAAATGCAACTCACCATACCACACCTCTCCAAATGAGCCCTGACCCAGTTTCTTCATCATGGAGAGTGCAGATCGATCTATCTCCCACTGGTCCTTGGTCTCCCTTGACAAGTCCCACTTCTGAGGTGGTGGGCGTCGACAAGGATACTGCAGCAGGCATGCTAGACCATAGTTGTTTTCTGGGGTGGGGACAGATGGGTTTTCATATTTAGTATCATTACTGGTATCACACACGAACTACAATCATTCCGCATCACTTGAAGTTTCTCTATCACTGCTCCTTCCTGCCACTCCAAGCCTTTTTATCACCACTCTCTGCCACCACTCCAAGCCTCTATATCACAACTCCGGATCACCACTCTAAGCTTCTGTTTCAGCACTTCGAGTCTCACTATCACCCCTCCCTGCCACTGCTCCAAATATCAATATCACCATCCAAGCCTCGCTATTATCATTCCAAGCCTCTGGATCACCACTCCAAGCCTCTCTATCACCACTCAAAACCAGGACTCTCTATCATCACTCCTTCCCCCCACTCAAAACCAGGTCTCTCTATCATCACTCATTCCCACCACACCAAACCTCTCTATCATCATTCCAACTGCTCTAAACCTCAATCTCCACTCCCTTCCATCACTCCAAGCCTCTGCATTAACATCTTTCGATCTCATCCTCAGTCCTCTTCTCATTCCTTCACTAGCAAAAGGAGCAAGGCAAATAAAAATCATGACTCTATGCACCAGATATTCCCTTATGAGCCCCTCTGCTAAATCCATCTCACTCACTCTTGTAAGCATCGACGAGATCATTGAGGGTACGGAAGGCCTGAGAGGAGGTGATGTAGTAGCAGCCAGCATCGGTGACCTTGATGCGGTAGTGCTTCACGTGCTCTCCCTTGTGTTGGTCCCAGTCCTGCAGAAAATGAACAGATATTTAGTCTCACCTGAGTTTTCATGGCAGTACAGTGCAATTATTAAAACCCCAATTCCAAATCTGTGATAATACCAGTTTTCTGAAATAATTCTGGATATGGAGAACAAAACAAAAAAAACTATTAACAAGGTGCCAAATGACAAGGGTCACTCAACAATTCCCCCTTTATTCAAGCCTTCAATTCAAATATCATCATCATCCAGATCTTTTTTTACCTTTTAAGGATGGGGTGTGGTGGGGCCTGGACAGCAAGAAAAAATCTGACAGGAAAAATAGCCAAAACCTACCATATTAAATGAGACACAGCCATTCACTCACCATTCAAACCCCTAGAATCCTGACTCCAATTCATGGACATAAATAACCATACTTCAGTGTTTAATATCACTCACTGGCTTAAGTCAAATCCACTGACCATCACATCACTGAGAAAAAACACAGGTCTGAAACCCTTGTCATATAGGCCTACTCCTTCAAAAAAAATACTTCCAACCAGATTTAATTTTCATCACCTCATTATCATCTAATCCTGTGTTGCCCCATGAGGATCATAGGAGGCCAGGGCAAGGCAAGTTGGTCAATAAGTAAGTTATACACCGGAAAATGGAATTTATCCGTATATTTTGTATAGAGCAATACTTTATTTTACCTGATATTTCAAGAACGTTGCATCCGTTCATCATAGGTACATATATTTTTGGAAAGCAGTTTTTCATGCTTCACTCTCTCTCTCGCTCTCTACCTGATGGCTACCTTCTAAGTTGCATAGTCTCCTGCATCATCCCCAAGCAAATGATAATAGGTACACGAATCCTGAGCTTGTACATCACAAATGCATATGGTGTAGCGTTCACTCTGAAACCTAGGTATATTGTAGTTCTATTTGTGGGGGATATGCTTGGGATTGATGTGGAAACAATGATGCAAGCAATCTGGATGAGCATGTTGATGAATTATGCTGTTGCAATGTGTATCGACCTTGGTGCAGAGACAGTAACAACTTAATGAGCATGGTAATGCTGTGGGAGGTGTGTATATTACTGACTATGATGCATAACATAAACACTAGGACTACCTCATTCAGGATTGGTGTGCTGCTCTTAGCAGGGGTATTTTTATGACACGCAGGTGAGTCTTGAGGAAGATCTGCAAAATCTGCTTTAATAAAATTCACATCATACTGTTTCCTACCTCAGCCTTGGCTTGAACTTGCACCCTTTCAAACAGCTGACCAATTCTCTAACCACTAACCTCCCCCAGCGACCCACTTTTCTACCCACTGACCCTGATGCTGAGAGAGTAACCGTGGCTGGACTGCTCTGACATACGGATGAGGAAGGTCCCCCTCTGGTTGCCTTGGGTCATTAGCAACTTCTCCGCCTCCTTCCTCGCTATCTTCCCAAAGTACCAGCTGTTGGGGAGGGCAGCATTGATCAGAAAGGGCTGGGTGGTTTGTGTACAAGAACATAACAGGTTGTATTCTTATAAGCAATGAAGGCTCCCTAGAATTTCTTCCTTATTAATGTGTTTCTCCATACAACACATCAATATTCTCCTGTTTAGCATCCATGCAAAATCTATCACAATTATGAGGTTATAAATGCCATGCAAGAGAATAATGAATTGTAATAAACAAATGAATCACTAAGGAAGAGATTCTAGAAAGCCTCCCAAGCTAATAAAAATATAATCCAGAGAGAGGAAGTGGTTTAAACATACTATCTATCTATCTATATACCTAGGCTGCTTCCCCCCCACAAAAGAAAGCATGGTACAGATAGTCCTTATTATTATGTTACCTTTTCATTATATTTTTACTGTTATGTCAATAATAATTTAAAAATTGCATATTATAATTCTACAGCTAATTATACAGTTGATCTGCCTTCTCTCAATTTACAGTATTAGTTGTAGGGAAAATTACAATATTTTGGTAAACATCACCAATGTATAACAGAGGCTTTCTGTAGTTATCACAGAAATTTTTAAATATAAAGCTCTTAACTCAGCTCTGGCATTCCAATGATCGCTACTTCAGTAACATATATCTATGAAGGTAAATAATACTTTCTGATATTTATTAAAAAAGAAAAACTATTAAATAAAGTCATTTTGCTGTTGCTGAGGCACCAGGCTAATCTGACTGTGGATCTGGTGGACTGCAGGCTTAAGGTGCCCTTCTGCAGTTCACTATCATCCTATTGGGAGACAGGGAAAGAGCTGAGAAACATTATATTAAAAAGCAAATATGAAACTCAGCAATAAATGATCCATTACTTATTTTGAGAAATATAAGAGGCAGTAAAATATAAATATTAAAGTGATTATTGAGTAAAAAAGCATATAAATCCATCCACCCATCATCCAATCCAACGTTGCCCCATGAGGAGCGTAGAAGCCCAGGGCTCGGCAGTTGGTCCTGACATTTAAGATGAGAGTGACCAACCTCACTCATCCCTGAGTGGCATTACGTGAGCTATAAACCCCAATCACCCCTTGGATATAAACCTTCAACGGCTCAATTCAATTGGAGCACAAAAATTACCCACTAAACCACCAGGCGCCAAAATTTGGTTATATGGTTACCACCCAGCGTAGTAAATGGTTTCCTGGTGTACAGGAAACCATTTGGCTTGTCACTCAGTGTAGAGTCACCCACAGGCAGAAAGAAGAGGAAAGAATGAAGGAATGAAAGACAGAAGAGGGAGTGTAAAGTCACCTGCAGGCAGAAAGACATGGAAGGAATGAAGGAAAGAAAGACAGAAGAAGATGGAAGGAAAGACGGATGGAGGAGAGGACAGGGCAGACACCCGAGAGCAGCACTACATTGAATGAGTGGATGGTGGGCGCCCCCACCTACCACAAAAAAGCATATGAAACTGCCAGTAAAAAATATTCATTAATAAAAAAAAGAAAGAAAAAAAAAAAATTGCTATTGTTGTGGCCCAAGAACATGAACTCAGTGGACTGCAAGAAACCAGCCATTTCAGCTGAGTGCTCTTGGAGATTATTTGGTTTGGTTTTATGGATGCAGTGTGGCAGCTGACTTGCACATACCAGACAAGGGTTACCAGCTATACTGTGTACAACTTTGACATGTTTTACACGTTCTGAAAAGCAACTGGGCTGCAGGGCATGGAACACTACTTTCTGCTACTAGACAAGTGACCTGTCACCACCCAAGGCTTCACAGACAGGTTTAAGTATAGAAGGCTTATGGAGTGCAAGGATAAGAAGTCTATCTATCTATCTACAGCCAGACACCAGAATCCCATATGGGATGGTCATTTATCTTTGAGTTATATGTTTTACAGGGAAAGGCACTAACCCTCCACCAACCCACTTGTTGACAGACAGGGAACACGTATGGACTGGTTATATGGTTACCACCCAGCACTGTAAATAGTTTCCCGGCTTACAGGAAACCATTTGGCTTGTCACTCAATGTAAAGCCACCTGAAATGTAAAGAATAATAATAAAAAGTGACAGGAAAGTTGGGAGAAATAGGAAGAGAGAGGACAGACAAAGAAAAAAGAGTGATAAGGGTGAAGGAAGAAGTAGGCAGCACTACATCAACTGAGTGGATGATGGTTGCCACCACCTAGGGTAAGAAGTACACGTGGTAATTTGCCTTGGAGTGCCCATGTTCTTGTTATACCCCATGCTTATATGAATGTGAACATACTGGACTAAGGACTCTTCTCTTGCAGTCTATCTTCCTCCTCTCAAGGATGGGGATGGAACAAAGGGACAGTTATATAATTAGGCAGTGGAGCAGCCCAGTTATATCAATGCTACAACATGAAAGCATCCCTCCCCAGCACTGAAATTACACTACAAAAGCAATACACAAATTAAATCACAGTACAAAACTAGTGACTCACTCCTGGCATTCTAACGAAGATGCAGATGCAACGTAGTTCTTGGGGATGTAGCCTTCAGTGCCTCGTGTCAGGTGCCGCGCCAACCACCAGTCCGCGTCACTGCAGGGAAAGGGTAAAGGTCAGGATATTACTGAACGGCGTAAGGTGTTAATTGGGAAATATGGTAGGATAACTCCCAAAAGTTTAAGGCATCATTTATGAAATATGGTAGATGCAGGAACAAGCTAAAATAGATATCAAACAGATTGACAATGTTAAAGCATCAGTGAAGAGGTATGGTAGGTCAAGAGCCTGTACTGTGTGTAACTGTGTCATGATATCACAGAGCTGTAAAATGTTCAAATGAAAAAAAAAAAAAAAAAACTCACATAGAAACATTCTTCAAATATTTCTAGTGGTATGACTTCAAACTGTGTGTAACTGCCTGAATCCCTAGTGTAATATGCTGAATCTCTTGCACAACTGCTTCAATCCCTTGTGGAACTGTCTCAATCCCTCATGTACTGAATAAATTGTGTAACCATTTTATTTCTTTCTATGACTAAATCACATATGCACCTGTTTGAATCCTTTATGCAACTGCTTTAATTCCTCGTAAAATTATTAACCCCACGTGTAGAGTAACTAACTGAATCTCTTGTTGAAATGTCTGATACTGTACCTTGTGTTGAATTTGTCAGAAGCCCCTGAATAAATGTTTCAGTGAATTTCACACACAAACTGGAAGCTTGCTGACACTTTTTAGGATCTGTTTTAAGGATACACAGGAAAATTCTGTGTGTGCAAAATGCAATAATACGACTCTCGTGAAAACTTTATAATGTCTATATACAGTACTGTACTGATAATTACTAAGTGCATCCTTATTTTGAGCTGGAATGAAATTCTCACTATAGTCACGGTGCGCGACTCTGAGGTTGTTATTATCATGCCCTGGCAACCTACCCCTCAACAGTGCATCTGATTTCATGTATAATATGAGATGCATGTGATTTGTGTATGTTTGTGTATAAAAATATTCATGTATAATGTATTCATGCATAATAATATGCTTCATGTATACAATGATACCAGGGTACAATAATGACAAGCTCAGAGTTGTGCACCGTGACTATAGCAACTATCATGTCTAACTTTTTGTATGACTATCAGATCAAAATACAGTTATCAATGACTAGACCACATTATAGTCAGGGACAAAAGTTCATCAAATATTTCATCTCTTCTTTTTCTTTTTTCTAGACTTTCCTCTGCTGGGTATATTCCAAAACAATAAGAGGCTTGGTATATTTCTCTGGTCATAAATGATTCTCTTAGTTATGAGGCACAAGGAGGAAACTAACGGACATGCCCGCATTTTACAGTACATACAGTGGAATGGTAGGCACACTTATGACCCCAACTATATCTATTAGATGGATGACAGATGCAATTGGTACAGTACATTTTTTCAAATCTCACAAAGATCCTTGACCCTTCTTAGTTCAATAGATGGCCAAGTGTAGTGAGACTGGTGGAGGGGGGGTGGGGGTAATCTAACAACAGCAATAACTTACAGGTCTCATTCCTACCTAAAAACTAAGGCCCATAATTTTGTGTAATCAGAACTTGGCATTTATGTCAAGTCAGTGGTCATGTTCTATCAGATGAAAATAAACCTGCCATAACTATCAAAAATCAAATACTTTAGTACTGTACCTGCAGGAGTGTGTGATGCCTGCAACAACCTGCCTAACAAAAGCCAAAAGAGGCAGTATATTCATTGGCTGTGGCATTTCCCTGGCAGCTTCTCCTGACTGTACTCTGTTCACTTCTACGTGTAAAACTGTAATCTCTCTATCTTGCACACTGAACTATAACACAAGATTAATACTACAATATAGTCCTGGTCATGAAAAAATGCTATGAAAAGGATACAGAACAACAACAGAGAGAGAGAGAGAGAGAGAGAGAGAGAGAGAGAGAGAGAGAGTCGTGTTCAATGCTTCCCACGCTTCCCATTTGAGTGCCGCCATTGGCATAGATGTAAGCATTTATTCGTCACGACAAGCACTCTTTGATTATACAGTATACAGTATCATAATTAAAGCATACAGACTGATATCTTGTTGAACAGCAGAAAAGATTAAATATATTCTTTGTGTTTTTGATGAACAGCTTAGTATTTTATTCCCAGGAATACAAAAGGAAAGTATAAAAAAATAAATATTATTGATCATCTAGCGTCTGCTGCAATGACAATTAATGGCCAATCAGCAGCCGCAAATCAAACACACCCTACTTGCCCCATACATCTCAAGTGCATAAATCAATCAAGTAGGGTACGGTAGTTGTATTCTGTAATGGTATGTACTGTAGGAGGTGGTGGTGGTGCAAGATGAACCAGGTTTGTGGAGGTAAAACCAGAGTTATCAATTGCACTAGTACACTATAGTTGTGGTAATGATGGTAGATGGGACAATGCTATTCCTGTGAGTGTTGAATGATTTTTTTTTTTTTTCCCCTTAGCCCTAATTTTGAACAATGGTGAAAAGGCTTTATAAGTTAGGCTTCCATATGTGACCTTGTACAATGCATCCAACCTAATCAATCAACTCTAATGAAATGATAAACCAATCTATCTAAATTAAAAATAAGATTAATCCAGCATAATCAAACCAAACCTCACAACTTGAACCCAGCCTCCTTCAATTTACCTAAAAACTAATCAAAGCTTACGTAACTATGTAATTCCTTTTGCCTCAGGATGTATTATAATCTGCTGATACCAAGGGATTTTAATTAGCCCAGGAGGAACTTTTCAAACTGTACGGGTTATATATAGTCCTCAATGACCCATTCATTGATGGAGTATTTGTAAGCTTAACAAAATCATGTGGTACCAGCAAGAATACAAGAAATAAATGCAAAATACAATCATCCAGTTGGATAAAAAACAGGATACAAATTATATCTCTGGACTGAACGGGAAGGGCAAAGTTACACAGGGTTTGGGATAAGGATAGGAGGATTACCTTTACCTCCATCAACCTCAACTCTGAAGGCACTTACGCATCGTTGATGATCTCCATGCGGTCGGCCTTTTCAAAGCTGAGTTCACCCGCACTCCGGCCTCTGAAGGAGTACATGGCCACCACAATGCGACCACCACGAGAGGGAGTCGATGGGGTGACCGGCTCTGTAACAATGTGAGATTTGTAAGTTAAACTTGGGGTAGAAGAACTGTGTGATTTATGTGGTAAAGATTCTTATTGTTTAATAATTGGCAGGGAAGGCATAGCTCCCTCTCTCTCTCTATCTTAGTGGTAGAAATTTATTCAAGAATTACTAGTATTTTGTGCGTCATGGTGCCTGGGTCTGCAGGAATATGTAGGGAAGTGTTTGTTCTGAAGTTCAATTCAGGAAAAAAAAAAAATAAATAAATAAATAAATTACTTCCTGGGGGCTGGTGGGGTTAACCTTAGTATGGTGTAGGACTGTGCTGGTGAATTGGAGAAGGAGGAGTTGGTTACTGTGATGCTTTTGTTGGTTATTGTTATTGCTGTTGGTTATTGTTGTTGCTGCTGGTTATTTTTGTTGTTCTTGCTGTTTTGGGTTATTGCTGTCATGGTTCGTTAATGCTGTTGCTTACTGATGTGGTCAGTTATTGTTATTGTTGATTTTGTTGTTGGTCACTTGTGGCCACAGGCTCATCTGGATGTGGATTCATTGGACTACAGGAAACCAGCCACTCTCATCAAGCACTCTGAGAGATCTTCTACAAAGGCTATGCCAAAGGTCTGTTGTGTTGTGGGAGTGAGATGAAGTGGGTAAGTATTTTGTGGTGTGGGGGACAGAAATACAGTGAAGGAAGATTGGCCAGTCTGTGAAATACATTTTGAGTTGGTACTGAAGCACGGAAGGGTGGTGACCACATCGTGTTTCACTAGAAGGGGCAATTTCTTTGAGATATATACCTAGTGGAGTTCTGGAAGGAAGCTGTTTAGTTGAAGGTTCTGGATGCCATGTTGTGGTGTCCCCTGCAATATTACAATCAGGCAGAGGAATGCCTTCATGTGGTGGCACTGATATAACTAAGTGCATCAACTGCCTGGATATATAAATGTCCCTCAGCTACTTCCCTATCTCCCCCAAAAGAGGATGGTGACCTTCAGGGTGAGGGGTACCTTTCAGCCTGGAGTCCAGGGGGTTCATGTTTCAGATGAGCCTGGGGTTGCAACTACAGTAATCCCTGTACTTTCCGGACACCCCACTTACCGGACATTGTGGGCCTGGACCTTCGCCTCCCCCCCCCCCAATCCGATTTCCCCCCCCCCACCCGTAATTTGAAATTGCCATGTGGCACCGAACAGCTGTTACACCACGGACCCTTCACCCCTTCCTTCCTCCCCCCTCCCCTGTCAGGGTTGCCATTTGGTATTTTTTATTACCAAATGTGGGCCAATTTGGTAATTAAAAATTCATTTGGTAATGAATCAGAATAATGCATTACCAAATGGATTTTTCGCACGTATGAGGATACACAGGATGGAGATGGTGGATTGTCTGCTCTCTCTGATTAATCTGCTAGCCTACATAGCGTAAAAATAATCAACATGCTCTTAATTATAAGGAGAGTGATTACATGTATTTCCACTTGTATATATAATTAGTGAAGAATAAATGCTTCCTTTAAGAATTTGGTAATGAAAACTGAGGAGTTTGGTAATGTGGCCGAGTTCAGATCTGGCAACCCTGTTCCCAGTTACTGCCTAACCTTCGTTCAGGGAAGATGTCCATCGTAATCGATGCTGCATGTGCTTGTTTTTTGTGAATAAACAGTGAATAAATCACAGTACCATGCCACTAGACCACATGGGAATTTACAGTGTTGTGCAATGTTATGAAATTAGAATTTAGAGTGAAAAGGATTAAGTGTGGAGTGAGTGTGGAGTGCAAAGTGGCGGTTGAAACTGGTGTGGTTCAGTTAAGAAGAATGTGCAGTGTTAAACAATTATAACTCACAGTCCAAAGAATTAAGTGTAGCACAACACTGGATTACTGTATGTGCTTCAAGAGCATTTTCACAACTATCAGAGCCTTAGACAGTTAGAGGAGGCGGCCACTGATGTGCTGTAAGTACAGTATGCTGCTAGGCCTAAGTATTTTCCATACTCACTTCTAATTCCTCATTCTCTGGTTCCTTTTCATTTATTTCATGCTTTATGTCCCTTATTGTGTGAACAGGGTCTTAAATAGGTTTAAATAAGTACTATGCATGTCTGGTGGGGAGTTATTTAGGTGGCTTTCAAAGTTAGGCTGGGTTAGGGTCCATAAGTACCAGTCCAGCAGTCAAAGGCCCACTTTCCGGACATGCCTTTGGCTCTATTACATCGGACAGTGGAGGGATTACTGTAGTACTATTATGGTGAAGACGGTGAAAACAGAGTGGGTTGTGTGTGACTTGTGTTATGTATCAGTACAGGGGTAAAATGGCATTAAAAAGAAATGGAGAGAATAGGTGTAGTGGTGGACAATCCCTTTAAGTCATGGCAGTGACATAACCAGGTCACTCCATTATACAAACCTTCCTTGGCTACTTCCCTATCCCCCAAAAGGATGATGATGAATTGCAAGAGGTGACCAACATTTCAGATGAACCTGGGGCTATAACTACTTGTGCTACTGTATAGGTGTAGAGTGGCATGGAAGGGGACAATGTAAAGTTAATTCACTTCTCTATTAATAAAAGTATCTACCTATTGCCAGGCATGTAAACAGGCATCTTTAATGTATAAGGAGCAACAGTAAATAGTGTGTGCAGTGAAATTAAACAAACTGCCTTCTAGATGGCCATGAGAAAATCCATACTTATCTTTGCATTTTTGTTTTTCCCTAATAATGGTATCATGACTCTGGTGAAAACTATGACCTTCAGGGATCTCACTTTTTTTTTTTTTTTTAAATACTTTCCCAACAAGTTTTTACACTATCATACTATGTTGCAACAGATCTTTTACTTTCAGCAAGTCCTCACAGCATCTTCAGTCTCCTTTCTGGACCTCCTTTTTTGGTCTGGATGTACCTGCTAAGCTTCCATGCTGACTTCACACTTGCATAATGACAAACAAGAGTGTCAGCTGTGCTCAATACATCAAAATCATTTTTTTTTTTTTTTTAATAGCAATGCCAGAGACAGCCAGTGTATAGTGCTGTACTATCTTTCTTGTAATACTCAAACACAAACTACAGAATCAAATGTTAATCTACAATACATGTTTGCAGTTAGTAATTACCACCTATAAAACTTTCAACAATACACGTCAGGCATCTAACAGTTATTACCAGTAAAACTTTACCACTTATACAGGACTGTACATTAAGCAAAATCTATTGTCAATCTACTTTGTTTATAAGTACTACAGGGTGTAAGTCCCTTAAATATGGAGACATTGTACAGCAATCCCAGTTGAGCCACTGTAACTCTATTATTCTGCTCTTGAACTCTGGGTAGTCACATTTTTCCTGTACCTTCTCAAAAACTGTAATTGACAAATTTATTTAGACTGCAATTTACCTTTAGTATATTTCACACAAATATAAAAATACACATGAAAGTAGATTACATGAAAAAGTGATAAATAGCCAAAGTAAGTTTTTTTTTTTGTTTTTTGTTTTTTTAGAAACTAGGGGATTCCATAATGCCAACAGAAACTCCGTCTTGTACTGTATGTTGATGTAAAACTATGCCCCAGGTAAGTACAGTGGCAACAATACTAGGTGGCCGGTTAATAGTGCCCAATTATAGTTAGTTCGTTTTCATCTGACAAAGATCCATAACCCCTTTCAGCTCAGTTGATGGCCAAATGTACATTAAATGGAGGGTTGATTTGGCTACTAACCAAGAAGGCTCATGCCAATGTGGCCAAGTTCCTTCAGATGAAAACAAACAGACTAGAGAAATTAATGTGGTGATATCAAGTATATTGTGAGAATGGATAAATCTGCTGGTGTGGGTATGGGTGTAGCAGTAGGAGTAGGAAATGAATAAATACTACAGGGTAGACTGATAATGCTGATGGAGCTCTCCATGGAGCACACACAAGAAATCAACTGGTGGAGTACAAAAGAGGGGTATTATATATATATGCACCACCCTGTAGGCGAGCACACATGCACACACGAACGCACACACACACACATACACACAGTCTTATCAATTTAGAAGACTCTTAGCACCTCTTCCTAACTACTTTATTTTTGCATACAGCATATAAACCCTCTGGAACTGGATGATGTCCTTTTTACTTTATTCTTGCTGCTACCAGACATTTACACTCAACTCAGGAAAGTTGTCTGGTAACCATATAACCAAACTATGGCACCTGGTGGTTTAGTGGGTAATTAAGGTGCTCCAGATGGATTAAGCCTCTGTAGGTTTATGTTCAAGGGGTGGTTAGGGTTTATTGCTCACATAATGCCACTCAGGGATGAGTGAGGCTGGTCAATCTTAACTTCAATGTCAGGACCAACTTGCCTAGCCCTGGGCTCCTACACTCCTCATGGGGCAACAGAGGATTAGATGATGATGATGATGATGAAGAAAGTTGTCTCGTACTGAGAGGAATTATTAAGGCTGTATATGCTGGTAATCATTCTCTACTCTGGAGCTGGAGAGGGATGCCTTCCTGTGATGGCACTGATATAACTGGGTGGCTCCTCTGCCAGGTTATACAAATGTCTCTCAGTTCCCTCTCTATCCCCCATAAGGAGGATAATGGACTGCAGAGACAGTTTCAGCCTGCAGTCCACTGGGCTCACATTTCAGATGAACCTGGGGCTAAAGCTGCTACTACTACTGTACTGCTAATCACTCTAGTTCAGAAAGTCTACCTTTGTCTGACAGAATCATCAGCTAGTGGGGTAAAAAAGAAATTAATACTCTCATGTGATAATTTTGCAAACTATATCAATAACTGAAAATCTAAAAATAATGGAAAGAATATCTGTATAAATTCCTCCAAACACAAGACAATGTTGGGCAAATTCTTCCTATTTCCTGATCATATCATGCAGTTTTGGAAAGATCTCTTGTAATAAAAGTTTAAATGATGACTGCATCCACACATTCCAGTTTAAAAAGTCTCTCCTATGTTGGTCTGGAGGTAGGAAGACTAACATAATATACAGGGTGGTCCATACACAACTCTTCTCTTCCAGTGACAAGTGATTTCTAGCATTTTTGTGGGGACAGTTTGGCCACTGTCATAAATATTCATCCTGCATCACAACCACATTCACATCCACACCAGCAGACTGAGACATCCCAACAACACAAACAATACAACCAGGTGAGTTATCCTGCATCACATACAGTATTAGTTTCCTACTCCCAGAACCGCACCAACAGACACAGCCATCCCCAACACATAACATATGGCCAGTCTAGTTAACTTTCATCATACAGTTTATTCATTTCTTATTTCTAGAACCGAATTATACCTACACAAGCAGACTAAGCCATCCCCATGACACACGCTACTGGAAGATGAGTTTCTAGTGGGGTGTTAATTATGGACAGACCATCCTACACATCACCACAATGAGGTGACTAAGCTGCAATATGCATGATATGTCACTTTGGAAGATGTGATAAAGCCTTATTAACTCCACAAGAATAAGGCTGGTTTATTTTCATCAGGGCTGGACCACTCTCACAAGAATACCGTACTAAGCCGAGACAACATGAAATTTAACGGACCTAAGTTACAAGGTACAATGAGTCTTCTTGGTTACTAGTCAAATTTAAGGTTACCAGTCAAATTTATACTCCAGTTTGAATACACCTGACCATCACATGAACTGAACGGGGTTATAGATCTTTGACAGGTGAAAACAAACAGACTATATTCAGTGTCGTTACACCAGTTTACATAAGCTATTGTCAAGCGTTACTGGTGTTAATACAGTATCATAAGAAAATGCAAATCATCTTCATCCCTTGGCATGTTTCCTTACACAGCAACATATGTACAGTACACTAGTTTGGTTACGTAGCAAGAGATGAGATTCAGAGTGGTGAGCACAAACTGACATTAAACCACAAAAAAAAAATAAATAAATAAAACAGGAAATTCGAACAAACTGTGACAAACAAATCCAAATGCAAAATAATCAAGCATAGTGACAAAAAATGTCTACAAACACATACAAAAGGAGCATGTGTTAAAGAATGAGGCACACACAACAAACAAAGACTGAATATGTTCCCAATGCTAGTGACACCCTCAATATATATATATATGGGTGCTGCTTTTATTTATTTATTTATTTTTCCCAGAGTACAGTACAAAATGATTACAAACTACACCTCCACTGCTATCTATGAAGCTGATTTGTAATACTCTGTTCTAACTTGGCCTAAAATTACCATCTCTCCAACTTAAATGCTGAGTTGTAAGAATAAGTAACACTAGACTATGATGTTATTCATGAAGAAGTGCTATGGAAAGGATGCTGACTTTCCTTCTCATTCTGCCTTTGAGTTAAGCGAAATAAAGAATGAAATTTTTGGCCAAGTTAAGGTGAAGAAAGTATATGGTATTCCCTAATTCACAGTCCCAGCTATATGGGAAAAGTTGCATTATTCTGAAACATATCCTCTACTTAACTTATAAGGAGCACTCTCTATACACGCAGAGGTTGCCACTTGTTACAGGAATACATCACATGAAACACAGCAAAAATACAAAAATGAAACAAAGATCTCAAGCCAAGCAGAAAGCAACAGGCAGGCATGCAAGCGAGGAAACCAAACCAAATGCGAGTAGTGCCGACCCCAAAAGGTGAATACCGTGCGATACTGCCGACCCTAGTGAAGCCAACCTTACCTGGGGTGTTGGCCCGGGGCGTCCATCGATGGGAACACCTAACTGTACCCACCAACACCAGAAGAATAACACATGTAAAAAAAAATAATAAAAATGAGTAAACAGAGGGGGTAACATAAATAAAAAATAGCAGGAGAACATTCAAAGGGTCATTCCTACAAAATGGCTATACTGTACTCAGTCCACCTTAACTTGGCCTAACACTGCCATGCCGTCTCCCTAGCTTGAATGCTAAGCTGTAACGAGACTGACATCAGAATATGATAATATACTCTTTTACTCTAACTTGGCCTAAAACTGACTTCTCTTTATCTTGAATGTTGAGTTGTAGCCATAGATTAACCTGAGAAAATGATACTATTAAGTCATGAAGTGCTGTGGGAAGAATACAGAGCCATGGTACTGTCATTTTTTGTCACTGCGACATGCCAGAGGAGCTATAAAAGGCTAAAAAAATCTAGGCCAAATTAAAGTGCAAGGACTCTGGTAACAAGACAAGTGCTGTGGCATGGATGTATAGCCACAGTATTGTTTTAGTATGTCGCTGAGATACAGGAAAATGAATTGCAAAAGGACAAAAATCTTCACCAAGTTAAGGTGGACGGACAATAAGGGGTAAAAGGGCTATGAACATGTGGAAAACGAGCAGTAATGAACAATATAAAGACTTGTAATAAATTATTTTACTTCAGTCCAAGGATGATTTTTTTATATATTTTTTTTCTTTGCTACTGTCAGACAATTTTATTCAGCTTAAGGGTTGGCTGCTGGCTGTGGAAAGGATAATGGACAATACAACTAACTTCTTCATTACAAAGGTTACATTTTAAGCTGAATATATGTTGTCTGAAAGGAGGAAAAAGAAAATAATAAATAAAATGAAGACAACATTGGACTAAAGCTGTTACCACTACAGGGCTGAAAGGTACAGAACTATGCAGAGTGAACCAGAAGATGCAGGAGAGAGAGAGAGAGAGAGAGAGAGAGAGAGAGAGAGATAAGGGTAGTTAGATATTCATTTTGTCTATCCATACATGGTTTCTGATGATATCATCATGCAAGAGGAGGATAAACAATAGATAGATAAATAAAACAAAAAAATAAATAATAAAAGAGGTGCCCAAACATGATCTAGGCTTTGACAGCAACCCTGCCAATAAAAATATATCTTTCCCATCTTATTCTTCATGCACCACAGAAAAGACCCTCTCATTGTGAATAGTTGAACTATGCTATTCTCACTCTAACCTAAACAAAAACTGCCTCTTGAACACTGAACTGTAACAATAAATTAACACAAGAATATGAACTTGTCATGAAGTGCCAAGGAAAGGATGTGCAGCCATAGTACAGCTTTTTCTACTACTGAGCTGGGTGAAATAAGCTGCAAATGGACACAAATCTGTGCCACCTTAATGTAAAAAGGACTGTAGAAGCTGCAACCCCATGCTCAAGTGAACCCAGTGGACTGCAGATCAAAGCTACTGCTCTCCTTCAGTTCACTAGCTTCTTATCAGGGGATACAGGGGGGACTAAGGGACATCTGTACAATCGGGCAGGTCCACCACCCAGTCATATCAGTGCTCCACTTGAAGGCATCCTTCTGCAGCACCCATCTTACTGTTAAGGGGGTAGAACAAGACCACTAACCTCTTCACTACAATGACCCTTTCTCTGTTTTATTCCTGCTTCCACACGACAAATATATTCACCACAGGAGATCCCCCATCTAACTGAATAGGGCAGAAACACCCATCTTCAACCCCTTACCAGTTCTTCAACACCCTTACTACAATGGAAATTTTTCTATTATATTCTTGCTGTCACCAGACACATTCGAAGACCTGTATTATTAGCACAACGAACAATAATTAATATCACTCCCTGCCACTACACTGACCACTGGCATTGTAGCACTTAACAGAGGGGCTTTCACCAAATGAATAAAACTGTCATCTCCTGTTGCCTAAACATAATTCCCAGGTATATCAAATGCAAAGAAACATCTAAATGAAAATTCCCTCTCTCATTTACTGTACATTTGACTCCCAGGTTTTCTCTCAATTACGCAAAATCTTCCAATAACAGCTCAATAAAATACACATCAGCAGCACAAAGAGTAACGTAAAACTAGCATAAAATTAACAAATTTTCAATTCACTGTTGTGGGAGCTGCAGTGGCCAAATGGGTAGAAGATTCATTTCACATTGCGTGTGTCCAAGTCTGGGGTTCGAACCCAAGATATGGTGAGTATCTGAAGAGGGTGTTAATTGTATGCCCTTTCATATGCCTGTGTATGTTTGCACACTGCCACTTAAAAAGACGGCATATACCTGCAGAGACTCTAACACAATACAGCAATTACGACTCTGACACATGCATCACTCTTCCTACACATGCCCCTTCCCACTCCTACTATGCCAGTATGGGGAAAGGTTGATTCTATCACTCTTCCACTGAGAAGGAGGTCCAGCCACGAAGTAAACCTAATATGAACTGTTAGAGGAACCGATTACACACATAATAATTAGGATACAATACTGTATATTACTGGAGAAGAAAAAAGGAGAGAAGAGTGAAGAATCTTTCCATGTCTCTCATTCTTCCCTCAGATGGCTGGCTTTAGAGTGTAATTGTAAATATGCAGAAGGTGAGGGGTGATGCTCTGGAAAGAGGAAATTCTAGAGGCATAAGGCTTTTGGCCCAGATAATGAAGGTAATGGAGAAAGTTCTAGAAGGTATGATTAGAAAAGAGTGATTACTGATGAGACACAGTTTGGGTTTATGCCAGGCAAAGGGGACCATCGATGCCATATTCATTGTTTGATAGCTTTGGGAAAAATGTGTATGAAAGAAAAGGAAACTGTAATTTGTTTTTGTTGATTTGGAGAAGGCCTATGACACAATCCCTTGAGAGATTGTAGAGTGGGCAATGAGAAAACTTGGGATAGAGGAGTGGCTGGTTATGACCACGTATGTGCATGTTCACACCTACGTAAGGATGAATAGAGATTTGAGTGAGGAGTTCTCTACGAACACTGATGTGCATCAGGGGTCAGTCTTGAGCCCCTTGTTGTTTATTACGGTACCTGAAGCCCTCTCACGTGACTTCAGAAATGGACTGCTGTGGGTGATGTTGTATGCTGATGATTTGGTGTTGATTTGAGAGAATGAAAGGGAGGCGGAGGAAAGATTTAGGAAGTGGAGAGATGGTATGGGGCACAAGGGCTTAAGAGTAAATGAAGATACACCAAAAGTGATGGTATCTAGGGCTGGGGGCAGTACTGTCAAAGCAAAGGGAAACTGGCCATGTGATCTGCAACAACGGCATGGGAAGTAATTCCATTTTGTGCAGTGTTTGTGATAAGTGAGTGCATAAGAGACGTAGTGGTATTAGAGGTAGACTGTGAGATGATGCTGATTTCATGTATGTGGTGTGTCGGGTAGACATGAGGAGATTGCCAGGTGTGAAAGAAGTGAACTTGCTGGTGAGTGTGTGGAAGAGTTTTGTTACTTGGGAGACACGTTATGTGCTCGAGGTGGGGTTGGAGTGTGGTGTAGTTGGAAGAAGTTCAGGGAGTTGTTTTCGAGGGCTCTCCCTCTGTACTAAGGGATCTTTGTAAATGGCATGTGTTAAGAGCATAATGCTGTATGGTAGTGAGACCTGGGCAGTAAAGGAAGAGGACAATTACATCCCTGAGTGCGAGGCCTGGGGGGGGGGGGGCTAGGTATACAATAGAAGAGTTGAGGTAGGATCGGACTGGAGTGTATTGGTGCTGTGATGAGGAGAGGCAGAATGAGATGATCTGGGCATGTGGAAAGGATGGGGAATGATAATCTGGTGCAGAAAGTGAGAAGTGTTAATGTTGGAGGTAGGGTACCGAGAGGTTGACCAAAAAAGACTGGGACAAGGTCATTGAGTGTGACCTCAGGAATAAGGGACTAAACAGGGAAGCTGCCAGAGATCGAGCAGCATAAACAGCCTCCGTTAGGTGATCAAGGCCGATGAATGCAAGTATGTTGAAGCCTTCAAAAACTAAATGAAATGAATTAATAATAAATTTGTCTGTGAACACACAACCTGTTTTGAATGACGCAAATGGCTTAAACTCCAACCACTCATCCATGAATAATTTCAATGGCTAACTCCTTCAATGTGAGTTCTTTCCTATATTGAACACTAACTTCTGGAGGTTGCAGGAATAATACAAAATTTTAAGTTATAGTAATACATGGGTTGCTGGAGACTGCTTAACCCCTTGAGTAGTAAAGGTCATATTTATTATCATCATCATCATCATCATCATTACTGAACTTCTGATGTTTTGTTCCCTCCTGGGCACCTCCACATAGCAGATGGCTATGCCAGAACTGCCTCCAAGCTAATTTATCCTCATATGACTTTTCACGCTCTCCAAAACTCGTTCCAAATAAGTGAATAAAAATATCTGGAGGAAGTAAAAATAAAAATGAGTGTCATCATACCAACACAGTTAAGATTTGTTTCTCACGGGTTTAGCAAAAAGGCTTCAAGTTCATCCTATGTATCTGAGGTAGCTACATGAGTCAAGATACTTCATACTTTGACAATACATACAACAGGTTAGCTGAAAGACACACGTGCAGAGTTTATCTATATATTGTGAAATCTTTATACAGCAAAAGGAAGTTTATCTGATAAAGCACAGTGTGACAAAATTACAGTACAGCAAGTGCTCGCATAAGACACGATCACAGAGCGTGATCCTCACATAACACGGAAGGTGCCATTTTGTGTCCCAAAAATGTCACAACACGTGAAAAAACAGATATACAGTAATGCGGTCGGAGGGAGCTGATAATTTTTTACAGCAACTGAGTATGTGGTGACAATGGATGTAACATGGTGGGAGGCCCCAATTTATGTTTCAAAGCCATACTATGCGGCCTACACAGAACACGGCATGAAGCATAAAATTACAGCTGGAATTCACATGATGCAACAAGTGATGGACAGAGTGCTGATTGCATCAGCCAATGATGTACTGCTATCAAGTGTATGCGTGGGATGTCGTCACAGTCCACTGAGCATTCCTGTCCCAGTTAAGCCTACCCTCTCTCCGCGCTCTGGCTGTACACGTGCTCTGTGTGATCTTTGCTCTTTTTTTTTGGCCACCTGACCAAGACTGA
Source organism: Coenobita brevimanus (assembly GCF_032717465.1). Taxonomy (NCBI): domain Eukaryota; kingdom Metazoa; phylum Arthropoda; class Malacostraca; order Decapoda; family Coenobitidae; genus Coenobita; species Coenobita brevimanus. Next base: position 843,589 of record NC_137006.1, on the reverse strand, counting down.
CCAAATGAACTGTGACCCTGCCAAACATCGGAAGTCTGCGACGCAGGAACAGAAGGTGGATGTCATCAAGAAGAAGGAGGACAGCGGAATTGTGACGCTGTGAAATTTTACAAAGTTAACGAGTCCACCATTTGCACGATTCTCAGCAAGAAGGAAGCCATTCTGAAGACAGCTCAGGAATATGGAGGATGACCCATGGAAAAGAGGATATGAGTGTCTGACCCTGCTCTCGTAATAAAGGAGAGGTTTCTGCTGATGTACTGCAACCAGAAGGAAAGGGAGGGTGTGCCAATTGACTCGTTATTAGGTAGGCAAATGTCTTGGAAAAAAAAAAACTGAAAATTGCCCCAAAGTCTGAACTTGGGGCTGGCTTAGGTACCATGAACCCTTGAACGTGTAAACATATGGGGCTATAACGCAGAATTCCCACTAAGCAGGAGCTTCAGGGTACAATATTCCCACGTTATGCAAGCGCTCACTGTATAGGCATTCCTCACTCAAAACTGCTTTTTGTACTGAGATTCATACATTATGCTGCTATGAATTAAGTCATTTTCACTTAAAAGTTGCTATGCTCACAATGATGCAGTTTATAAAGGGATCAGATAGGAATGTTATATGTGTTTATCCAAACAGGTACTTTATCTGTGAATCACAAGCAACAGTTTCATTTTTTAATTCAGGTTTGCGCTCCTTCACATAAGAGGAAAACTATCTATACTCTATATGTAATGACGACCAGTGCAAACTGGACCTACTACTTACACTGGGTTACAAAGTCTGTATATTTCATGCAGGTCCCAGTGACAAAAAGGAATAAATCTGAATCAATAACATTTAGAAATACAATGGGCATATATCAATGGAAAACGAATGTCTATAAAATGAAGTACATTTTTCAGTTTAAATTTACAGCCTGTTATTTTATTCAGCAGATGGACGATGTACCTTGGGGGGGGGGGGAAACAGGTAAGCAACAGCCTCTTTAGGGCTGTCTTACAGGTACAGTACAGAACATACACAGTGTAGGGATCCTACACCCTCTTGTGACAAACAGTGCCTCATCAATGTTGGACCAGGGTCCTTCCCCAAGGCAAGGTGCAGGTATATACGAGGAGATTTGGCTCCCAAGTGGTTGCCACAGCTGCACCACCCAGGGTGCACAGTGTCACCACATGCAGGTGCCCCATCAGTGCCCCCGATTTGTTTTTAGCAAGTAAGACTTCACTGCATCCAAATACACTTTAACAAGTCTGAGGAAAAGTCTATCTATCTACTGCCAAACATGTTACTCCCATAAGATGTAGCTACAAACAGGCTGCCTCCATGTCACCCTGTCCTCTGCCATATAGTTGCCCTTTCTCCAACACACACTCCACTCTCTCACATATCTCTCCACCCAATTGCACCACCTCATCCTGTCTCCCTCCCCTTTCCCCCTGGCTCACATACACTTTCTCAGTCAGTCTCTCATAATTTAGCATTTCTAAGTACTGTAAAATATCAATCCATAAAACCAAACCAAAAAATAGGCCCAAAGTTGTATGGTTTGAGATAAATTTGTCATAAGAAGAGTACATACCTGTTCTCAGGTTACCAATATTATTTAATTCCTTTTCTTTGTCAATATTAATGAATGTGAAAACTTTTTACTTATGCAGTACAGTAGAGTACTGGCACTGTATAAGTATGTCTATCTATCTATCTATTGCCAGACGCCTCAATCCTGTACAGGGTGGTCATAAACAAATCGCCTCCAAGTCGCCCTGTCCCCCGCCATTTCACTCCCCTGCTCCCAACTCACACCCCCCTCTCTCATATACCTCTCCACTCCATCCCTCCATCTCATCCTCGGCCTCCCCCTCCCTCTCCCCCCCTCCACCTCACTCACATACACTATCCTCGTCAGTCTCTCACCCTCCATCCTCTCTACATGGCCAAACCACCTCACTGTGTTCCTCCTATGTTTCCTATCACATCCACTGATGACAGAATGAAAGTAATTTTTCATAATACAGTACTGTACCTGTAAAACAGTCCAGTGACAATTAGTTCTTCAAATGTTGTTTCACTTGAATTCGTAGTATTTTGCCTGCTCATAATTTAGACATTAACCTCATCACTCAGAGGGCATCTTTTAACTTCTATTATGCTATCTTCAGACAGCTGAATCAAACTTACATTAAAAAAAAAAAAAAAAAGAAGGATTAGGTACTGTTTTCATTAACCATTTCAAAATATGAGAGGTTCTTCCTAAGCTCAGTTAGTCACGTGGTGGTAACAAACATAATGCAAAAATGTCATTGTAGTGAAGGGGTTAAGTGAGGAATGCTTGTCAAAGACATGCAGTAATGGCTGTAGCCACAGGTTCATCTGAAACATGAACGCAATGGACTGCAGGTTGAAGCTGTCCTTCTCCCGCAAGCCATCATCCTCATTTTTGGGGTTACAGAAGAAAATGATGGACACTGGTATAACTGGGCAGTGGAGCCGCCCAGCTATACTGTAGCCACCCCATGAAGGTGTCCCTCCCCAGCACTCAAATGTTAGCAAAGAGAAGAAACAAAAGGAATAAAGGCATTCTGAAACAAAAAACAGCCAGTTCAGAAAACAAACAAAAAGTCAAAATAAACATGTTAAACATACATAACATCATAATCCACTGTTAATATTTAAATATGCATTCCAGATACCATCAATAAACACATTCATTATACCACATAAACACATATCCAAGTCCAGTAAGTCAACAGGTACCCTTGAGAAAAGTTTTACATTATACATTTTTTTTTTAATAGTTTCCAATTCAAACCAATCACTGTGAAATATGTTCTAGCGAAGCAGTAGCTTGACACTCCCTTACCTGGCAACTGTGCTTGTGAGATGGTTGTGAATAGGAGAAGGAGGGACAGAAACCATTAGTTCTCCCTAACATTCCTCCTCCCATTACCTCACCCCTCTCATACACAGTTACTAGATTGGTGGGCACTTGGTTCTGCTTCACTGGCACCTATCTCACTTTTAGAAGTTCAAAGTGGCGGGTAACTGTACAATGCAGAACCTTCCTCATGTGTACCTACAGCGTCTGCCTCTTTTCCTTATGCAATTAATACAAATAACATTAGCCCTCCTGCGATGGTCACAGTCAGGGAATCTCTATTGTTCAATTTCAACAGTCACCAGATGATGTTACACAGCTGAGAGTTAGCCAACTCAGTCAACCATGAAATAACAATGTCAGTGTAGGTACCAATTAATGCAGATGAAGAAATATATGTATAGACAGAAAAACACTACAGATGACGAAAGCCATATATATAGTCATAATGTATTTTTATCATGATGTAGAGAAATGTCATATGATAGGTTTTCATGTTTCTAAGTTATGTCTGAGGTCGGCAGGCAAACTCAGTCACTATTGAAGTCAGAATCTAAACTCAGCCAATCTAAAGTGAGAAAACACGTACAGTCAGTCTGTAAGGTTGGAATATGTGTTCAGCTGATGACTGGGATCTGAGAATTAATCTAATCAATCCACAAGGACACAAGGTAAACACAGACAATCTCAGGGGTAAAAAATATAGGATGTCACTCTAACAGGCTAGACAGAAAGTTCTGTTAGTCTATGCAGTAATTAAATCTTTGAGGTCAGAGGGCAACCTTGAAATACTTCTGGGGTCTGATGAAGATTATGGTTGTAGTAATAGTAGAAGCAGTTGCAGCCCCAGGTTCATCTGAAACATGAATCACAATGGACTGGAAACTGCACTCCTCCTGCAGCTCGCCATCCTCCTTTCGAAGGACAGGGAAGTTGCTGAGGGATGTTTGTATAACTAGAGAGCTCCATCACCCAGATATATTGGTGCCACCACATAATGGCATCCCTCTCAGGCATCAAGAGCAAGGTAAAATTACAAAACTGGACTTGAAAGTCAGCTTAGAAAACAGAAGGCAGTTGGCAGTATGAACAGAGCACTCAAAATGAATCTGTCTTAATCTAAGTTACAACTCGAGCATCCACACAACCACAACAGCAAACATTCAATTATGGCATAAACAAGAGGCAGATGACAAGAAAAACACAGCACTCAAAAAAGTCAACTACCCTAAGTCATAATGCAAGCATCCACACCACCACAACACCAAACATTCAATCATATAACACAGACAAATACAGGCCCATACTCTTGCCAGTTTAGGAGGCTTCCGAGCACCTCTTCCTTACGTATTTCTGTATCTGGCAATTTATTACTTTCTTGCAGGTTACTTAAACAATCAATTTCACTAGTAAGAATGATATACAGCACACAAAAGAGTAAAGATGGCTGTTGTTATATGCCAAGTATGTGTTGCAAAATATCAAAGTTTTCTCCATATAACTGGTGCTGTAAACTGGGGGAAAGGGCAGAACAGCTTAAAAAAAAAAAAAAAAAAAAAAAAAAAAAAAAAACTATAATGGTGAAAAATGAAAAACTACTTTGAAAGACATACTAGAGTGCCTCCTAAACCAACAATTATACAGGTCACAGAGTCGAGCAGTCAGGAGGTACACACTGCCTTGGACACTACTTACCCGACTCCTTACGCATCCGCATGTGGCTGCCATGGTGCTGCTGGACCCACCCGTGAGCCGGCAGACCTGGCGAGAAATTGGAATATACACACCAGCACATGACACCATCCTCTGTCCACTTTACCTTAGGCCTAAAACTGCCATCTTTTCAGCCTGAATGCTGAGATATAACAAGAGGTTAAAATAAGCACGTGATAATATGTATTTTGAAATACATAGATATAGTATATGTACTAAGCTACAGTCAGTTCATTTTCATCTCATGATTTATAATGACCTTAAGCTCAGGTGATGGCCAGGTATAGTCAGACTGGAAGAAAAATGATACTATTAACCATGTGTTCAGATTGGAGGGTAAATTTTATTATTAACCAAGGAGACTCATCCTTATCTCATAACTAAAAAACTTCATATCAACCACAACTCAGTATTCATATTGTAAGAGTAGTCCAGTTCCCTTAAACAAAAATAAACTGACTACTGTAAAATAGCCGGTATTGCAACAGAGATGATGTCACTTCATTTCACTACTGGAAAGAAGTTCAAGACAGCAGTATCTGGAAATATATAGCTATCCATTTATCTACCTAAGGTACACCCAGATGGTTTAATCCCCAAGAGGTTGGCCACAAACATAACACTTCCACATCACCATGTCCTCTGCCATCAGACAGCCCTACTTCCATTCCAACTACTCTCATTCATAGATTTCTCCACCTCATCCCCCAACTTTATCCTTAGTCTCTCTCTCTCTCTCTCTCTCTTCTCCTCTCCCCTTCTACCTCACATACACTCTCTTATGTCAGCCAGATTTAAAATACTCTACATCTTCCTCACCCCATTTCACACCAGTTATCCTCTCTTTTACAAGCATCTGTAGATATACAGTACTGAATTACCACACTGACATCACAACAAACGCATCTGTCCCACTCATCTGATAATGATCCACTCATTTAAATATTTTCCATCCTTACACTTAGTTTATTATAAAGCTTCTTTTCAGCATTCATCTTCTTTAAAGACACCTTAATCCTACAAGGGGTGGCCACAAATGCATCACCTCCACACATCCCAATCCTCTGCCATCAGACTGCCCTCTTTCCAACTCACAAATCCCTCTCTCATATGGTTCTCCATCCCATCCCTCCACCTCATTCACATACACTCTCCAAGTCAGTCTCTCAATCTCCATATTCTCCACAAGCCTGACCATCTCAAGGTATTTCTTCTAATACTGTCCAGCACATTCACAACATTCACCATATGCACAATCAACAAAAAAGTATCAACAGCCCTGCATATGATAAAATAAACCTGAGTGTTATATCTCTTTCTGTTTTGGCATCTGGTAACTCCCAGGGTTAATGGCAACCAACCATTTACTGCCTTCATATGGTCATCCATCTACATAACTACATTACATGATCAAAGACTGTGGCAGGTGGCCACCATCCACTTATTTAATGTAGTGCTTGCTACTTCGTACATGACTCTACACTAAGTGACAAGCATAATGGTTTTCTGTAACCCAGGAAACCATACACAGCAATGGGTGGTAATCATGCAGCAAAATAATAATGGGGTGATGTGAAGCCTACTGTGGTGCCCCTGTTAACTTGGTGGATATGCAATTGCTGCATCCATCTAGGAACCAACCTCCACACTTTTCCCCATGCCTTGCTGTGGCAAGGCACTGTCCACCACAGGAGAATATCAGTTCTCTGCATGAGACAGCCCTGTAGGGGCAACTGCTTGCCTGCATTGATGAGTCAGCTTGGCCAGACAGACCTGGGTTACTCTGCTACTACTACTACTACTACTTGATCAAAGACCTCCCAGTCACCTCTTGGGAATAGAATCCATAAAGCTGAGGGAAGAATAATTCTGACTGGGGCATTCAAACCACTAAGCCATCATGAACAAAAAATCCAGCAGCCAAAGGCCCAACTAAGAGCCACTCATCAGGCTGCTCGGTCTCAGTCCTTTCACCAGCCTCAACAATGGTGTTATGACTGACATATCAAGGGAGGGAAGAACAATCACAAAGGCTGACCCACAACACTCAAACCTCCAACACACAAAGAGGAATCCTTTCAACAACACCCTTTTACGATGACTCCCTGTTTACATTGAATGGCTCCATCCAATATACTCTGTGTGTGTGGATTATTTAGCTTCTAAGGGGGAACCTGATGGTTACATATAATGGCTCCATCCAACAAACATCATGAAATGCCATACTGTGTGGACTATTTGGCTTGTGAGGTGGAACCAAGAATTTTGAAGGTTTGAATAATGAACAAATGGAGGTGTGACAGTTCTTCAGTTTTTATATTTTTCTCTTCCTGCTTCTGGAACACTTCTAGCATTTTTTCTTTTTTTTCCCTCCTTAACACAGAGAAGGAACACAAGCCCAGTGGGAAAATGGGTTAACACATCAGATACAGAGTAAACTGACAACCAGGCAGCTAAAATGATATCTACTGGTGCTAATTTGCAAAGCAAAACTTCAGATGACCTGGGCCAGGATGCACAAAACTCCCTCAGATGGCAGCCTTTAGGCTAGCCTTACGTTAAATATTTCAGGTGGTCCTATGACTGCCTCCAGGCCTGTGCATGACGTCTGGTCTTATTTTCAAGACTGACTTATCTTCTTCCTGTCAGCTTTACTTAAGGGAATGTTTGGGGAGAAAGTTCATGCACTAAGTGAGACCCTCTTGACCAATTGGGCAGCAGAATGCAGAAACACTGGACCAATTACAAGAGCTTCAAGTATCAATTGGGAGTCAGTGTGAGCTACAAGTGCCTATGCCATTGTCAAGTAAATTATTAAAAACAATGTTGGACACAAGGAAAAGACATCCCAACTTTGGTGACAAAGAACTGTATATAATTATCAGGGGAAAAGAGAGAGAGAGAGAGAGAGAGAGAGAGAGAGAGAGAATCACCACTACTTTTCCTAGCTCAAGGGTTCCCATTCCCCCTAAAAGATTCCAGTTGGGCCCAAATCATATTGAATCTAAACACTCTGACCAGGTATATCGAACAAAGGCCTTCCCCATGGTCACAACAGAGTCGGTTTGCTGGCATCTTCAAACAGTCCTGGGTTGCATCCCTAGATCTCCTTGATGCATACTGATGTGTCCTAATAGCTAAGTGATACAGGAAAGTGTCACTGGTGTAGTTATCTCAGTAGTGAACGGGTAAAACAGAAGATAAGGTGATAATGCAAGGAGACAGGTGAGCTGCCAAGATCAATAAATCTCTTTTTCCTATCAGTTTTGCTGGCTGTAAGGGTAACCCTAGACCTCAGCTGTATTTACTCAGCGGTCAACTTTGCCTTCTGGACTGACAACACACAAGTTGTTTTTCCCATAAATTGCACAGAAATCCCTTATGTCCTTGAACACAGCGGGTGTAACTTATAGTGTGGGAGGAGCAAAATGAGAGTACAGTACCTGTATTTGCCAACAGAAGTCTGAACAACGCTTTCTTGGCTTTCTTGATGGCACGCCATTGGTTTTGTGTAATATGTGTATGACTCCCATTGGTAGCAGGTGCCTCTAATGTCTGCAAGTGGCTGGAGATTGCACTTAAGACAGCCTAGTGGTTAGTTAGCCAAGAGAGGTGGAGTAAGTCTGCTTTATAAGCTCAAGGACAATGTGAGAGAGACACATTTGTTCACATACTGTCGTTTGTCACATTTTGTCACATTTTTTGTCACTTACTGTCACATTACACGTTTGTCACATTCTGTTGCACTTTTCCTCATATTTTCACACATTACTCAATACATTACTTTGATTACAAAACACACTGTTTGTGCACCATTTCCCATTTTTAGTTCACTCCTCCATTTACACTAGTGTGTGATTTTTATCTGGATTATATCATCGAAGTCTCCAAGTTTCCTTGAGCTTTGTAAGTACTTAGCCTCCACTGAGTGTATTCTAGTTAGGTAAGAAATAACTCGTTTTTATATTTGTATTCTGAGGCTTATATGAATTCCTTTTTTGTAAAACGAATCCTGGTTTCTTCCTTGGTGTATGTTATAGTGTACAGTAAAGTTAAGTTAGTTTTCTTGTAAGCTTTTCCTTATCCTTTTTGGTGATTAATTAAGGGTTAAGAGTGCACCATAATATACCCCCCCATAACAAAAGTTTCTGGTCTTTCGAGTAAGAAGGCAAAGTTATCTGTCTTGCAAACTACCTTTCAGCGCCAACACCATTACACAGGAGCTCCAGTCTAGTAAACTACCTTTCAGTGTAAACATCACCCTACAGGATTTCACAATACAGTAGCGATAAAAGTATGTTTTTCTTGTGGCAACCAACCAGGGAGGTCAGTATGTTAGCATATTTCAATGACTGGCTTGCAGTGACTCCAACATAGCTGTAATGCAGTCGGTTGGTGGAGAGGGTGATCGCTATTCCCTAGATAAGATTTTGAACCAGCTGAACAAAGGCACACTCCAGACCATCCCAACAGCTTCAGTAGTTCAGGATGGTCTCAGGATCATCTAAGAAGTGAAATTTGTGACCTTTCACTCATCCCCACACAACATACAATCCCCAATAAATATCAAACATCAAGATGCCTCCTTGTCTGCATGAAAGAACTTGGACAACTGGTAGGCTCACTGAATTTCACTGCCCCAGGCCTTTCAGATTAGGTCATCTAAACTTAATAGGCAATGCACTGTTTTGCCATCATCAATGAAACCTACCAGTCCCATAAGCACCACCTATCCACAGAGTACAGTATTAGACTAATGGTTACAACCAGTTTTGTGAGACATTAGTTCTGCAGGTTTCTCTTGCTCTCACTTTGGCAATTCTCATGGACACTTCATATTCAGCTTAGAGATACCAATTCTAGTGCAGCATCATGGCCAAGGATGCTGGGACACACAGGACTGAGACTTACATCAATGAAACCTACCAGTCCCATAAGCACCACCTATCCACAGAGTATTAGACTAATGATTACAACCAGTTTTGTGAGACATTAGTTCTGCGGGTTTCTCCCACTTTCACTTTGGCAATTCTCATGGACACTTCATACTCAGCTTAGAGATACCAATTCTTGTGCAGCATCATGGCCAAGGATGCTGGGACACACAGGACTGAGACTTACATATCAATGTCAAGGAACTGTGCATTATAAGGATAATCATTTGAAACCACAGCCAGCACCCTCAAAGATGATCAATGATCTTCAAGATGGCTTCCCAGGTGGTAGTATACAGTATATGATTTTAAAAATAGCATCATTAAATCAAGCCTTGGAGTCCGGGGGGAGCATAAATTCCATCTGCCCCTCTCCCAGTGACGACTCGGAGAGATGTCTGGAACTACTGTCTGACTCACTTCTTCATTTCTGCATCATTCGAGGCCTTTCCCGTAACTTTCTCTTTGTCGAACACCAGCTCTCCTCCTCTATACCTCACCTTCTCTTCTGGACAAAGACTCAGCTGTCTGATGCAACTGACAGCAAACCCTTTTCTGTTTCCTCCTACTTTCTTTACACTCATTTCAAAGCCAAAGGTGGCTGCTGTGTATATGTACGCAACAATTTATCTTGCTCTTGTGTTCCTGAATTTGATTCTTCTGAATTCTCTACTCTCTAGCTTCGGCTTTCCTGTCATTCTATGACTAAATATTTCTGCGCTGTTTACTTATCACCTAATTCAACTGAGTATGAAAAATTCTTTGACCATCTTACTTCTACGATGGAACACATTCTATCCATTTCTCCTTTCTCTGAAATCTCCATTCTAGGAGGCTTCAATGTTCACCACCCCCTCTGGCTCTTCTCTCCTTTCACTGATCCACCTGGTGAACAAGCCTACATCTTTTCTATCCTTAATGACCTAGAGCAGCTTGTACAGCACCCTACCCGTATCCCTGACCACCTTGGAGAGAGCTCCAACATACTTGACCCCTTCCTTACAACTACTCCTTCTGCTTACACTGTTAATCTTTCCTCTCCATTGAGCTCCTCCGATCACAACCTTATTACCTTAATCTGTCCTATCGCTCCGGTGCAGCCTGTGGACCCTCCAAAGAAATGTCGTCTGTGGCACTTTGGAGTTGAAGATTGGGAGGCCCTCAGGCAGTACTTCCTTGCTTTTCCCTGGAATGATTATTGCTTCCATGACCGGGAGCCATCTGAGTATGCCTTGCGCATTACAGAGGTCATTCTCACGGGCATGGAAGCATACATTCCCTTCTCATATCCTTTTTACTAATGCAAGAAAGCCTTGGTTTAATCACACTTGTTCTAATGTTGTCTGCAACAAGGAGAGGGCCTATAAAAGGTACCAGAGCCAACCCACCCCAGAATCACATCTTCCTTATGTTTCTGCCTGGAATCGTGCTAAGTCTGTTTTTCGCTCTGCTAAAAGTAATTTCATCCGTACTAAATGCTTTCAACTCTCCAACTCGAATTCTTCCCGCTCCTTCTGGCACCTTGCCAAAAAACCTTTCTAACAACTTTACCTCATCATCCTTCCCCCCTCTTTTCTGCTCTGATGGCTTTGTAACTATTTCTTCTACTGATAAAGCAGATCTCTTCACACAGATTTTCTCCTCCAATTCCACCTTAGACGATTCCGGTGCTGTTCCTCCATCACTTCCCCCCTCTAACTTCCTCATGGCTGACATTAAAATTTCTTCAGCCAATGTATTTTCCGCCATCACTGGCCTCAATACTAACAAGGCATATGGGCCTGATGGAGTCCCTCCTGTTGTCCTCAAAAACTGTGCTTCAGTGCCTACCCCCTGCCTAAGTAACTTTTTCGTCTTTGTCTTTCAACTTGTACCTTTCCTTCTTGCTGGAAGTTTGCTCTCATTCAGCCAGTCCCAAAGAAGGGTGACCATTCCCAACCCTCTAACTATTGTCCAATTGCTTTAACATCCTGTGTCTCAAAAGTTTTCAAGTCAATTCTTAATAGAAAAATTTTACAGCATCCTTCCTATCACAACCTTCTATCTGATCGTCGGTATGGGTTCCGTCAGGGACGCTCCACTGGCAATCTTCTCACCTACCTTTCAGACTCCTGGCCATCCTCCTTTCGGGACTTTGGCAAAAGCTTTGCCATTGCACTTGACATCTCAAAGGCTTTCGATCAAGTCTGGCATAAATCTTTAATTTCCAAACTGCCCTCTTACGGTTTCTATCCTCCTACCTGTGCCTTCATCTACAGCTTCCTTTCTGGTCATTCTATGGCCGCTGTTGTAGACGGCCATCGTTCTTCTCCTAGATCTATCAACAGTGGTGTTCCTCAGGGCTCTGTCCTATCACCAACTCTCTTCCTTTTATTCAACAATGACCTTCTACGCTGTACATCTAACCCTATCCACTCGTACGCTGATTATTCCATTTTAGTGGTAGATGGTGGCGACCATCATCCATTCACTTGATGTAGTGCTGCCTACTTCTTCCTCAGCCTTTATCATTCTTTTTCTGTACCTGCCCTCCTCTCTTCCTATTTCTCCCATCTTTCCTGTCACTTCTTATTGCTTTTCTTTCCATTACAGGTGGCTTTACATTGAGTGACAAGCCAAATCGTTTCCTGTAAGCCAAGAAACCATTTACAACGCTGGGTGGTAACCATATAACCAAACCATACGTGCTCCCTACGTGTCAACAAGTGGGTTGGTGGAGGGTTAGTGCCCCTCCCTGTAAAACAAATAACTCAGAGTCAAATGGCCACCCCTGACGGGATTATGGCGTCTGGCAATAGATAGATAGATAGATAGACCTTTCCATTCGGTTCCCACAACGTCCATCTTGGCAGTTACTTCAACAAACAAGGGATGCGGCTATGGCACACATAATGTCTGACTTGGCTTGTACCTCTGACTGGGGTAAAAATAATCTTGTTGTTTTTAACGCATCAAAAACACAGTTATTACACCTAACAACTCGACACAATCTTCCACAGGAGCACCCACTAATGTTTAACAATATCCAGCTCAATCCTGCATCATCCTTGAACCTGCTTGGGGTTTCATTCACTTGGGACTTATCTTGGAAAGATCATATTGCATCTCTTGTAAAATCTTTCATTCACTCGGAACTTATCTTGGAAAGATCATATTGCATCTCTTGTAAAATCTGCTTCCAAGAGACTGGATGTGCTTAGCCAACTCCATACCTTCTTTACCTCTGCACAGTTGTTGACTTTATACACTGGTTTTATTCACCCCTGTTTAGAGTACAACTCTCATGTGTGGGGAGGCTTCCCACATACAGCTCTTCTCAAAAGGATGGAGTCAAAGGCTTTTCATCTCATCAACTCTCCTCCTCTTACTGGCTCCCTTCAACCTCTGTCTCTTCACCGCCCTGCTGCATCTTCATCTCTTTTCTATCGCTACTTCAATGGTCACTGCTCCTCTGAACTGTCTGCTTGCATCCCTCCACCACTACGATGGGTGCGTAGCACCCATCTAGCAACAGATTCTCATCCCTTTTCTGTCCAACTCTCTAATGCAAGAGTTAACCATTACTCACAGTCCTTCATTTATGCAACAGGTCAACTCTGGAACTGTCTGTATTTCCTACTTCCAATGATCTCCAGTCTTGCAAGCACAGTGTGACCAGGCATCATGAAATTAATGGATCTTGACTTTGGCTCTCTTTTGTATTGTTTTTATTTTTTCTTGGGAGGAACGGTTTGCAGGCTCCAGCCTTCGAATCCTTCTTTCCTGCATTTAAAAAAAAAAAAGAAAAGAAAAAAAAAAGGCAGAGCTCCTCTAGGTTCAATGCCCTCCTCACTATAGCAGAACAGCTGTTGCACCATGCAGTCTCTGGACACTCACTTATAAGCAGCTGACTTACTGAGAAAGACTAACATATGGGCAGATACCTTATCAAGAAACAAGTATCTATATCTATCTATAGCCCGACGCCCCAATCCCGCAAAGGGTGGCCGCAGACAAAACGCCTCCAAGTCACTCTGCCACCCACCATTTGACTCCCCTCCCCCCAACTCACCCCCCCCTCCCTCATATACCTCTCAAATCCATCCCTCCACCTCATCCTCGGTCTAACCAGCAGTAAATTGGCTGATTACTCACACCATGCATTTCAAATTCTGTTTCAACACATACCACAACCACAGACTGTCCTCTTTACCTTAGTCATCATTCAAAAACCTCAGTTTTTCTTATTGAGCAACAAGAGAACCACATCAAAGGGGGACTGAACACCACCACTGTCAATTGGAATAAGTGGCGGTAAGTATACTTCTCTCTCCCCTCCCCCTGCCCACCCAGCAATCCTTCTCAAAGTCATTCAAAGCTAAGACAATTTTAGGATCATATACTGCTAACTGTACCTCCGTGGTTGACGCAATCTTGGTACACAAAACTTTAGTTGTGTTGCTACCTTGTTATCAGGAAACTCCTCCAGTGGGTCTTATTGCAACCTTGCTGAATCTTGTATGGAGCTTTTATGCAATACACATTCCAAAATCTAACCACAATGAGCAGCCCAAGTCCTCTCCTCCATCCCTCAACAGCTATGCAATATGAGTGTTGGTGGAAATCATGGATCCAATACTTTCAACTAAGAAATTTTCACCTTTCTCGGTCTGTGTCTTCTTAAAATGCCTCACCCAGTTATTCTTTGAGAAGAGGTACATCCAGGCTTGGTGTATACACACAGCAGTGCCCTTAAGGACTCCATGAACCTGGCCTTCAATGTCAATGTTATCATCCTAGATTGCATGGTCTCCCTGTCACATACAGGCCTGAACTTACAAACAACTCCTCTGACTTCAACACCTCAATGGGCCTTCCAAAGCATTCTTAACATTCTTAGTTCTTCTTCAATCCCATGTCCATCCATCTCACTTTACTTGTGGCTCTTGTATAAAGTACTTTTCAAGTGCTCGAGTATCAGGCCTAAACTACATGAAAAGTCTGGATAAACACACAAAATTTAATTCAAAGATCCTTAGCCAGAAGGATTCTTACATGAAAACAGTGTCAGAATCATTCATGCTAAACTGATTAAGATTCCATCCCTAAAATCTGGGAATAACTATCAACCTCTTTGCCCAGTCCAGCTTCTCCATGTTTCTTTCCAAACAGACTACATGATCAGAGCCTGTGGCCTTCATTTAACATTTTTTTTTTAAGACCTATATCTTAATCCTTTGATAGCAGCTATAGCCTATGTGGCACTATTATTATTATCATTATCATTATTATTATTATCATTATTAATATTATTACTATTATCATTATTATAAAAAAGGCCAAAGAATCAATGGCTTAAAGCAGGGGTGGGGAACGCCTGGCCTCCGGGCCGTATAAGGCCCGCAAGACCATTTCATCAGGCCCGCAAGGCAATTCATAAATGCAATTTCATAAACTCATGAACGAATATGTATGTGTATATATATATATATATATATATATATATATATATATATATATAATGTACTGGGCAGCAGTTGATTTTAAGTTGATAATTTTGTATGGCCCACGAATGATGTTAAAAACATCCTAAATGGCACTTAATAGGAGAAAGGTTCCCACCCCTGCTCTAAAGAAAGTTAGCTTCTTTTGTGATGTCATGCAATTCTCTGATGCATCACACTTGCTTTTCAGTCTATGTACATATATCACACAGCTTAACCTTTAAATTTATCTTACCCAAGTGCATCTTCAGAAAGAAATCTAGGAACCCCCACATTCTTTCTGACTCTATGCCCCATAAAGGGAGGGAGTGGGAGGAGCCTAAATGGCAACATAAGTAGTGGACGAGTATTTATTCATAATGCAAGTCACTATGAGTCCAAGGTCATTTCATTACAAAGCAAGCTGCAAATATTCATAACATTTATGGTAAGTTTCCCCTCAGCTCCCACTGAATGCTAGGTGACTAGTTTCCAGTCTCTCTATTTGAATATCTCAGAAGTCTCCACAACCTCTTTTTATCTAAGTGCCATTTTGAGCACCTGAATAATTTATGTCTTACAAACTCTTAGAATTCAGATCAACACAGTGTTTGCCTATGGACCTTCAGCCAGCATCTATGTGCTTCTGTGATTTATAGGCCAAGGTTTGAAACACATCTGTCATATAACTGTATGGTTTTAGAATCTAATTCTGTTTATTTGTATACTCATTTGTACGGCTAATAGGACTAAAACCTACAAAGAGATTTCTCCCTTTATTCCCCCCCCCCTTCTCTTGATAAACTATAAAGACAATGCCCTTCTATAGAGATAATGCCCATCTCACAATATTGAGTTATCTCTATACTTCACTCCCAGTGTTTTGGGGAGAGCAGGGCACCTAATACCATTCTGAGCCTGTATGGTCTTATGCAGGTGGTATTCAAAGCTATAAGGGCTTGCACTGACAGGTCTTGTAAACAGACAGATTTTAGAATAAAACCTCCTTGCTAGCCCGAGGAATATAGTTCCCTCTTACTGTCCTCTCAAATGTCCCATCTTTCCCACCCACCTTCATGCTCCCTTATTTCTCTACTCATACCATCCAGTGGATTTTCAGTAATTCAGATGCAAACGAACAACTGACGTTCAGCCAACATAGGAGTGCTAAACAACACTCAGGCTGGTAACCCTAAGGAGGTATCAGGAGGTCCACTCTATGCAGGTTCCTACTGCTGGTTAATTCATCAATGTTCTTCTCTCTGCTGCACAAATTACATTATCTGATATCACAAGGTGGCCTGGCATGGATTAGTGCACTTTACTCCAATGGCTCAAAAACAGTGGTTTCATTCTAAACCACCCATTTTAGAACACATCCCTGACTGCTGTAAATTTTGGGAAAGTCAAATCCAACATGTCTGACCTGAAGAAAGATGTGGAGCATCCATCCATCCATCATCCAATCCTATATTGCCCCATGTGGAGCATAGGAGCCCGGGGCTAGGCAAGTTGGTCCTGACATTTAAGATGACAGCGACCTGCCTCACTCATCCCTGGGAGTGTGGCATTACGTGAGCAATAAACTCCAACCACCCCTTGGATATAAACCTTCAAAGGCTCAATCCGACTGGAGCGCCATAATTACTAACTGAACCACCAGGTGCCAAAACCTGGTTATATGGTTACCACCCTGCACAGTAAATGGTTTCCTGCTGTACAGGAAACTACTTGGTTTGTAACTCAGTGTAGGGTTACCAACAGGCAGAACAAAGAGGAAAGAATGACGGAAAGAGAGAAGAGGGAGTGTAAAGTCACCCGTAGGCAGAAGGATGAACAAAGAATGATGGAAAGACAGAAGAGGATAGAAGAAAAGAAGGATGGAGGAGAGGAAAGGGCAGACACCTGAGAGCAGCACTACATCATGTGAGTGGATGGTGAGTGCCCCCACCGACCATATCACTTCCTAGAATTCCATAATGGTGCATCAGTGACAGCCAATCCCATTTTACCCCCTTTGAGGTGTAGGTGCCCAAGGCTAGATTACTACAATCCAGTACATTTAAGGGCAGATGACAAGCCTACTCTCCTTGATGGCAAAAAAAAAAAAAAAAACAAAAAAAAAAAAAAAAGAAAAAAAAAATCAAATCAAATCACCTCTTGAGAACTAAACATAAGCACGTCTTCTATATACACTAGAGTACCCAGTGCCCAACCCCTGAAATCCAAAAACACTTACCAAAAAGTAAATGTACATCTCCAAGTTACTTATAGTATATTGTTGTTAACATAAGGTCACCTTACATGCTAGCACAGTGAACCACTTTCCTTCATGAAGTCCTTTTCAAAATGCAATCTAAGTACCAAGCATTAAACAGAAAACACTGTAACTGTGGTGAGGGAGTTTAAATTATGAATGTCAAATAATAATAATAATAATAATAATTTTTAATATAATACAATAATAATAATAATAATAATAATAAAATAATAATAATAATACTCTATTTATCTATCTATTGCCAGACTCCACAATCCCACAACGGGTGGCCACAAACAAATCACCTTCGTGTCACCCTGTCCCCTGCCATCTCATTGCCCTCCTCCCAACTCTCATCGCCCTCTCTCATATACCTCTCCACTCCATCCCTCCATCTCATCCTTGGCCTCCCCCTCCCTCCTCCCCCATCCACCTCACTCACACACACACTCCTTGTTAGTCTCTTGCTCTTCATCCTCTCCACAAGGCCAAACCACCTCAGTGTATTTCTCCTAATGCTTTCTTATCACATCCACATCCACACCACAATACTCCTTCACATCTTCATTTGTCAGTCTCTTTCTCCATGTAAATCCGCATGTTCCTCTCAAAAACTTATAATAATAATAATAATGTTTCAATATTCATTCATTCATTCATTGCCAGACGCCATGTATCCCAAACGGGGTGGCCAAGGGCTTAGAGTTAATTGTTTTACAGGGAGGGGCACTAATCCTCCACCAACCCCACTTGACATGTAAGGATGCCAACAGCATCTGGTGTTCCCAGGCAGTCACCCATCCAAGTACTAACCAGACCCAACGTTGCTTAACATAATAATTATAATAACAACAACAATAACAACAATAATAATAGTAATAATAATAATAATAATAATAATAATAATAATAATACCAATATATTATCATTCTGATCTTTTTTCCCACCCGAGAATGGAGTGAGACAAAATTAAGAAATAAGGGAGGCGAAAACACGAAAGTAGACAACTACGGTATCAACAGCAATTATCCATATCATTATTAGAGTATAGCCTTAATTCCTAATGAAGAATACTTACATGTGGATCTGTCATCAAATTATCGCAAGTACTGTGCTCTTTCTCTGTGTGGGTGGAGGAAGATGAATTAGGTTAAACATAAATCTGGTTTCAACCCAATATGAGGGAATGAGTACTAATAACAAACTAAATACCATCCTTGAAAGAAAAGTGCCTGTAAAAAGTGGTTAATTATGTGTTAAGTCTACTGTACAATAAGCCTCACAACAACATCCATGCACATCTGACTATGATATGGAGTAGTTTCCATGAGTTTCCATGAATGACAGCTACTGAAAGAACACACATAATAAGCAAACAAAGCAGGACTAATCTCTGTAGAAGAATGTGGGATGGAAATGACTGTGAGGGGAGGAGGTTATTGGAACAGGATAACTAAAGGAGAAGGTAATAATAACCAGGGCTCCCAAAGTACGAACTGTGAGCAGATCGAATCGAAGATTACTGGGAAGACTCCAAGCTCAGGTCCAGGCAAACATAAGTTCATATATCTACACCACTGTCAAAAAAAGCAGCTCAGCCCCATGAATCTGTTTTTTTTTTTTTTTTTTTTTTTTTTTTTTTTTTTTTTTTAAAGTTCTGAGAGGTCTCTCATACTGAAGAGTTAAACTCTTCCACACGACGATGCATTCTTCAATTTACTCTTGCCACCTTCAGACAATGATACTGAACTTAGGATGGTCTTTCTGAAATGAAGGGGCCAGATATAGCCTTCATTAGATCCTTCGGTACTCAGTTTTGCTCTCAGTTTAATAAATTTGCCTGGAGATGACAAGAATAAAGTACAGTACTGTATGTATCAGACCGAAGAGGTTAATGAAGGTTACATCTAACCCGTCCAGTATGAAGTCTCTCCTAAAAAAAAGTGCCTGAAAGAAGCAAAAATAAAATACAGATTTTGTTGCACTGAAGTGGTTATGGAAGAATTGCTCCTACATAAAAGATACGCCAGTTTTATGCAGACTCGGACTCTAGTACAATCCTCTCCTTCTGCAAGTTCATATTATGTTAAGTCATTGGTGTGCTTATTTTTTTATCCCAAATTTATCTTATACAAAAGGATTTACCACTTTTCATTTTGCTCATTAATCATATATATGTTTTTCAAAGCACAGATTTAGTCCTTTTTTTCGCTACAGTCATTTGCTGTTTACTTTTCCTTCAGTAATTTGTTTTGTTTACTTTTTTTTTTTCAGTAATCTGTTTTATGTACACATTCCCTGGAACACACCTGTTACTTGGAGGGTGGCCTGTACCATCTCCTGTTAAAAATGAATTATTTCTTACCAATGTACTTATGAACCACATCATCTTTTCCAACTACTGTGTTTCTCTTCGTCTTGCATATTTAAGAATTTTGTCTGTGCTATACATTAACACTTGGACTGGGCATGACGACCCTTGGTGCTGGGCAAGACATTTATTTATCTACAGTACTTATTTTTCTTATGTGGATGTCAATTTCTCTACCTGAGCATGGAGCTTCCTTCATTATCTTACACTCACAAGAGTTCCCAATACAGTAGTAGGTGTGTGAGATTATTGTACAAGAGTGAGCAGTTGCGGCCACCCACCTTGTCCTGAGTTAGACCGGATGACATCAACTCCATGTTGCTGCGAGTTATACGCAGCCCTGGCTCTGGATGGATCAGGGTAATATCGAGGGTTGCCCGGCGCGCCATGGGGCGGCGTCATGGAGCTTGTGCCATCCGGCTTACCTGCAAACACACCCAACACCCACTGCAGTTATTAAGAGCCCCTGCACTCTACAAACAAGACTCTTACTTAGCAATGTGGGGGTCAGGAGGTCACTCAAGGTTCCTAATTCATCCGGGAACCTTCAATCAAATCTCATGAGGCATATGTGATTCCCGGGGTGCTGAGCCTCTTTCAGCCTCAGCAAAACTCCTAGTCAAGCAAGGCAGCAAAGGCAGATCACTGAAGAGCAGTTCTCTTGCCCTTCTTGGCACAGTGGCCATCAGCAAAAGCAGAGTACCATATATCGCTTCATGGTGCCATATCAGCTTCAGTCAAGTCAGATGCATATAACTTTTATAAAATAAAGTAATTTAAAATATATTTAGGTTTAGGAACAATAAAAATAATAAAATGAACAAATGACTGAAACAACAATATGTGCACCAGACCAGACTAAACATGGCACAACTATAATCTCCGGACCTGCCAGATTTTGCATACTCTTGGTTCTGAAAACAAGCAGGTTGATTCCAGGCTTATGGCGCATAATGAGTAAAGGTATTTGAATAAGCGAGCCTGCTGCATGGGCGATGACGAGAACGAGGCCAGATTTAACCTTCAACGGGCTCAGGCTGGATATGGGCCTGGGCTTGGGCTTGGGCCATAGCCTCCCTGGGTGCGAAGTACTGTGGTGGGGAGAGGTCGCCATCAGTTTCCCCACGTTGCTGCGCATAACTTGTACCGTAATACCCACCATTCCCCAAGTACATGCCAGATTCATGTGGTGCCTCATGGCCCCCTGGAACTGGAGAGTGAGGAGTGTGACTTTGTTAATTCTAAATGGCACAACAAATCCACCTTGAGTTCTTAATTTGCAGTAAAGAATCAGAGATCCCCTTCCTGTGCTCTTTGATTTGCAATAATGATTTCATGATCTTCTTTCCTTGTTATTTCCAATCTGCAAAAAAAAACTCAAGAACACTTTCCCTACTCTCTTTAACATACAATAATAATAATTCAAAGTCCTCTGTCCTTGCTCTATTAAATTTGACATAATCATGAATTCGAGACTGCCTGTTTTCCATTCTACACTGCACATTTTCCAACTGCAAAATCTGACAGCTATACCCTTTTCACACTACTGTAACTTGGTGTAAAACTGACATCTCTTCATTTCAAATAATGAGCTATAACAAGAACTTAGTACTGGAATATGATGCAGTCATGAAGAAGTGTTATGGAACAGATACAAAGCTTCAGCATTGTCTTTTTCTAACACTGAGCAATGTAATAAAAAGCTGCAGAAGAATGAATATCCAGGCCAAGTTAAGGTGAAAGAACTATAGAGATTAAGTATCATGGTACTGCATTATGTGTGAACTTCTGGGCCTCTGAAATGGGTGTTCTACCATACATTCAGAATGAAATACAGTGGGCTCGCCGTTTACGCATTCATTGTTTGCACTATTCACTGGTAACTGCATGTTGAGCATATACGTGGAAAATTTTTGCAGTACACATGATACACAGACAGCAATGAATTGGGAGCCGACACTGTGACCTGGGGACATGCAGACACTGCTCTTGGCAACTTTCCCCAATCCCCAACCCTTCCCTTCCAAGTGAATAATTACTCATCATTGGCTTGTTAATAATAACATACAGTGTAGGTACGTGGTCATGTTGTGGTAACATTAAAAAAAATATATATATACTGTATAATTATAAAATAGTAAAGCCGGCATGAGTCACAGCTGAAGTATACTGTACAGTCACCTCCCTGTTGACACTTTTGTCAATGTTGGTTACTGATGTATGTGGTCATATCTCTGCCTCTCATATTTTTTAGCTGTTATGCATTATTTTCTCTTATGCTGGCTCTTGTCACCAAGCATAATTACTTTCTGTGAAAGTTGAGCTACATAATGCAATTAATTTTTTATCTATACCCTCTTGATCGAAGTCATTATCCACTATGTGAGGACCATCTGTCCTGGTTTATGTCTGATAGCACATAAACATTTTGTTGTAAAAGAATGAACACACAGAATGCACATACCTGGCACCTGCACAAATGTTCTGTGGATGTCTTTATTAAACTGATTTTCAATATTACAGTGCCCATAAATAATGTTAAGTGTGACATACGATGCTGCTTTTTCATGTGTTGTTTCTGGCGGAAGGTAGATCAGGTCTGAGTTGTAATTTCCAAAGAAAGGACACACAGAATATGCATAGCTGATGCATGTACAACCATTCACTCAATGTGTTTGTTTAATTCGCCTAAATGTTATGCTGTCCATACATAATGCAATATGTGATGCTGTTTTTCACATGTTGTCATGGTGGGGGATAGATCAGGAATGAGTTGTAAAAGATAGGCTAGACATAATTGACACAGCTGATACCTGCACTATTATTCACTTGGTCTCATTATACATCTCATAATTCCATTCATTTTTCATGTCACTATGTATAACTTGAAATATGAGATGCAGACCTTTATGTGTAATGGCAGGGCTAGGTGGGACTAAACATTATCGCCTTCATCCTTGACCCACGTGAGGCAAATTCCTCGAACGAGTCAACAGCTGTCACAATACACTCTATTAACAGTGCAACTTACATGTTACTTTTATCCTTTCTTTGCTTACTTTTGAAAAGCAAAATTTTGATGTAAATATGAATATCATACAAGTGTAATTTGAATCAGTTCCAGGCTTTTATAATGTTGGAAATCTGAATCGTTGCAAAAGAGCCATCATAACTTGGATTCCCTCCTCGCAACACAACTAAGTCATCTCTGCTAGTCTGAAGGTAGGTTAAGAAATCTGCTGTTATTACCATTATACTTGTGCAATTGATATTTGATACAGAACACCTAATGAGGATCAGTGAGTGTGTATGTATATTTGGTGATGGTGCAGCTTTGAACTGGCCCATAATAAGGACTTTGTAGAAATACAAAAAAATAAATAAATACATAAATAAATAAATGAACAAAATAAAAAATCTCCCTCACTCCATTAGCCATTTTATAATGGGTCATGGTGTTGTTTACATGGTTGTTGTTCACGTGACTTGTCTATCCCCACCCCAATTAACTGCATCAACAGTGAGTCCACTGTACGTTAAAAATAATGATAATAATAATAACAATAATAATGTTTAGTACGAAGAACTGAAAGCTTTAACTGTTCATAATCTTCAGATAAACTGATCAAGTACATAAAGGCTGCTTCCATACTATAGTTCTTTCACCTTCACTGGGGTCAAAATTTCATCCTTTTGCAGCTCATTTCCTATAGCCCAATGGAAGAAGAAAAAAATTCTATGGCTCTATCTCCTTTCCATAGCATTCCTTTGTGATTGGTATCATAGTCTAGTGTTAATCTGTTGTTACAGCTCGGCATTTAAGATGGAGATACGGCAATTTTAGGCTAACTCAAGGCAGTACATGTATAGATTTGTCACCAATGAGGAGAATCTCCATTATGGTAAGAGTCACAGGGGATGACTGGAGCTCACTAGGGGTTCAAAGGTTCCAGTACTGCTCATATTAATGGTTCATACACCTGTCATTATGTTAAGCTTAACTGGGAAGGTATGGAGATAGGGATTCCATGTAATTTCTAATAATCCTCACATTTATGGTTCACGTGCTCACCAACAAGGTAAGCTTCTTTGGCAAGGTATGGAGCTCACATGATAACTTCTACTAATGCTCTCATTAATGGTTCGTTTGCTCTCCAACACGTAAGTTTCATTGAAGAAGTATGGATCTCAATGAGGATTCTATGGCAACTGCCAATAACGCTCATGTTAATGGTCTGTATACTCACTGGCACCACCACCAAAGGCAACTGTGGGAGTGGAAACAGGAGTAAATGTTTCCTTGGCCACCATCAAAAAAAAACTTGTGAAACCTGTCTTTAGATACTGGTAACACAGTGATCAATGGGACCAGAATTGTATTGTTTTTGGTTATAAACTGTTCTGTCAACATCAGTGCTCAAGAATGCCTAATAAGCAATCCAGGCATCAAGGCAACTTGTCCATAAAAATACTGGCAACAGTGCTTGGGAATGCCAAATAAACATTTTTGGCAACTTATATATAAAAACTAAGGATTGGCCAGGTAAGGATGGGTCAGGATTTGATGACAAATGACGTAACTGCTCCTACCGTATGTTAAAACTGAACAATAGGTGCTCCTCAATTAAAGTGGATTCACTCAGTGTTTTACTGCTATCACATTCAGCCCAAGGACATCATTTATATATATGTTTTTACCAGATCTTTTTTTTTTTTTTTTTTAAAGATAACACACTAGAAGTGAACGGTTAATCAAAGGCTGTATCTAACTCCTCTGTTTCAAAAAGTCTCTCCAATGCTGAATAAAAATAATCTGAGGAAGGCAAGAATGATATAGAGACATCCTCGTACTGAAGGAGTAAAATTGCTCCACTCATAGAAGCATTTTTTTCTGCAGACACCCAAGACTTTAAGTGAGGAGGGCCTGTAGTGGGTAAGTCCTGTAAAAGATGGTGGGGGGGGGGGGACGGTAGGTTAATGTAGGGGGTGGCTGTAAGGTAAAAGGCTGGACGTGATTAACCCTTAAACTTTGGCCGGCATCAGTTTGTGTCCGTTTTCCTTGCCAAAAATTTGACTTTCTGAACTTGGTAAACTGCTTGTAATGGTCTGTTTTCTGCAGTCCACTGTTATTTTTTTTTTTTTTTTTTACAAACTAGAACTTACAATTTAGCATTCCAGTAAAAGTGCTTTTGTGTTTGCACTGGTTCTACAACAATTGGGTTATATTCAAACTAAATCAAACTGAAATTTAATGGCAGTAATCTGCATCCTTAGTGTAATTACTGACTTGGTAATTATATTAATTCCTGGCAGAACACAGATGAAAAGTGATTTCCGGTATACCAAAGTTTCATGGGTAAAGTGAGCCTGAGGTAAATATGTAAGGTCAAAAAGATAAGTGCATGGGTTTACATTATAGTGCATTAATTTTAAATGTGCTAAATTAAAATCTAAGCTTAAAATTAAATCTAAGCTAATTATTGGGGAATGCTAGGTAAACTTATAACATGATTCTGCTGTAATTAAGGAAGGATTATATCTGTAATGACAACTTAGTTATTATAAAGAATCAGTTAGGATATGACTATTTAGGTAACACAAGAAATGTCAAGTTACACACTCAAATAAAGCACACAAAATTTTAATGGTATTATATAAGTCATCAAAGTCCTTGAAAAAATTTTAAATGAAAAACTAAGATACTTTCAAGGTACAGCAAGTCCTCATTATATATAAATATATATATATATATATATATATACTGTATGTATTTTCTTAAGTTTTAGAAATATTACCAATTAAAGTTTCATATACAGTACTGTATCCCAAAAGCTGATTCTCTAATTTACAATATCAATTACTGTATATGGGAAAAAAAAAAAAACATGTGCTATTTTGGAACACACAATGAGGACCATCTGTATCAACTAATATAAAGCAACTAAGGTAATTTTCACAGCAACAAATTTTGGCAATCATTAAAGTAAAACAGCTCTAGTTCATATGTTCCTAGGCAACTTGAAGGTATTGGGCATATTTAGTAAGAGTATTAACTTCTAAAGCATGAAATTTATATAGGTTACACACAGAATTTCAGGATAATGGGAAGACACAAGAAAACTAAGACAAACATAAGGAATGAAAAGGCACTATGATGATCAAAAGTATAACAACATTTCCCTGCCAGCATGGTAATGGAAGGTATTCATCAACATCACCAACCAATCCCATTCTGCTCCACAAAGACAGAAGCATATGGAGCCTGGGGCTAGGCTACTCAGTCTCAACATTTATGAGATCTGTCCAAAAAGAAATCAGACTTTTTAAATAGCGCGTCAACTATAGCAGCCGGCATAGTGTGATTGCGACAGGAGTGCTGTATAGCGGCAACTTTGAGCTTTAGTCTAACACTAGATGCATCACACCACATCACTTAGTTACTGAAGCACACGCGCTTGAGTGAATGTGTGTTTAGTGCACTTGGTGATTTGTTGCAAGTTGAACAATGAAGGATCGTGAAGAGCAACATGTTTGTGTGAAATTTTGTTTCAGATTGGGAAAAACTTTTATGGAGATTTTTCAGATATTGCAACAGGCTTATGGGAGGATTGCTTGAGTCATATGCATTGTCAAAAGTGGTTCCAACAGTTCAGTTTGGGAAAAACATACACTAAAGACAATCCCAAATCTGAACAGCCTTCCATGTCAAAAGATGATGATCACATTGAGAAAGTGCATGCTGCGATTCGTGAAAATTGTCATCTGACTGTACGCGGAGAGACCAAAGAAGTAGGCATTGTAAAAGTTCGTGCCACACGATTTTAACCAAAATACTGAAGATGCACCATGTTGCCACAAAATTTGTGCCACATATGCTGAAAAATGAGCAAAAAGGGAACTGTGTCGGTCAGTCAGGAGTTGTTTGACTGTTCCAATACTGGTGAAAACTAAAATGCCACTACAGGTGATGAAACATGGGCGTACAGCAGTCACAACAAAAAGGCAGTCATTGCAGTCAGCCGGAACATCATCAACATGACCAAGAGAAGCATGTCAGAGTCGCTCAAATATGAAGGTAAAGTTGGCTCCCCCCCCCCCCTGGAAGGGGGGCGTTCATCGTGAGTTTGTTCCACGTGGTCGGACAGACAATAAAGAGTTTTACTTGATGTCCTGAAACATCTGCAGGAAGGAATGTAAAGGACGAGACCTGTGGCATGGACAAACATAACCTGGATGCTGCACCATGACAATGCACCTGCTCACGTATCACTCCTTATCTGTGACTTTTTGATGAAGCATGAGACAACTGTCATTCCCTAGCTGCCCTACTCTCCAGAATTGGCCCCTGTGGACTCCCCCCTCCCCCCACATGCTGAAATTCACCCTGACAGGCTGCCAGTTATGATGACAGAAGAGACAGAAGAAAATTCACCAAGTGCCCTAAACACACAGTCACTCAAGCGTGTGTACCTTGATGACCAAGTGATGTGGCATGACATGGCTAGTATTAGACTAAAGCTCAAAGTTGCTGCTGCACAAGAACTCTTATTGCAATCACGGTATGCTGGCTACTTGGTGTACTATTTAAAAAGTTTGGTGGTTTCTTTTTGGACAGACCTTTTTAATGCAAAGGTGGCCAGCCTCACTAACCCCTGAGTGGCATTATCACAGCAAAAAAAAAACACCCACCGATGGAATCCTTACAGACCCAAATCGGAGGAGCAACATAAAGCACAATAATAAACTAAGGGAAGGAAAGATTTTCCTATAACATTTAGCAATGAATGAGAAATATAGAAAGCAGGGCATAATACTGGCAGACGACTGTTGTTGAACTTCTGTTCATGACTGTACAGCACACTTCAATCAATACACAAAAAAACGGCTTACAAATATTAATGAGCATGAGGCTATGAGTCTCATGAATGAATCTGCACAGGCAATGGTATATGAATATGATAAGAGAACATAATAACAAACTAGATGAGTGTGAAAGAGGATGCAGTGCAAACTGAAATAAATATTGAATGTAAGATATGAAATGAATAAGATAACTTGGGTGGGTGAACTTGGAAGTGCAAAGTAAAATGAAAACAGCAGATAAAAAACAAGCACAAACCAAAATGAATACAGCAGATTTATGACAGACACAGACTGATATGAATACAGCACCGAAGACAAGATATGACAGAAACAAACTGAATGACGTCAGATAAGTTATGACAGGATTAAAATAAGTCGGATGGATGAATCTACAGGTGTAACAGATGAATACAGCAAGACATTGGATGCATCACGTGAAAAAGTAAGGAGCAGCAGACCCACATGGAGGGGGGGAGAGGCCCAGAGGGTTGAGTCAAAATTAATAAATGAATAAAGTATGCACTGAAGACACTGAAAAAACACTGAGAAAAAGCTTCCTATATATATAAAAAACAGATAAGAAAATAATTAACACTTGCACCAGGGGTGAGGGACTAGTACAGGAAATCACATAGGACAACACATGGGTCAGTGTGGAGGTGGGATAACAATAGGAGGTGAATACAGAAAGGATGTAGAACATTTTAGGTTGATAAATGTGATGGATGGTGCTGGATAAGGATGTCTTGTTATGATGCAGAAATATAACCTAGCAGTGGTTATACAAATGTCTCTCGACTTCCTCCTTATCTCCCAAAAGGAGGATGGTGGACCACTGGAGATGGGTAACTGCAGCCTATGGTCCACTATGTTTCAATCCATAAGAGCATGAGACAACAACAACAAAAACAATAACAACAACAACTACTACTAAACAACAACAACTCTATAAAGCATGAGCAACAGATAAATATGGTACAGTGGGGCACCACGTTTCGCGACATCTAGTTTGGCGAAACACACTTTCGTGGCAACCATCAAATGTTCATGTGACTGAGCATTTTCAGCACCACGAGTTCTGAATTCTCACCATGGTGACGCCAGTCCCAACAATCAGATTCAGCCTGTTTTCCCGCATGTGTTCTTTGTGTCTGCAAGTTGTGTGTTACACTCTCGCATCCTTGATTAGTAACTGACGGAAATATGTCATCTTGTGCTTCAGGTGGAGCCGGAGGTGGACCAGCTGATAGTGGAAATGGTGTAAGAAGGCGTGTACACAGACCAGCAGGCGGTAGAGGGAAGCCCAAATGACTACAGCACCACCTCAAGGGGGGTGAAAAAACGTAAGTATGATGACGAGTTAAAAAATAAAATCATGGTGGAAATGGAAAAAGGCGCTTGTATCTCTGAAATATACACAATGTATACTGTAATGTGCCAGAGTTGACTGTGTGTACTATGAGAAAACAGCTAAGTAAACTGAAAGCCAATCAATATTTGGATGTCCTGTACTTTGATCTGACAATTTAAATATAGTTATCCTAAAGTTATATTGGTCCAGTGATCAAGAAAAAATGTAATTTCATTGTGAAATTTATATTTTTTATACTTATACCAACTTATATTTCTTGTCAAAATTTACAGGTTGGTATCTCCATGACTACCATCCCGGAAATTTTGACAGGAACAGAATTCAGTATAAATAAAAAAAAAAAATGAATTGCACATCAAAATCATATTTTTTTCTTGATCACTGGACCAATATAAATTTAGGAAGAATACGTTTAAATTGGAAGATCAGTACAGGACATCCGAATATTAAACTCCAATCTAACCCTTACGAAGAAGTATTTTGAACCAGGCGCCGGAGGTAGACAAGTGAAAGCAGTGACCAAGCACAGCTCAATTATGCCAATGGCTGAACATTATTTGTTACACTGGTTGCATAGGACGACCCAGGAAGGCATTAGTGTGTCGGGGACTGAATTTGAAGACCAGGCCAGTCTATTTTATGATGCAGTTGCAAAGAAATGTAACACTGTGTCATCCTCAGAGTTCACTGCTTCATGGGGTTGGCTACAGAGGTTCAAAGGCAGGTTAATAACAACAGTTCAGGTGACTTTAGGATGTATTTAAAGTAGGAAGTACACAAGGGGGGGAGGGTTTTTTCTTATGGGTCTGGCCCCTAATAGCTTATTTCCCATAAGGTCAATGCCCCAACTTTGGTGGAATCATCTTTGGTGGCACTTTTCACAGTCCCTATTAGGCACAAAACCTGGTGTCCTACTGTAGATGAAATATATCACATACACAAGGAGAAGCGATGGATGAAAATGGCAAACTTGCATCCACACATGGGATGGTGTTAAAGGGAAGATACTGTGGTGGCACCGATGTAACTGGGTGGCTTCACTAGCTGATTATACAAATATCCCTCAGTTCCCTCCCTATCTCCCCAAAAGAGGATGGTACTGTAGACTGCATGAAGAGGGGAACTTCATCCTGCAGTTCACAGGGTTCACATTTCAGATGAAACTGGGCTACAACTACTCCATACAACACTTTGAGCATGGCCTAGATGCACAGAGACTGAACATATAAGTGTATACAGGGTGGTTTGTCAATACCAGCTCACCTGGCAGTATGTTTTGTGTTGCAGGGACAGCTCAATCCGCTGGTGTGGGTGTGGGTGTGGGTGTGGCAGTGGGAGAAAGAAATTAACACATGATGAAGGACAGACACTGATAACGCTGACTGAGCCAGCCCCACAACACATGAGATATTGCCCAACAGAGTGGACAAGCATAGTTATATATGGACCACCCTGCACTGTACAAGGCAAGGTGAGGAGGACAGACAGAGAAGGAGGAGGAGGAAGAGTAGTTTAATCCCAAGATCATCTGAAATGTGAACCAAGTAGCCGGCAGACTGAAGATGACCCCTCCTGTAGTCCACCATCCTCATTTTGGGGATAGGGAAGTACGTGAAGGATGTTTATATAACACTTCCCTATCCAGCACCATGGAGAGGAGTATGGAGGGAGGGACGCAGCGGCAAGGATGACCATGTCAGATACAATGTTTTTTAAAGCAATGAACTGATGGGAGATGACTGGAAAACAAAAAGATCTCATGGTTTAAATACGCCTCATAATAGACGAGAAGGAAGAATGAATGGCTGTATGGGTCACATCACTGGACTCTTCACGCCATCTCGTACTTAAGCTCCTATGACTCAGCAGAACACTTAATTAGAAACTGAATATTGGAGTGGTATCTTCATGTGATGACAATGATATACTGTAAACGGCTGGCTCAAATGCCTGGTTCTACAAATGTCCTTCATCTACTTCCCTATCTCTTGAACGGAGGATGGTGGGCTGCAGGAAAAGAGAAACTTCAGCGTTCAGTCCACTGGGTTTAATAATACAGTATAAAAAGAACATCACTCATAACTCTCTCATGATCATGACAACTCAAATATTCAAAGCCCCAGATGATTTTATTCGGCTGGGAGTAATTACATGAGCCTGAGAGTGTTGATACCACCATCATTAACCATCTCATGGTTGGAACAATTCTTGTACTGCATCCTATTTTTTTCTTGGAGGGAACAACTTTGCAGGCTTCAAGCCTTTGGTTTCTTCTCTGCATTTCGAATATACCAGATGACTAAATTCTGCTGAATGAGTTATATGAGCATCAATGTTGATGGACTAAATGAGTCAAGCTGATAATGCAAGCAACAAAAAACAAACTGCAATGAATAAACTAGCAACTGATGAGTCAAAATGAGTAACCAAGCTGAGAAAGGTTACTAAATAAGTCAAATATTAGTCTGTATGTAAAGAAACTGAAAAAATTAAACAAAATGAGTAAGATGAAGATGAATATATAGAGACACTCTTCAAGTTACATAAATTTCAAGTGTTACAAATTTAACTTTATGGAAAGTCTTGAAGTGTGTTCAGTATGTACAGGTAAATTTTCATTATCAGTGTGCTCAGTATACATACAGTACTCTTATTACTGCAGTGTGAACAGTTTGAGTACAGTATCCATTATTACAGTGTGTGAGGTGCAGGAGAGGGACACCTTCAAGTGGTGGCACTGATACAACCATGCCACTTAACTGCCTGGTTATACAAATGTCCCTCAGCTACTTTCGTCCCCCAAAAGGAAGATGTTGGACTGAGATTATCATTAAGCCTGCGGTCCACTGAGTTCACATTCCAGATGAATCGAAGGTCACAATAACAACAACCACAACGGCACATTTATTTCTATTACCGTGGTGTGTATAGTATGTGTACTCATTATTACGGTACTGTACAGTGTGTAGCACTGGCAACAACAGACCAGTCACCTCTCCTGTTATTCTCTCCATGCACTCTGAATGTTAGTCTCTTGATTCTGAAGCATACAGCACTGATGAGAATGATCCAAGACCAAACAGTCTTCAGTGTTAGTTGCTGGGGATTCACCAGATGAGTTTCAAAGTCCATGGAAAGTGATGCTGGAGAGGTAAAAGGGCTTGTTGCTGATGTGTTTACTAATCATGCACACATACCAAAGGGTTAAATCTGAATACTGTAATAATTGCTGACAAATAAAACTACTACACACTCACTGTTTGGTTGCTTGTATTTAGCTATCCTGACAGTGTAAAATGTACGAGTTATGGCTGAATTTTCTTACGAACCCGTGGCTCTGGCTGGCTGATATATAAAAATGTGTGTATAAATAACCAAAAAAGTATTGTAAGATGTAAGTGCCACTAGCCAAACGGTGGGAGTGTGGTAGGTTCAGTTGTTCCAACTGCACATTTTGACCTATGAAAAGCTTTTTGAAATGGACCCTATGCATAACCTGGGGAATGTCTAAATGTGCCAAAGGTTGGTAAATGTGCTCTGTAAATAGTGAAGGCATGTAATATAATAAATGAGGGAAGGAATATATCACAATAAATGTGGGAAGGAAATAACACAATAAAGAGGGAAGGAAAATAACAATAAATGAGGGAAGCTGAGTAACACATAATAAATGAGGAAAGGGAAGTAACAAATTCAATGAGGGAAAATAAATAATACAGAAGGCAGGTAATACACAGTAAATGAGATGGCAAGCAACATAATAAACAGGTGAGTAGGCCCTGGATAAGTAAATATGCTCTAAAGACAGTAGTGGAGGGAAAAAAAAAAATGGGGAAAATGCATCCCGGATGAATGAAGGTAAGGCAACAATCCAGAATTGTGCAGTGTATGACTAAATGCACCCTGGATGAAAAGACACAACAATTGACTCAGTGTGCCTTGAAATTTAAGTGATTCTTGATGAGTGAGGAACAAGTGCAACGAACGAGTGTGTCCTGGATGTGACACTATGAAACATAAATGAAGATATGCACCCTAGATAAGCAAAGTTCTTAGACTGGAGATGACAAGGCAACAAATGAGGGAGACTTGTATGAATAAAGGTGCTCTTTATGAGTGATGACAAGACAGCAAATAAGCACATGTACCCTGAATGAAGACATACGCCTCAAATGAATGAAGACAAGACAAAGAACATGGGAATATGCAATGGACTGGGTCCATATGGCTCAGATAAGGGGAGACAAGGCACAGGCAAAGAGACAATGCAATCTAGGTAAGTTAGCCCCTTCAGTCTGATGAAATATTGTCTAGTTTACTCTTGCACTGTCAGACAACTACATTTAGCCTTAGAAGCCCAAAAATGAGTAGAGGAGTTAATGAAGGCAATATCTAACCCCCCTAAGATGGCTAAAATCATCTTGTTGTAGCAAGAAATTAAAAAAAAAATACATCATCATACTGAATGGCTAAAGTGTCCTGCATGACTAAAGACACAACACAGCAAATTTTAAAATCTGTCTCAGGCACACATTTCCAAGACGGAAAAAAAAATAGTACCTGAGAAAATGCACCTCAATAAGTGAATGTGTGCTACAGGAATCTAAACATGACACAGGAAATGTGACGTATTTTAAATGAAGCGATGTGCCCCTGATGAGTAAACACAAATAAAATGGGACTCACCGATGTTATCAAAGTGCTCAGGGGGGGGCTGACGCGCCTCCTTAGGGCAGCACATAAACTGACCCATCCTCAACTGCAGTCAGCCACCTGTAACATCAACAAAAACATTACCAAACCTGAAACTGGGAAAGGTTAGGCAAATCCCCCCCCCCCCAATTTTTTAAATACTGTATCATTATTGTGGAAAAATCACAAAACCTAGCCTTTCCAGCTCACGGCTATACCTTTGTTTTTACTTTAACTTGGATTAAAATTACTAACTCTCCATCTTCAATGTTGGGGTGTAGCAACAAACTAACCCTGAAATACTGTGCTAGTCATGAAGAAGTGATATGAAAATGCTGTTCAGCCATAACACTGTATTCTGTTGTTGTTGCTGTTCAACTCCAGCTTATCTGATCAAGCAGACCCATCAACTGCAGGTTAAAAAAAAAAAAAAAAAAAAAAAAAAAAAAAAAAAGGAGGAATAATCCCCCGAGCTAGACGATATTAGATCATACAGCCCTGCTAGGGTGATGGAAGAGCGCTACCCCTCCCAGCACAACAGCCACCCAGGCGGGGCATGAACTCTCAACCTCACAGTCTCGAGCCCAACACTGTACCACTGAGCTACTGCGCTCCCCCCAACTGGAGGTATGCATGTTACAGGTTTGTCTCACAGGTCCCCTACACCAATGATGCTGTGTCGGCATCTTAGTGTGACATGTGCTGTGCAGTGGTCCATTATGTATGTCATCATGCTGTGTGGGCCTAATCTACAAGCTGGGCACATATCATGTGTGATTCCACCCAACCCAAATCTAAGCTAGCAGCTGAAAAGGGCTGGGCAATGTCCTGATCTAAGACTATATAGATGAACTCAATCACCTTTAACTAAGGACACCTCCGATGGGCGAATGTCAGGAGGGGGCCTTGTAATATAGTGTTCTGATTGAGGTGTTGTACTGCCTTGAGCGTGAAGTATGGAGGTGTTTCTTCATTGCTAGTGCTGGAATGTCTGGAGGTGGGATACAGCTGTAAAGGGTTTTATAATATTTGTGTGGTGATTGCTTTATATGCCTAGGTGCATTGTGTGTCTGTTATGTAATGACAATGGTGTTGTGTACTAGCACAGGCTGCAGT
Source organism: Coenobita brevimanus (assembly GCF_032717465.1). Taxonomy (NCBI): domain Eukaryota; kingdom Metazoa; phylum Arthropoda; class Malacostraca; order Decapoda; family Coenobitidae; genus Coenobita; species Coenobita brevimanus. The sequence goes on along the minus strand of NC_137006.1, from coordinate 808,928 downwards.
AATAAATTGTGTGCCTCTCATATCAAGGTAGTCTATGACAGAGAGGACTTTAGTTTCTGAGTATACGTGAGCTGTGGGGAGCAGTTTTGGTGCAGCCACTTGCAATGCATGACAGTGTTCTCTTAGATCTGTAAGGTGTTGTTGTGAGCTATTGTTGAGTAATCCCAGTCTGTCTGACCAAGCACACCCAAACCACAAGCAAGCACTTGCCCCAGTAGGGCTGAACCCTATTCAGGGATCCCAAGCCAGGGTGGCATGGGATATCACTGATCTACTGAACTGTTTGTAGGGTTGGGAGAGTGTTTCTTTCTGTTGCCCAAGGTCTGTCCCTGTAAGTGTCCTAATCACAGTGAAGCTGGGGGTGCACTGTCTCTTGATGTCTTGTACATGGTCTTTGAACATGAGTCTGGTGTCGTATGTTACTCCAAGGATCTTAGTGCAGGATATGCGTGGCACAAGTAAATCAGGCACATACAGGGATTGATCCCAACTGATGCTTCAGCATCTGCCCAACTGCCCTGTTTGAGAGAAATGCCTTTTTTAAAGCAAAATTTGCTTTAAGGGTTTGAACATGGCAAATGCCATTTCTGTGCCACTGCATTAGCTAATTAGTTCTTCTCTTACTTAGTGAAGCATGCAGAAGCAGAACAATACCATACGTAGCCAAGTCCAATCACTTCAAATCTGCCTTAATCTTCTCCTGAAGACCCCTTATGAACAATATTGAAGTTAGTGAAAAATGCAGAACATGGTTCCCCATATGACTACTGTTGCTGTAACATTGACATCCCCCCCCCTCCCCCTGAAAGTACCAGAAAGAGAGGGTCAAATATATTTTCTAACTATTGAAGAATATTGTACATTTAATAGCCATGTTTCAAAATACTTTTTTGGGGGGGTGGGGGTGGGGGGTGGGGGTGGGGTTCCAGGGGTATTGGGAATAACTGGGTGTGTTATGTGTAGATCAGAAGATGTCATCTGTTAAATCTGTTATCATCATCATCACCATCACTAGGACTGTCTTCCCCACCAAAGGATGTGGTGAGGAAAGGTCCACAAAACAAGGAATGAAAGCATGAACAAGAGAGAACTATTAACAGTATGTCCGATGAAATGGGTCAGACTCCCAGTCACACACCAATCAAGCCATGAGAATCCTGACTCCATTTCACAGGATTAACTTTGTACAAGTACTGAATTAGAATTTCCATTATAGATGCAGTTTGTATACAGAGACAATCCGTTGAACATCAAGTTGGAAAAGGGTGCCAAGCTCATGTCATGTTTACCTCTTTACTCTCGCTCTCTCTCTCTCATCCAGCCAATTGTCCTCCTACCACATCCCAAAGCTTATGAACTTCCATATCTCATTTTCATACACTCTTATTTACTGTATTCATCCATCTTCTCGGCCTGTCACACTCCCTCCTACCATCAGACTCACTCATATATTCTTTTTCCTCCCCTCTGTTCAAAATCATTCACTCTATCTGACCATACCATCTAAGCACACTCTTCTCTATATATCCTGTTATCAACAGACTTTTTTACTCCACATCTTTTGCACTTTGCTTTTTTTTCTATCCTAACCCATCTATGTATTATGCTCTCATTCCTCAGTAATCTCATTTCCAGTGCTCTCACTGTTAACTTTTTGTTCATATGTCATATCAGTATCTCATGGCCACTAACATACTGTGCCTTCACAGTATATCACAATACAGTAAATAAATGTTTATAATCTCATTTAAGTCTTTGCTCTAATCCTCAGCACATACAATATGCCTTCTTACTGTCTGAGCATAAGTCCCCCTGAATGTCTGTGCACATTACTGATGAACATTGTGAGGTGAGTACCTGTGTTTCTGTTTATTGCTGGTGATGTTGTAAAAACACAGAGTACTACAAACACAACCTACTGTGTGAGAACTGCCATCTGTCACAGCATCTGGTGCAAATGGGCCAATCCCCTATTAATTAATCATGCAGGCCACTGAAATGTAGTCATTACTCACTGGTGAGCCATGAGTTTTTCATTGAATTCCAGTATTACTAAACACGGTTCTCCGCAATATTCCGTCAGGGGTGGCCATGACAAAAGGATTTCTAAGATATCTATGTACCTTCTCAACATGACTTTCTCCCATGACATACCACCCTCCCTCAAATATTCCCTACTTTCTCCCTTCACCTTTATTTATGGTCTGCCTCTCCTTTATCACAGAATTACCCTACACACTGAAATGTAGTGAAGGAATAATCATTGCAATAATAAATACAAAACATAAACATCTATATTGTGTTGCTAATCCTGTCAATGCAGGAGGTCCCTTCTGAGATGGTATGGTAAATGGTAACTGTTAATCTCATTTTGTCCCCTTCGGAGTGTGGGGGCCAAAGGTAACTACCATATTCCAGGAAATTTATGGGAAGGAGACTGACCTGTCCCCTAAGTAGTTTTTAAGGGGCAGAAAAATCTCTAAAACCACCAGGCAGTAAAAAAAAATAAAACAGATGAACAGCCATCACACAAAGAAGGGATCTATCTACCTATCTATTTATTGCCAGACGCCTTAATCCTGTAAGGGGTGACCACAAACAAATCGCCTCCATGTTGACCTTTACCCCGCCACTTCACTGCCATGCTCCCAGCTCACACCCCCCTCTCTCATATACCTCTCCACTCCATCCCTCCATCTCATCCTTGGCCTCCCCCTCCCTCTTCCCCCCCTCCACCTCACTCACATACACTCTCCTCGTCAATCTCTCGCTCTCCATCCTCTTCACATGGCCAAACCACCTCATGTATTTCTCCTAACACTTCCTGTCACATCCACATCCACATCATAACGCTCCTTCACTTCCTCACCTGTCACTCTGTTTCTATATGTGACTCCACATGCTCCTCTTAAATAATTCATTTCCAATGCTCCCACTCTTGACTTGTGTCCCTCCAACAAGATCCAAGCTTCACTTCCACACATTAGAGTTGGTATCACAGTACTGTCATGCAGTACTTTTCACTTCCATGCTCACTTCCCTGTTTCATATCACTGCTTTCAAAGAACCAGCAACCTTTCTTCCTTGTTGTACCCTGTCAAGCGCTTCATCCTCTAAACTTCCATCTTTACTCATCACGCTACGCAAGTACTTAAACACACGCAACATTTTACATTTCCTCCTCATCCGTACATTTACTGGCTTCATTACTCGCAAAGACCATACCTTTACTCTTCCCTACAGTCACCTTTAGATTCCGTTTCATACTCACTCTCCCAAACTTATCCACCAAACCTTGCTGCTCCCCTTCAACTTCACTTAACAACACAGTATCATCTGCAAACAACAGTACATGGAGTTTCCAAATGAGTCCCTGTCACAGAAAGGATTTGCAACCACGCTGAGATGAGTGAAACTGACCAACAATGGCAGAAAGACATAAAGACACAAATAAGCAAAGACTGAGAAGCATGACAACGGACCAGCTGCAGTACATACCGAGCATCTTACAGTAGACCAGTGCAGAAGCAGTGAAATGGCACAGGAGGCTGGGGCATTGAAATGGCTGACAACCCTGCCTCTCAAGGCAAAAGGGTTCCATTTCAACAAACAAGAATTTATTAATGCCACAGCCTTGAGATTTGTTTGCAATTAACATGATGAAGTACAGAACCTCACTGCAAAAATCCTGGAGGAAATATGCCATGTTGTCACCACTGAGCCAGCTCCGCTACCTCTAGACGGTGAGCACTTCATCCACAGATCAGCAAATACATCAACTAATGGAAGAGTGGATGTCAGTGCTCTAGGTTTCTGGACACGTGGGCAGAGGGCTTTCTTCGGTATTAGGATATTTGATCCTATGGCAGCTGGTCATCATGAACTGTCTCTCGAGGCTTCACACAAGATGAATGAAGAGGAAAAAAACAGAAACTGCTGCACACAAGAGGAATGAACAGGTAAAAAACAGAAACCACTAAGAAAGCATCCAACATGTGGACCAGTCGATTCACTCCCCTTGTGTTCACAACATCTGATGGGATGGGTCTAGAGGTGGGAAGATTCTACTCAAGACTGGCAGAGGCTCTTTCAGAGATGAAATGTCAACCTCAGAGTTCTGCTATGGCCTGGATGAGATGTTAACTATCATTCTCCCCCGTGAGGTCTGCACCCCAATGCCTCGGGGGCACAAGACTGTCAGCCCTCAGGCCTGTCTCTCTGGCGGGTATGGATTACAAAGCTACTGTGGTCGAGAGTCGCATAGACCAGCGACTCCAACAGATTAATGTCTTTGTTAACACTGGACTGTTAATGAATTAAAAAAGAGGTTAATGTTAATGAATAAAAATAAAGTAATAAAAGTAGTAGTACAGTACAGTAGATGGTTGGTAACCACAGCCATTAGCGTGCTTGGGGCCAACGGACTGTAATATATGAGGGTTAGTGTTAATCTTCACATTACAACTCCAAATGGTGAACTGAATTATGAAGGTTGGTTTTGAGCTTCATAATATAATTCCCCAAGGGATAGAGGTGATAAAAAAAATAGTAGTAGTAGTAGTAGTAGTTAGTAATAGTATGGTAGTAGTAGTAGTAGTAGTTAGTAATAGTATGGTAGTAGTAGTAGCTGTTGCCCCAGGTTCACATGAAATGAGAATCTGGCAGACTGCAAGCCTGAAGTTGCTCTCATCCTGCAGTTTACCATCCTCATTTCAAAGGATAAGGAAGGAGCTGAGGGGCGCCTGTATGACCGGGCAGAAGAGCCACTCGATTATATTGCCGGTGCAACCATGTGAAGGTGTCCCTCTCCAGCACCCACAGGGGTGATAGCAGCTCCAATCAATTACTCCACTATGGAAGATCTCCCAGCAGTTTTAATAAAATCATTAGGTGACAGAATGAGTAAAATGAAAAATACATTCTCAGACTGACTGGCTTAAACATCTCAGTTGTTACTGTATACGGTACAGTATACAGTACCGGTATATATACAAGTACACATACATATATATAACAACCTAACAATACCGTTCATTTCCATTAAATATGCTTTACTCATTTCTTTTTCAAGTTGTTGGTATTCGCTGGTGACCAGTTTGATGGGGGTAAGGGGGCTACTTTTCTTTGATGACAGACCCATATGTAATTTCCCCCATCAGGTTAGTTATTTGTAACTCGCAGAATTCTCAAATCTTGGCGTGTGCTCAGTCTCACAAAGCCATGATTTAGGAGATTCCACTGTACAGTACCAGTGCACCCACAGACCCAAAACCTCCCCAGTGCAGTACTGCACTGCCTAACTTACAATGGTTATCTTCACCTCACCACCCACTGATATCCCAGACCACCCTCATCACACATCAAAGCCATTTTCTTTCCTTCATCTCATTACATACAATTCCTAGGTTAAAACTAATATACAGTACACTGAAATTCCTCCCACTTCTAAAACCATCCAACAAAAATAACATAATGTTCAGTTTCACAACCTGCCACCATCACAGAACACTCCACCCACTCCTCGCCAACCAATACATTTTTTTTCACCCATCAGTGAATTTCTATTACTTAATCATGAGACTTACACCTTATTGGCCAAATCTAAATGTCCATCTTCATGGGGTCTCTCTCTCTCTCTCTCTCTCTCGTGTGTGTGTGTGTGTGTGTGTGTGTGTGTGTGTGTGTGTGTGTGTGTGTGTGTGTGTGTGTGTGTGTAACAATACCTTATGCAGCACTGATGCACACCCACCCCTCACCTGAAACAGAAAGTATATATCACTAATACTACTACCACTAATAACAATAATAATAATAATAATAACTATCAACAACAACAACAACAACAATAATAATAATAATAATAATAATAATAATAATAATAACTACCAACCACCACCACCACCACCACCACCACCACAACAACAACAATAATAATAATAATAATAATAACAACCAACATTTACTACCATTGTTGCTGACACATCAACCTACGGTCTCCAGGACTGACAAATTCTGACACACACACACCTGCTGATCCACTATGCACTCGGCTGACTGCAGTGCGGCCTTATCGTGGAACTAGGAGGCTCCCTGTTAGCTCTTGCTTACCAGTCAGTACATTTAGGCATCCGGCATGTTATGTTTGTTTATTCTGTCTACCATCCTCCTTTTGGGGGATAGGGAGTGACTGAGGGACGTTTGTGTAACCAGGCACCGCCACCGCCCACTCATATTGATGCCACCACATGAAGGCATCCCACTACACCACAATTATATTCATGTAATCTAGATCAGTCAACTACTGCTCTTGTAGCTCCAGGCTCATCTGATGTGTGAACCCGGTGGAGTAAATGCTGAAGCTGTCGTTTTCCTGCCATCCATCCACCATATTTCGCTGGATAGGGATGTATTTGAGGGACGTTCGTATAAGCAGGCAGCTGAGCCACCGGGTTATATCTGTGCCATCACATGAAGGAGTCCCTCTCCAGCACCAATATTAAAAAGACATACTGTGGATAACATACGAGAATAATCCACTGTGTAGTTTGCAAAATGATGAGCTAAGGCAAGTTTGTCAGAAATCCTCCTACACTTGGCAAATTCCGCTCTCTCTCTCTCTCTTTCCATTCATATATTTTCTACCACTCCTTAACTCCTTGAATCCGCCATGGAGGTTATGTTTTTGCCTATATTGGTCTGTTTGTTTGCTAGCGGGATTACTCAAAAAGTTTCGAACGGATTTTGCAGATTTTTTTTTGGAGGGGTAGGGTATGGCCCAGGGAACAATCCATTAGATTTTGATGGTGATCCGGATCCAGGAATTTTTAAAAAGGATTCTTTACTATTGCGGGATGGTGGCAATTCTAATATTTTTTTTTATTTTTTTCATTTAACTCGATAATTAATGCCTTGGCGGAGGTTTGCACTCTCGGATCGCTTCTTTTTTTTTTCCTTGTTGCTCCCACGATTTAACTTTCTCTCTCTCTCTCTCTCTCTCTCACACACACACACACACACACACACACACACACACACAAATTGACCTTAAAAGAGCGGGAAATGCCTTCTTAGAGCGGAGGGGAAAGAGGTGTGTGTGTGTGTGTGTGTGTGTGTGTGTGTGTGTGTGTGTACATCCCTACCTGACACACCTATACACCCACACTCAAACCTACACCGCACTACACCCACACTTCAATCCTACACCTTCATCTACACACACACACACACATACACACACACACACATTCATTCCCATTCCCTCATTCACTAAGCATATTTTTTATTCACCTAAATATACCTACCTTTATCAACACCATCGCTTATCTACAAATCTTATCTTTTAATCAAGTATAATTTCAGATTTCTTATCACAGTGTTTGGCCATAAGGAGAGATGGAGGATGAGAGACTGACTAGGAGTGAAGGGGTGGGTGGGGAAGGAGGAGGGGGAGGCCGTGACTGAGATGGAGGTGCGGGGAGAGAGAGAGAGAGAGAGAGAGAGAGAGAGAGAGAGAGAGAGAGAGAGCGTGTGAGTTGGAGACAAGGCAGTCAGATGGCGGACAGGGTGACATGGAGGCGATTTGTTTGTGGCCGTCCCTCTCTATCGATAAATCTGTGCAACTTTATCTATACACATCTATATACATCCATCATTTATTTCTTACTTGATAATGTGTATGTACCTGTCTACAGCCTGCATTTGTATTGGCTTCATCTATTCAATTTATTACGGGTCTATCTATCTATCTGCATTTCTAGTGACTGTCTATTCACCTATCTATCTATTTATTCATCCATCCAACCATTCATTCATCCATCAATCTACATATCCATCCTTCTAACCCTGCATTCATCCATCTACCTATCCATTCATCTATCTATCTACCTATCCATCCATCTACCTATTCATCATTCTAACCCTGCATTCATCCATCTATCTACCTATCCATCCTTCTAACCCTGCATTCATCCATCTATCTACCTATCCATCCATCTATCTACCTATCCATCCTTCTAGGCCTGCATTCATTCATCTATCTACCTATCATCCATCCATCTATCTACCTATCCATCCTTCTAACCCTGCATTCATCCATCTATCTACCTATCCATCCTTCTAGCCCTGCATTCATCCATCTATCTACCTATCCATCCTTCTAGCCCTGCATTCATCCATCTATCTACCTATCCATCCTTCTAGCCCTGCATTCATCCATCTATCTACCTATCCATCTATCTATCTACCTATCCATCCTTCTAGCCCTGCATTCATCCATCTATCTACTGAACCATCCATCCATCAATATCTATCCGTCACAGAGAATTCCTTGAGCACTTTCTCAACCTCATTCACACACCATATATCTTGACTTTCTCACACTATCGCACTTTCTCTCGCCAGCTACCTCTGTCCAACTTTTATCCATCTATCTATCTATCTATCCATGTCAGTCTATTGCATCTATCTATCTGTCTGTCTGTAGTTATATCCATTTATGTCTATTTCATCAACCTCTATTTAATCCCAAAGACCAATAGCAACATTATACTGCACCTTTACCCCTTGACTATGTGATGGAGGGACGCCTTCACGCGATGGCACTGATAAAGCCTGAAGGATCCACTGCCCGGTTGTAGAAACGTTCCTTAGCTACTTCCCTACCCCCCCAAAGGAAGATGGTGGACTGCAGGAGAGCAACACAAGCCTGCAGTCCATCGAGTTCACATATTTTTACTCTTGCTATAAACCCCAACCAACCTCCAAATGGAAAATCTTACGGGCCCAGTTCGGCTGAAGCGCCTTAACCCATTGACCACCAGGCGTCCATTTAGTTATATGGTTACCACCCGACATAGCGAGTGGTTCCCTGGATTACAAGATGCCCCTTTATCATTACGTCTAGTCATCTGAAGGTTTGCTACATCGAGTGAATGGTCGGTGGGGCATCTAGAAATTAAAAACTAAATACATGTAAGTAAATAAATAAATAAACATGATTAAGGGAGCCGTACAAAACATCCAATCATAATCCAGTCTCCATCCTTCCAATCAACCCGGGAGCCAATGGTAACGCAGCGCTACAAATTCACACCAGCCAATCAGAACGCTCCATCCACCGTGAACGTTACCAAAATAAACTGTTCAATGTAATCACCACTATCACGCTCAACACCGCCTTGTCCTAACACTTCGATCACTGTAATCATAAATGAATATCACTCAGTTTATCCTTCAATCTGACGTTTTGTTTTTTTCTTGCTATCCCTGACGATTTTTATTCAATCTGGGAGAGCGCGTCTGATGTGAAAGATAAACAGACGATTAACTCCTCCAGTTTGAAATGTCTCCTGAGTAAAATCGTCTTTAAAATGCATAAATATGGTGGAAATGAGTCAATGTCTAAAGCGGCAACCATATATTTAAGGTGTTCAAAACCTTACATAAGAAATCCTTAAATGTTTTGGAAATAAATAAACCAAATTCGAAACCAACCGATAAAAATCAATAATTAATAAATACAAATTGCAATACCAAATAAATTATTTTTATAAGCAGCTCCAAACGGCATTTCCGCGAATCCAACTTTTCCGCTCTCTCTCTCTCTCTCTCTCTCTCTCTCACTCAAAATACAACGGTTTTGAGTTGCAGAGTAACGTTTTTTTTTTTCTTTAGTCTCACCTTTTGATTTATTCTCTCTCTCTCTCTCTCTCTCTCTCTCAGAAAAAAAATAAAAAGGAAGGCACAGACCCACAAAGCCATCGATTCTTAAATTCTTTCCTTCATTTCTCAAAGCAATTTTAACTATGAAGGGAAGTTCTAGGCTGGAGGGGTTAGATCTTGCTTTGATCACCCCCTCAGTATCTCGTGTCGTTCCTGAGCTGAATATAATCGTCTGTCTGTAGCAAAATAAGCAAAACTAACGTCACAGGGGTGAATGAGAGAGAGAGAGAGAACACATGACTCTCTCTCTCTCTCTCTCTCTCTCAACAAAGCAGTTATTTTACGTTACTCATTTCAGAGCTATTTGTGTGCTGTCTGGCTGCCTGTCTGTTTCTATCTGTCAGTCTGTTACTGAGATATTTATGTGCTCTCTCTCTCTCTCTCTCTTTCTCTCTCTCTCTCTCTCTCTCTCTCTCGGATGTCCCATTTCCTTAACAAAGGAAAACAAAGCAATAGCCCTGTCTATTGATTTTTTTTTTTTTTTTTAAGATTAAAAGGAAAACAGTAATAGCCCTATCTACTACTCTCTCTCTCTCTCATTCTGTCCTTACTATCGCCACACCATAATCAGCTTAGGAACGAATTCTGATATAGAACGTGGTAGAAAGTCGATTATAGAGAGGTGGTCCGCAGTCCTGATGGCAGGTTCGAATCCCGGCTGGGGAACGGAACAGTTTATGGATTTGAATATCACTAAAGCAGATTTAACTGATCTACCAGAAAGTCACCGACATGTACAAATAACCCCGCTAATACCAATACACCAATCCTGTATGAGACAGCCCCAACGTGTAATCAATATGGACGGTGGATGTTAGCGCCGAAGTGGTGACATGTGGAGGTGTAGGAGGACTACTGGGCCCCAAGGAGGACTTCTGGGACTTGGGGATAGGCCCTAAAGCCTTTGGCCAGAGTTGGAGACGTAAAAAAACAAAAAAACAAAAACAAAACTAAGACGTCATTTTTATTTGAATTCTTGCTCGAACCGTTATTAATTTCACAACTTGCTATATTCAGTTTTATTCAGCCCAAAACAAATTTCTCGGGCTGGAGGGGTTAGTCTTAAACCTCTTCTACACGAGAGGCCTTTCAAAAAATTATATAAAATCGTCTGGTAGTCAAAATAAAATCGGCGTCACCCTGAGCTGAGAAGTCTGACGGGGAAAAGAATATACCGGTAACAGAAAACACAGCGCGTCAATGGCCAAGAAGTTACTTGATTAATGGCACAACTTTTCTCTCTTCCTTCCTTTCTTTCCTTCTTTCCTCCTCCTCTTCTTTCTTTCCGTCTTTCCTCCTCCCTTCCTTCCTTCCTTGCCTTCTTCCTTCCTTTCTCACCTTTATTCCGTCAAGCATCGAAATATTTTAACCTTGAAAGATATCCTAAGAGGGAAATAAGGTGTGTGGATACCGTAGATTATTTATTTGTTCATGAATGCATACTGTTATGTATGTACTGTATATTACGTAGCACTGGAAGTTATTCGAAGGTTTATGTATACCGTATATATTATGTATGAGGGGTGGATACTAAACCTATTCAGCTCGAGGACATCATCATCCAAGTCAAAATGTATTCTGGCCAAAAGTCACCATCACCACCGTCACCTTATCCACATTACGATTGAGTGGGGGCGTCAGGTACATATTATTCTTCCTAATAACAGACGATTTCTCTCACCTAAGGAGACAAGCCAGTAACAGAAGGGTTAATGAAGGCTATATCCAACCCCTCCATTTACTTGAGCTGAAGAAAACCGCAGGAAAAAAGGAACAATTATGATGAAAGACGTAGGGAGTGAAATGAGAAATTCCCCCCCTCCTTTTCTCTCGTGTAAGTATTGGTGTCGTTTTTTTACATTTCAGACAAATGTAACAGGCTGTACGAGTCTGAGAGAGAGAGAGAGAGAGAGAGAGAGAGAGAGAGAGAGAGAGAGAGAGAGAGAGACTAGTATCGACCAGACCACCACATCCCTGCTTACTACTATAGCTACCCTGCCCTTTACTACTATCGTTACTACTACTACTATTACAACTACTACTACTACTCCCACTACTCCTGTACTATAACAACTACTACTACTGCTGCTGCTATTACTATTACAAAAAAATTAATATTACTACTACTAATACACTACTTCTACCACTACTACTACTACTACTACTGTCACTACTGCTGTTACTACTACTGCTACTACTATAAGTACACCACCACCAACAACAACAGCAATAACTAGTACTACCACCAGTACCATTACCACTACCACTACTACCATTACTACTAACAGTACACCACCACCACCAACAACAACTATAAAAACTGACAACAACAACAACACCTACTACTACTACTACCACCACCACTACTGTCATTCTACTACTACTGTCATTCTACTACTACTACTGTAATTCTACTACTACTACTACTGTAATTCTACTACTACTACTACTACTGTAATTCTACTACCACCACTACTGTAATTCTACTACTACTACTACTGTAATTCTACTACTACTACTACTACTGCCTGATCCACTGAAATATAAAGCTTCCCGCGGCAGTAAGAGAATGCCAGCTTGAATCTCTCTCTCTCTCTCTCTCTCTCTCTCCAGGGATGATGCTGGATTGGTTTTGTGGATGGATGATACGCTGGTGGCATAGAAAATAGACAGACATAGACTTTCATCCATCCATCTATCAATCCAACCAACCATCCACACCATCTAGCCATCAATCCACTCCTTCATCCATCAATCAGTCTATCAATCCATCCACTCATATCTTTCTATCTATCTACCTCTTCATTCGTCCATTCATCCATCCAACTATATTCATCAATCTGTCCACTCACATCCATCCATCCACCTGCTCTTAACCCCATCCATCCACTGACGCATCCATCCATCAATGAATTCAACAATACAATAATACAATCCATCCATTCATTCATCAATTCATCTACTCATTCATTCCTTCATCCATTCAACTATCACACACACACACACACACACACACACACACACACACACACACACACACAATTCATCCATTCATTCATTTATCTATCGACTCGTTGCAGTAAAGGTCATTGTAGTAGTTGCTGAAGTATTATGTAGTAGTAGTGGCAGTAGTGGTAGCAGAAGTGGTAGTAGTAGCAGTAAGTCGTGGTGGTGGTGGTAGTAACAACCACAAGCTCATAAGTCCATGAACCCAGTGGACTGAAGGCTAGAACCACCTTTTTTCCCCAGTCCACCATCCTCCTTACATGGAATAGGGCGGGATACTGAGGGACGTTTGTATTACCAGGCAGCTCCACCACCCTGCCATATCGGTGCCACCACGTGAAGGCGTACCTCTCCTGCACACACTATTCTGTATCAGTCCATATTAAGATCACAACAGGACGAGATTTTCAACTGACGGAGAGTGATGGCCAGAATTAACCCTTTGCCAAGCTGGTGAAGTACGAAGAGGGATCATCTATGGGAGCGATGCGTGTGAAAGAAGTGTTGTATTTCTATGAACGTAGGTCTGTATAAACCAGGGGCGGGGACCCTTTCTCCTATTAAAGGCCATTAGGATATTTTTAACATCATTAGCGGGCCATACAAAATTATCAACTTAAAATCAACTGTAGCCCAGTACATTATATATATATATATAATTGCATTTATGAACTGCCTCGCGGGCTTGATCAAATGGTCTTGCGGGCCTTATACGGCCCGGAGGCCGGACGTTCCCCAACCCTGGTATAAACCATCCGTATACCCAATGTGAGAATGAGAGACTGACTAGAAGAGTGTGTGAGGGAGGCGGAATGAGAGGTGGAGGGGGAGACCGAGGATGCGATGGACGTATGGGGTGGAGAGGGGGCAGCCTAATGTCGAGGAACAAGATATGGAAGCATGTGGTCACCCCTTCCAGGATTATGGCGTCTGGCTATAGACAGATAGATGGGTAGATATGACAGATAGATAGAATCATGTAACCAACAGCCTGCCAATAGATACAAGCATATGAAAGGACAGCCCACCAGCCTTCACATTAAATGTTTATTATTATTATTATTATTATTATCATCATCATCATCATCACCTTTACCTTCCTCTTACCTGACCAACCTATTCTGCCTAAAGGTAATCCCCCATTCTCTCTCTCTCTCTCTCTCTCTCTCTCGCTCCCTCTGTCTGTCTGTCTGTCTGTCTCTCTCTCCCCCTGTCTGTCTGTCTGTCTATCTGTCTCCTCTCTCTCTCTCTCTTTGTCTCTGTCTGTCTGTCTGTCTGTCTCTCTCTCTCTCTCTCTCTCTCTCTCTCTCTCTCTCTCTCACCACTCCATTTGGCCCATACCATTCATTACCATTTTCATTACAACCCATTCTCTCTCCCTTCCTCTCTCTCTCTCTCTCTCCTAGCCACCCCATTTTGCTTTAAACACCCTCCCCTCCCCTCCCCACCACCCTCCCTCATAATCGTTTTACCCTAATCAACTTCCCCTTCCCTCCCCTCCCCTCCCTTGCCCTTTCCTTCCCCTCCATTCTCCCTCCCCCACATTATCAAACCCACATCCTTCACTCCACCATTTCCTTTCAGCTCTCTCTCTCTCTCTCTCTCCAGTTCTTATCCTCCTTTCTCTTCCTCCCTCTTCCATTCCCTCACCATTTTCTCTTCTCCTTCTCCTCCTTCCTCCTATCCTTCTTCGTTCACTCTCTCTTGTCTTCTCCTCTTCCTCCTCCCCCTCTTCTTCACCTCCTCCTCCACGCTCTTCCTGTTCTATCCCCTCTTCCTCCTGTACCAACCTTCCTCTCTTACTCCTTCTTCCTATTTTATTTCTAGTTCTTCTTTCTCCTCCTCCTCCTCATAATCACCAGTAAAACGCCTTTGTCGGCGTGGTACGAGCGAAGCCTTATCTGAATGCACTGAGATGTCGCCTTACACCCCGAGGATGCCTAGAGTATATTGATGGCTATCTACCTACCAAGTTTCATGCCTTTAAGACAAACTGTCAGGCCTGTGGCCCTCTTTTGAAGATTTTCGACATGACGCACTTGACGCGTGTCACGTGCACTTCCACCTCCTGGGTGTGTTGAAACCCATCAAAAACTAATCTTAAAGAACTGGGCTGCCATATGGTGCCAACCACGCAGTGATCGGCCCTGTGGTTGCTGTGATATAAGCTTCTCAAAAGAGTTACGGTCGGGTCGGGCTGGGCCGGGCCGGGTCAGGCCGCTCAAATGTGAGACAACGCCACTATCTGACAAGAGACTCGTGAGGGCTTCGCCCTCGCTCGTAATCATCATCATCACCTCAATTCTCACCTTCCTGCCGCCTTCTTTTCCCTCCTCCTCCCCTATCTTTCCCTCCTCCCCCCTATCTTTCAGCTAAGATAGTGTAGAATAATATTTCCTTTCCCTCCTTCCTATGAAATTTCCATGACAGTATTACTATGCTGCATGGTGGTCCTTCTCACTTTTTCCTACAGGCTTCGGCTGGAGGGTTCGGTGGGTGGGGGGGAGCCTTCCTGCATTTCTAACTTCGCCTTTAACTGATAGAATAGGTTTCAGTTATAATCTTCCCTATACCAAACAGCCACGAAAGGAACAATAGTTATGTTGCTGTCTGCTTTCCTTTGTGTTCCTTGCTCCCTCTTCTGCTCCTTGCTCTAGTCTTAATCCTCTTCCATTCTCCTTTCCTCCTCCACCTCCTCCTCTCTTTCATCTTCCACTCCTCCTCCTCCTCCCCTTCCTCCTCCTCCTCCTCCTCCACTCCTCCTTAGCCCCCTCTCCACTTAACATCATTAACTCTAATTGCTGGTGGTGGTGGGACAACGCACAGCTGAGAGAGAGAGAGAGAGAGAGAGAGAGAGACGCCCACGCCTCTATGCTCTCTCATTTCCCACCTACTGCAACTCTTTCTCACTCGTTTGCTCTCTCCTATCCATTTAACTTTCATTTGCTCTAATCTCTCTCTCTCTCTCTCTCTCTCTCTCTCTCTCTCTCTCTCTCTCTGTACCAGACATTATTTCAAGATTATTACTCGACCCACTCTCTATCTATCTATCTATCTACCACGCATCCATTCACGATTACTACGCGCCTCTCTCTCTCTCTCTCACAATTACCCACTTCATCCTCCTCCTCTGCTCTGATTTCATTTTAACACACATACCCTTCCCCCCCTTCTCTCTCTCTCTCTCTCTCTCTCCCACACATTCTCGCAACCCCCCTCTCTATCTATCAATCTACCAGACATCTTTTCAAGGTCATTACTCGCCCCCTTTCTATCTATCGATTTATCTACCACATCCTTTCACGATTACTACTCTCTCTCTCTCTCTCTCTTTCTTTCTCTTTCATTTGCAGTATCTCTCACTCTCATATATATATTTCGTTTGCGATTTCTCACACCCACACACACCTTTACTCCACCAGTCTCTCTCTCTCTCTCTCTCTCTCTCTCTCTCTCTCTCTCTCTCTCTCTCAGCGGACGAGCAACGCCACTTTAAGAGAATCCACGTTAAGCGCCCTATGGTCTGGACAGGGCTTAGATGGGTGACCGCCTGTTTTCTATCTATCTATCTATCTCTCTACCTATATATCTATCAGTATCAGCTATCCACTTCAACCTACATATCTATCCATCCACCTATTTATCTATTTATATATATCTACTTATCTATAAACATTTACTAAACAATGCGTGCCTCTATCCCACATCTTTCCATCTATCCACATTTATCTTCTATCCATCTATCTATTCAATGATAACTCTGAAGATACTTATATAGTTATCCTACACACACACACACACACACACACACACACACACACACACACACAATTCATCCATCCATCCAATCACCTGCAAACATCCTACCAACCATTCATCCGTCCATCCATCCATCCACCCAACCATTCATCCGTCCATCCATCCATCCATCCACCTAACCATCCATCCATTCATTAATTCATTCATCCAACCATCCATCCATTCATTAATTCATTCATCCAACCATCCATCCATTCATTCACTCATCTATCCACCCAACCATCCATCCATCCACCCACCCAAGCATCCATTCCATCCAACCATCCACTCATTCTTTCATTCATCCATCCACCCATCCATCTATCCATCAATCTTTCCATATATTCATTCATTAATTCATCCATCCATCCATCCGTCTTGGCCCGTACCTATCTATCCATACACTAATTTATCTATCCATGTACGTTCATTTAGATTCCACTCCAACCATCCATCCACTGATCTATCCATAACATCCATCCATTCAACCCACGATTCTTCCATCCATAGTCTTATTCAACCATCCAACCAGCAAATCATCTATCCAGTCATCCATACAACCTTCCATCCACTCATCCAACTATCCAGACGGTCAGGCACGTATTCCTCCACCCATCTATCCAACCATCCATTCATCCAACCATCCATCCAGCTAACCATTTATCCAATCATCCATCTATCCAACCATCCATCTATCCATCCAACCAACCATCCACTCATCGAACAACCTATCCAACCAACCTTCCAACCATCCATTCTTCCAACCATCCATTCATCCAACCATCTATCCTTCTTGTCACTCTCCTCTTCTCCCCCCCCCCCAACTGCTTCGACATACACTAAAGGTATCTTACTCTTTAATCTCTCTCTCTCTCTCTCTCTCTTGCTCTCTCTCTCTCTCTCTCTCTCATCAAGATAATACAGTGCAGACTACAATACTTGGGTTTAGGTCAAAGAATCATCTCTCTCTCTCTCTCTCTGCATAACGAGCATATTTCGGTCAAAGGATGTAAACGAATCTCCCTTACCGATTTATTTTCTTTCCTGTGGCAGTTACTACACTTCTTTCACTTTAACTTGGCCCAGATTTTCGTCCTTTTGCAGCTTATTTTACGTATCACACTGGCAGAAAAGGCCAAGGCTACGACTCTACATCCTTTCCATGGCACTTCTTCGTGACTAGAACCATATTTCAGTGCTAATCCATTGTTATACATCCCGGCTGTCAAGCTTTGGGCCAGGTTAGTGTGAGAGGAGTATAGTGTGTGTGTGTGTGTGTGTGTGTGTGTGTGTGTGTGTGTGTGTGTGTGTGTGTGTATTATTTTAACTATTTAACAATGTAATCGAGGCAGCCAAGA
This sequence comes from Coenobita brevimanus, assembly GCF_032717465.1. Classification (NCBI taxonomy): domain Eukaryota; kingdom Metazoa; phylum Arthropoda; class Malacostraca; order Decapoda; family Coenobitidae; genus Coenobita; species Coenobita brevimanus. Next base: position 791,046 of record NC_137006.1, on the reverse strand, counting down.
CACACCCACACCCACACCCACACCCACACACACACATGGCATCGGACTCAAAGGGTTAAGCTGCATAAATCGCCTGACAAAAAAATTACGTACTAAAAAAAACAGGCTTGCAAAACAAAAAACAAAACAAAAACAACAGTGATCATCCCGTCTCTCTCTCACCGACAAATCAAAGAAAAAAAATGACCGTTGGCTCTCTCTCTCTCTCTCTCTCTCTCTCTCTCTCTCTCACACACACACACACACACACACGCACACTCTCACTCACTCTCTCTCTCTCTCTCTCTCTCTCTCTCTCTCACACACACACACACTCGCTTTCTCTCTCTCTCTCTCTCTAAAACTACCACCTCTCCACGCTGACTGATGAGAAGCAACAAGAGAACACTGGAATACGATGCTAGTCACGAAGAAGTGCTATGAGAAGGATATAGTACTGTCTTATCCTGCCACTGAGCTACGTGAAATAAGCTACGAAAGGACGAAAATCTGGGCCAAGTTCGAGTAAAAAGACTATAATAAATGGGTCACACACTCACCCTTCAAGCAACCGGAATCCTGACTCTACCTAACTAGCGCAACATTCCACACACATGCTATCAAAGAGAGATAATCCAACGAAGTAAAAAAAATAAACTGGCAAGAATTAAGCGCTACGGTGCCTCGTACGCCGATGAGAACCACGTCCACCTCCTCCTCCTCCTCCTCCCATCCGCCTTTCCGGTCACTCATTTGGCCCACTACTCTGACACTGAGATATTGAGGGCACGGCTGTTAAATCGCCTGGTAATTCATCCTTCACCATCCATCATCATTATCGTCATTAACTCAAGCTGACACACACACACACACACACACACACACACACACACACACACACACACACACATTATTATCATTACTATTACTATATTATTATTATTATTGGGTGACTCTACACTGAGTGACAAGCCATATGGTTTCCTGTATACCAGGGAACCATTTACTACGCTGGGTGGTAACCATATAAACAAAATATGGCGCCTGGTGGTTTAGTGGGTAGTTATGGCGCTCCAATCGGATTGCGCCGGTGAAGGTTTATATCCAAGGGATGGTTGGGGTTACAGCTCAAGTAGTCACTCAGGGATCAGTGAGGCTGGTCACTCTCATCTTAAATGTCAGGACCAATTTGTCTATCCCAGGGCTCCTACGCTCCTCATAGCGCAACACAGGTTTAGATGATTATTATTATTATTACTGTTATAATAATAATAATAATAAACAATTATTATTATTAGTTATTAGTGTTATTATTATTATTATTAATGATGTTAATATCATGATTAGTTATAATTATTAATATTATTATTATTGTTGGAGAGAGAGAGAGAGAGAGAGAGAGAGAGAGAGAGAGAGAGAGAGAGAGAGGAAATCGAGTGGGTGAGTGTGTGAGTCTAGGTGAAAGTGAGGAGAAGTGAGAGTGACTGAGAGAATGATTGAATATATGTATGAATTTGAAAGTGAGAGTGAGGGTGAGCTGTGAGAGAATGAGTGAGCAAGCTACTTTAATGGTGACCTCTGCCGTGGGTGGCGTGAGGTCGCTTCTACCTCACACCTCACACACCTCACCACACCCCCCACACACACCTCACCCCCCCACACCCTCACCGCACCCCCCCCTCACACACACACCTCACAACTCCCACACACACCACACCCCCACACACCACACAACCCCACACACCACACATCCCCACACCTCACCCCCCCACACACCACATCTCCCCACACCTCACCCCCCACACACCATATCACTTTAAGAAGCACCTTCCCCCTTCCTTCCTGTTTTAAACGAGATATTGAAGATAAGTTGGAGGGGAAAAGAATTCTTAAGGTATGTGTGAGAAGAGGAAAACGAAGAGGAGGTGAGAGGATGGGTAATGAAGAGATTGGAGAGAGAAGAGAGAAGGAGGCAAAGAGAAGAGTGGGAAGCTAAATACAAGAGGAGGGGAGGGGAGGGGAGGGGAGGGGAGAGGACGGAAGGGGAGGGGAGGGGAGGGGAGAGGAGAGGAGAGAAGAGGAAAAGAGAGGAAAGGAGAGGAGCGGAAAAGAGAGGAGAGGAGAGGAGGTATTTGGAGAGAAGAGGAGTGGGGAGACGAGTAGAGAAGAAAAAAAAAAGTGGAGAAGGGAGAAGGGGAGGAGGGAGAAGGGAGGAGGGAGAAGGGAGGAGGGAGAAGGGGAGGGGTGGGGTACGAATTAAAGAAGAGAGGAGGGAAGAACTGAAAAAGGAGAGAAGAGAAGAGAGGAGAGGAGAGGAGAGGAGAGGGGAGGAAGAAGAGAGAAGAATGGAGTGACAAGGTGAGGTACGAGGAAATAAAGATGAAAGGTGAGAAGATCTGAGAGGAGAGGGTGAACAGGGAGAGAAAATGACAAAAATACGGTGAAGTGAAAGGTTGACGAAAGAGGGGTGGGGAGGGGTGGGGAAGGGAGGGGAGGGTAGGGGAGGGGAGGTGTGGGGAGGGGAGGGAAGCGAAAAATTACATGACAATTAAAATATGAGATGAAACAGGAGAGAGAGAGAGAGAGAGAGAGAGAGAGACAGAGGTGGTAAGAAGAGGAGAGAAAAGAGAGGAAAGAAGAGAGAGAAAAGAGAGGTAACAAGAGAGAGAGAGAGAGAGAGAGAGAGAGAGAGAGAGAGAAGAGGTAAGAAGAGGAGAGAAAAGAGAGGTAGGGAGAGAGAAAAAAGAGCGAGGTGGAGGAGGAAGAAGGAACACTGTAGTCTCCACCCACAACCCAAATTCCTCCTACCCATAATAGGATGCGCCCTCCTTCACTCCCTCCTTCCTTCCCTCACTCCTCTCCTGCCCTCCTTCCTTCCTTCCTTCACTCCTTTTTTTCTTCCCTCATTATCTTTCCTTTCTTCCCTCACTCACCTTCCTTCCTTGCCTCCTTATCTTCCATCTTTCCCTCCCTCACTCACCTCCTTCCTTCCCTCACTCATATCCTTCCTTTCTTCCTTCACTCCTCTCCTTCCTTCCTTCCCTTACTCCTCTCCTTCCTTCTTTCCCACATTCAACTCCTTCCTTCCCTCACTCATCTTCTTCTCTTCTTCCCTCACTCCTCTCCTTCCTTCCTTCCCTCACTCACCTCGTCTTTCCTTCCTTCCCTCACTCCTCTCCTTCCTTCCTTCCCTCACTCACCTCGTCCTTCCTTCCTTCCCTCACTCCTCTCCTTCCTTCCTTCCCTCCCTCACTCATCTCCTTCCATCCTTCTTTCCCTCACTCATCTTCCTTCATTCCCTCATCTTCCTTCCTTCCCTCTCATCTCCTTCCTTCCTTCCCTCACTCCTCTCCTTCCTTCCTTCCCACACTCATCTCCTTCCTTCCTTCCCTCACTCACCACCTTCCTTCCTTCCTTATCTTCCATCCTTCCCTCACTCCTCTCCTTCCTTCCATCCTTCCCTCACTCCTCTCCTTCCTTCCTTCCTTCCCTTACTCCTCTCCTTCCATCCTTCCTTCCCTCACTCCTCTCTTTCCTTCCTTCCCTCACTAATCTCCTCCCCTCACTCACCTCCTTCCTTCTTTCCCTCAATCTCCTTCTTTCCTTCCCTCACTCACTCATCTCCTTCCTTCCTTCCCTCACTCCTCTCCTTCCTTCCTTCCCTCACTAATCTCCTTTCTCCCCTCACTCACCTCCTTCCTTCTTTCCCTCAATCTCCTTCCTTCCTTCCCTCACTCACCCATCTCCTTCCTTCCTTCCCTCACTCCTCTCTTTCCTTCCTTCCCTCACTAATCTCCTCCCCTCACTCACCTCCTTTCTTCTTTCCCTCAATCTCCTTTCTACCTTCCCTCACTCACCCATCTCCTTCATTCCTTCCCTCACTCCTCTCCTTCCTTCCTTTCTTATATCCTTCATTTTGTTTCCTCCCTCCTGTGCTTCTCTCTTCTCATCCTTCTTCCATCCTACAATGATTCTCTCTCTCTCTCTCTCTCTCTCTCTCTCTCTCCTAATTTCCTTCGTTTCTCCCTCCTCCCTTCTTTCCTCTCTTTCTCCCTCCTTCCTTCATTGTTGTCTCTTCTCCCTTCTTCCTACCTGTTTATTTCCTTCCTTCATATAATAGCATTAGCCTTCATTCTTCCGTCCCTCCCTCCTTCATTCCTTCCTTAATATATTCCCTTCCTCCCTCTCTCCCTCTACTCCTATTTTATCTCACCTCCCTCCCTCCCTCCCCCCCTCTCTCTCTCCTTCACTTGTCCCTCCTTCCTTCAGTTCCTTCATTTTTCCTTCAGTTACCTCCTTCCTTTATTACTGTATAGAAAAGTTCCAGTTGCTTTCCTTTCTCTCTCCTTCACTTTCCTTCCTTCACTGTTACCTCCCTCCCACTGTCCTTCCTTCACTGTTGCCTCCCTCCCACTGTCCTTCCTTCACTGTTGCCTCCCTCCCTCCTTCCTCCTTCACTGCTACATCTCTCACAATGTTCCTTCCTTCTGTCCTCCATCATTCTCTCACTCCGCTCCTCCTTCCTTCCTTCCTTCATATTGGTCTATTTGTCCTTCTTCCTTTCACTGCTACTTTACTTCCTCCTTCCTTCACTGCTCCTTTACTTCCTCCCTCCTTCCTTCAGTGCTCCTATACTTTCTCCGTCCTTCCTTCACTGCTACTTATTTCCTCCTTCCTTCACTGCTACTTTACTCCCTCCTTTCTTCACTGCTCCTTTACTCACTCCCTCCTTCCTTCACTGCTCCTTTACTCACTCACTCCTTCCTTCACTGTTCCTTTACTCACTCACTCCTTCCTTCACTGTTCCTTTACTCACTCACTCCTTCCTTCACTGTTCCTTTACTCACCCCCTCCTTCCTTCACTGCTACTTTACCTACTCCTTCCTTCATTGCTCCCTCCCTCCTTCCTCCTACAATATTCACTGCTGTTCCTTCTTTCCCTTCACTGTTCCTTCATTTCCTCCTTCCTTGTTACCTTTCCCTCCCTCCCTCCTTTCTCCTCTCCAGCCACTCACTCGTCTCTCTCCTTTTCCTCCCTTCCTCCCTCCCTCCCAAATGTCCTTCTTTCCTTCACTGCTACCCTCCTTCTCTCTCCAATGCTCCTTCTTCCCTCATTCTCTCCCTTCTTGCTTTTTTCTCTCCATCTCTCCCTACTTCTTTCCTCTACTGCTTCCTCCTTCCCTATTCACTACCCTCTCCCTCCTTCCCTTCACTGTTCCCTCCCTACTCCTTCCTCCACCCTTAAATTCTCTCCTTCCCTCCCTCTCTCCATCCTTCCTTCCCTCTCTCCCTTCACTGCTCCTTCACTTCCTCCCTCTCTCTCTCCCTCCATCAGTGCTCCCTCCCTCCCTCCTTCTTTCCTTCCTTCCCTTTTACGCTCAACTAGGTAAATTATGCACGATTCTCTCTCTCTCTCTCTCTCTCACACACACACACACACACACACACACACACACACACACACACACACACACATTCACCTTCCTTCCCCCCTTTTGTAGCTCAACAATAAATGTTTACTCTCTCTCTCTCTCTCTCTCCCTCTCTTTATTCACCGTTTCAATCTCTCTCTCTCTCTCTCATTCTTGTTTACCATCAACTACTGCACAGGGACGCCTTCACGTGGTGGCACCAATATAACTGGGCGGCACCACTGCCCAGCTATACAAAAGTCCCTCAACTCCTTCCCTATCCACCGAAAGGAGGATGGTGGGCTGCAGGAGGAGGGGAACTTCAGCCTTCAGTCCACTGGGTTCACATTTCAGAAGAACGTGGGGATACGCTATCAATAAACAACAATTACTACTGCTACTACTACTACTACCACTACTATTACTACTATCACTACTACTACTACTACTACTACTACTATTACTACTATCACTACTACTACTACTACTACCACTACTATTACTACTATCACTACTACTACTACTACCACTACTATTACTACTATCACTACTACTACTACTACTACTACTACTACCACTACTATTACTACTATCACTACTACTACTACTACTACCACTACTATTACTACTATCACTACTACTACTACCACTACTAT